>NC_081559.1:95883126-96183126 GCF_022355385.1 Mustela nigripes
ATAAAAAATAAAAAATTAATGGCTAAACTTGGTAGCCATTAACATTAAAAAAAAAAAATGTTCAAGAGTCTTTAAATTGTGTGTGTGTGTGTGTGTGTGTGTGTGCTTGCATGTGTGTGTGCTTGTATGTGTGTGCTTGCATGTGTGTGTGTTTGCATGTGTGTGTGCTTGCATGTGTGTGTGTTTGCATGTGTGTGTGCTTGCATGTGTGTGTGCTTAACGTCCTTTATATTTACCAACATGTTTTCTCTTTCTGGTATTCTTTAGTTCTTCTTCAAGAACTGGGTCTCTATCTGGCATTGTTTCCTTTTAGCCGAAAAAAAATTATTTTAGTATTCCTTATAGTAGAGGTTTGTGTGAAACAATTTCCTTCACTTTTGCCTTGTTGAAAATATCTTTATTTTGCCTGCCTTTATTTTTGGGAAATAATTGCACTAAAACTAGGATTCTAGATTGAATTTTTTTTTTCCTTCTCGCAACACTTTAAAGATGTCATTCTACTGTCTCTGGACTCCATTTTTTCTAGTGAGAGGCTGCAATTTCTATTGTTGTTCCATTTATGTAATATGTCTTATTTTCACTGGCAGCTTTTAAGATTTTTATCTTTATGTCTGTTTCTCAGCAGCTTGATTTTGATGTGTCTAAAAGTGCTTTTATTGGTGTTTGTGTTTGAGTTTGCTGAGTTTATTGCATCTTCAGTTAATGTTTTCCATATATCTTAGAAAATGTTAGGCCATTCAAATATTTCTTCTGAGACTCAAATTATATGTTTATTTGAATGTTATATATTATATATATATATATATGTATTTAAACACATTATATATAATATATATATATATCAGATATCGTGAATACAAACAGAGTTCAAAAACAAACTGTCTGATTGTCTTCAATTTCACAGATTCCTTCCTCCGATGTGTCCAGTCTGTTAATAAACTCACTGGAAGGATATTTTATCTATGACCTACTTTTCATTTCTAGCATTTCTGATGGGCTCTGCAATTGTACAACACGTTTAAACATGTTCACTTTTTTCACTCTATCTTATTATAATTTATTTTTATTATTTTCAAAGTGCTTGTCTGATAATTCCAACAACAGTTCTATTCTACAGGTCTGGTTTTATTTACTGTGTTCTCTTTGAGAAAAGTACTTTTTGCTTACTTTTTCACATGTCTTTGAGTTTGATTTTGATTGAGTTTAGACATCACAAATTACATATAAATGGTAGAGTCTGAAGAAAATAGTAATTGTATATAGAAAAGAGTAGATCTTTTTTTTTTTTTTTTTGTCTGGCAGGCCACTACGGAGAAAGCTTGAGACACTCTTGTCTGTAGTTGATCTTGGTCTGAAGGCTTTGCTGCTTCAGTTAGATTCAGTTTGCCACAGGCTTCATGTCACTTGATAGAAAAGTCAGAACCTTCCCACTAGCAAGACCTGGAATGTGAATGCTT
The DNA here is from genome assembly GCF_022355385.1 of Mustela nigripes. NCBI lineage: Eukaryota > Metazoa > Chordata > Mammalia > Carnivora > Mustelidae > Mustela > Mustela nigripes. The sequence goes on from NC_081559.1 coordinate 95,884,584, forward strand.
GGGGAGGACTTACCAGTTCTTCTTTTCTGTCTTCGACTTTCTCAGGCCCTGTTTGCCTTCACCTCGCACCGGCCTCTCCCCTCCCACACTCTCCCAACTACACATGGCCCCTGCCTTGTCCTCAGTGCAAGGCCTGGGCTCTCTCTCAGGGTCCCTGTGCTGCCCTAGGACTTCAGCGGGGGCTGAGATGTCCTCTGGGGCTCTGTAGGCCTTCCCTGAATAGGGAAAAGGACCTACCCTAGTAAGGTGAAGCCCTAAGTGTCAGTGGAATTTCTCAGTTCTCCTAAGACACGGGCAGGTCATACACACCTGTAGATGGGAAAAGAGATGTTTTCTTCAGCTCTCCAGCTCCCTTCCAGGGGCAGACAGCTGCTGCTTCACCATCAGTCAGGCTCTGAGTTCCAGGGTAGGTGGAATGGCTCCCCATACCTGTGCCTTGGGGGCTTCTGCTCTTTCCCCCTATCCCTCAAGCTGCTTTGGGAGCTCTCAGTGGGTGGGTGCAGAGCCTTGTGTTCTAGCTTCTGGGGAGTCTAAATTCCCTTAACATCACATGAAATGTGCAGCTACTGGTTCCTTACCAGTTTACTCTTTCCATTCTCTGTGCTGCCAACCATAAAAACAGCTCTCCCAGGAGGTCATTGCCACTTTTTGTATTTGAGTTCAGAAGGTTTTTTTACAACCTGAATATTCTTATAGGCTTTAAAGAATTATGATTTTGTAGATTATCTGGCTCGTTCTTACTGTTAGGGTGGGAGCAATGTTCTCTTGTGACTTCCTATATCCCAAGTGGATGTGGAAGCCAGCATAGCTTTTTCTATCAAGTTTTATGTTGGAGGGATTACAAGCAAATCCTAATTGTCTTTTTAATGTGTTCTCTTCATGTTCTCATAATCACCATTGAAAACAGCTTCACACAGAGGTGATAAAAAATTTGAAACCTTTTTTTATTTTATGACCACTCAAACATTTGCAAGAATTAAAGTTATATTTAAAGATTTTAATAGGCTTCCTTTTCTTTTATTGACAAATGGTATGTTGAATTTTATTTTATAACAATACAAACAGAGTTCAAATGCAAACTGTCTTTTGCATATCAAGTATTTGAATATGACAGTGAAGCTCCAATTTACAGAACATGCATGGCTAAGCAGCCACCAGGAAACTAGCTGGGGTACTAGTATGAGCAACCAGCCACAAAACAACACTTATCTATTATATATGAAATAGAGATTTGGGGCTATGCTGTCTAGAGCTGCACTCTCCAGGAACCCCTGACCACCTTCACCCCAACAAGTTGTACCTTGGGCTGTGTGCCCTACTCTGTGGGTATTTGGAATATGAACTCTGGTGCATCCATGAGTCCCTTATCCACAGTGGGAAGCTGAGTGCTTTGCGGCTGGCTGTTGATATAGAGATCCAGATGCCACCTGAGAGAAGCAGGGGCCCACCACTGAACCTTGCTACACTTGGGTCACCCTTCAGGGAGCCCTGGAAGAGACTGCTGTGGCTAGAGATGCCTGATTTTGTGTTCCTGCCACTCCAGGCTTGTCTGGCTGTGCAGAGGGCTGAGAGAATCATGATCTCACGGTCCATCTTAAACCATTGGTACACAGCAGTTGCTCAGAGACCGGGCGGACTCACACTGCTTCCGGGTCACTCCCCCCACCCAGCCCTTCTCTCACTTAATCCCGTGTTCTGAGTTTTGTTCTCACTTACAAGATAAAATGCAGATAAAAATGATAGATAAACAATGGCCAATGTTTTAGTACAAGTATATCTCAAGTATTGCTTGGGACCTACTTACATTAAGGAACTATTAATTAAAGAGTTATTTATTCTTCATCGGAAATCCTAATGTAACTGGGAGTCTTGTGTTTTTATTTGTTAAATCTGGAAAGTCAAGTCTTTTGGATATAGCCAGTAATAAAGCAAACTTCTGATTATTTTTGTCTCTGGCTAGCTATGTTGAGTTGACAACATACTCAACTTCTCTATATGCATCAGCTCTAGCTATGTGACAGGGTTGCGTGAGACTCTGATGAAATAGTGGAAGTAAATCCTGTTGGTGTATTGTAACCTGCTCTACAGAGGTAAGATCCAGCATAACCATTATGGAACTCTAACTAAAGTGACTAAGCTCTGTTAAAAGTACTTCTGTGTTTCAGGCTGTGTTAGATAGGTTAGAGTAGTTAGGGGATTCTGAGCCTCGGTTTAAAACCTTCATCCCCCACTGAACTAGCTGTGGGATGCCAGGCAAACTACTCAGCATTGCTAAACCTCAGTCCCTCTCTATGTAAAATGGTGCTGCTGTTAGGACAGAGCTCATGGGTGCAATGTGCCAGTGCTTACTGGAACACTGGCAGGTGGCAGGTGCTTGGGGTGAGAAGGTCATGCCTGTTTTGCTAAAAGGAGACTTTGGTACTCCTTCCACCACATCAAACAGGGGAGGGCCTCCTCCACCTTTCATAAACATTTCCCCGAGATATTAATAGATGTCCCATAGTAAAAAAGTTCCTATGATCAAAAGTTTGAGGAACACTGCACATTACATGCACTGTTGAAGCTTCACACCCCACATTTGCACATCAAAGCTTCTGAGATGATCCATTACAGAGAAACACGTTCTATTGATTTTCCCAAGATTTCTTAAACATATTTATACATGCAACACCTCTTTTATGGTCCCTCTATTAACATCCTGTGTAACTATTTTCACCTGCCAACAACCTTGTTATAAAAAATCCTTCCAACACAGGGAGAAAGCCAAGAGTTACTACTCTTACTGGGCAATGCAACAAGAAATAATTGAAAGTGATAAAAAGGGGTGCCTGGGTGACTCAGTGGGTGGAGCCTCTGCTTTCAGCTCAGGTCATGATCCCAGGGTCCTGGGATTGAATTCTGTGCAGGGCTCCCTGCTCAGTGGGGAGTCACTTCTCCTTCTCCCTTTGTCCCTCTCCCACCCCTCCTTGTGTGTGCAGTCTCTCTCTCAAATAAAATAAATAAATAAAGTGATGCAAATAATCAACAGAAGCAGTGCAAATAGTTGTAAAACATCATGGAAGTTAGGGATTGGTATGATGTTAGAGGTGAGATAAACCTTCCTCTACTAAAGGGAGTCTGGAGATTTCCCCTCAGTTAGTCTGCAAAGCTGGAGGGACATAAACAGTATGTGAAGGCAGTGCAGTAGCTACTCTGACAACTGAAAACAGGGATCGGGGCAGTGGGGGCAGGGGGCATCCACAGAGAGGACCGCCTTTCATCACATATCCGTCTGTATACCTGATGTTAAAAACTTGCTCATGAGTTACTTGGATAAAAATTTATAAATAAAAAACTTTGAATTCTCTAAGTTTTCAGGCTTGGTTAACTCTAGGCTGGACCAACCTTAGACCTGATGAAAAAGATACGTCTCAGGAATAAGGACCCCCAGGACCCCTCCACTGGCCAGTGACCTATGATGGATCACCGCTAGCCAACTGGAAATTCATGAACGACTTCCTACTTGCTCCCTTTCCGTCTGTGCTTGCTTTAATAATCTTCCTGCCCTCCCTGCCTTCTTTTCTTTTTTACATTTCACGCCATCCTGCCATTCTATATTGCGATGTAAGATTAAAAAGGAACTAATAAGCCCAGGGCAACTGGCTGATTGGTGAATTCAACTACCATACTATCTAGACAATACTAAGATTCTTTTTCCTCCCAGCAACGCCACATGTGCCTGCTCCCATGTGGCATTTTTCTTTTTTTGAAAAGAGATTCTGAAAATTCTCCAGTAATCCTAAAATAAGAAGAGTTTCAAAATGCAGCAGGCTTTAGAAATGGGCTCCAGATGTATTATCTAAGCTTCCTTAAATTGCCAAAGCAAGTCAGAGTGGCCTGACTGGCTGACTAAGTGACTACTAATTCTGCCTAGATTTAATTTCTGGGATCTTTTGGAATTCAGGTATCATCTAGATTAAAGCATTAGTCTTTTACCAAGAAATCTGAATTTGCTTCCCCCTTGGTGTATATGTGCAGCTCACATTAGAGACCAAATTTCATCCATCAAAACTCAGCTCAGAATTCATTTCCTTTCTGAAGCCTATTTCTCCCTTTCTTCTCCAAACACTTTTACTCATAATTGCCCATAAGTTCTCATACACACTTTTGTGCCAACATTTCTTATGCTGTTCTACAATCTGTTTACCTGTCCACCCTGACTTTACTAGAAGGTATATTTTGGACAAACAGATGGTGTGTATAATCCCTTCACCGAGTGTGGGCAGGACCTGTGAATGCGATGGGATAGCACTCCATTAATCAGGTTATAGTATGGGTAAAGGTGTGGGGATAGTCAGGCCGCCATTACCTTATTTACGTCAGGCTGTCTCAGCAGATGGGAGGGACACAGCACTGCTGATAATTTGATGTTAGCCCACAGAGACGGTTTGGACTTCTGATCTGCAGGACTGTAAAATAATAAATGTGTGTTATTTTAAGCCACTAAATGTGTGGCAATTCTTTACAGCAGCAGTAGGAAACTGGTAGGGATTTCAACCCTGGCCCTGTGACTCCCAGTCATGTGGTTACCCTCATGGCTCCCCCAAGAAAAGAGGTGACCTGACCCAGATTTTCTATCCTGGATTTCCAATGTGAAGTGAACTGAAACCAGGATTAGAATGGAAGGCAATTGGAGCTAAAACATCTTAGCGCAATACCCAGAATTATGCTCTTAAATGAATTTCAACAGCCGAGGCCCTTCCCAAGGGCCTGATTACTCTTTAAGCCCGTGAGCCCCCTAGAATCTTCACAATCTCCTTTTTTCCCCCTTAAGTTAGCCAAATGCAGTTTCTTTTGCTTACAACCAAGAAAATCCTACTGGCCCTCACTTGGCCAGCACTTACTATCATCTCCCCAAAATACTCTCTTTGGCTTGACCTTTCTTTCCAAGTACTGTGCTTTGTCTTTACTTACATTTTAACTCTTTATAATAAATAAAACTTGATGCATAAACAATGAATCTTGGAACACTGAAATAATAAAATAAAGTTGAAATACATCCCAAAAAACCCAACAAAACAAAAACAAACCCCAAAACTTGATACTTCAACTCTTTACAATAACTCTTAGAATAATTCTAGGATCAGCTATTCTGAGACTGATTTCCCTTTAGGGAAACAGACACAAAGGGTTAACTTGCCCACTGTCATCCCACGGCTGTTTCATAGCAGCACTAGAATTTAAACATGGGTTTCTTAATTTCAAATGTCCATTTCCCCAGCCGCCGATATATATATAGATATTGATAGATAGACAGGTAGATGAAAGACAGTATTGACATGACAATATGTTAGTTTCAGGGGTATGACATAATGATTCGGTATTTATATATATTATGAAATTTCCACAAGTCTATTGAACATCCATCACCATCATAGTTACATTTTTTATTGTGATAAGAATTTTCAAGATCTACTCTCTTAGCAACTTTTAAATATGCAATATAGTATTATTAATGACAGCCACCATAATGTACATTATACCTTCAGGACTTAATCCTTTTATAAATGAACTTTGCATTTTCTGACCCCTACCACTCCTCACCAGGCTATATTGCTTTAAAATAAATGATGTTTGTCAAAGATAGATGAAAGCAGTATTCATCACAGAGGAAACAGAAGAATCTATGGTTAAGGGCAGTGCAGCTGTTGTAGAGAGAGAAGCCAGGGGAGGAGATTATTTGAGAAGGGAGGAACCCTCTGGCTACAGGAATCAATCCACCAATGCTGATTGTTCCCCCCAGTATTGTGTTCTGTCTGTGATATTTGGACAAAATATTATGGAAAAGAATTATGAGAAACAAAAGACATGCTTCCTGTTCCCCTTGATGATAAAGCCAATAGCAGCAAAGGGAAGGCCATTGGGAGGATTATAGGAGATAATGCCAGGAAATCTCTCAGCAAGGTGTTTGGCAAGTAATGAGGCTAAATAAACATTTACCTAATTCTAGGACTGACCAACATCTCTGTCAGAGAAAGAGTCTTCCTTTAGAGGGGCTGGCCCCAGCTTGCCGCCCTGATCATATGTTGGTGGGTTTCCTGCTTATTTGTCCGAAGGCAATCTTATTTTCCCCCCTTTTAGACCCTCTGAGGGCTTTTCACTGTGAGCTCCCACAGAACGCCCCCTTCAATGCCTGTCAGACAATGTGGTGGGATGGAGTTTTCTCCCTCCACCTCCCCATTTCAGGCCTTCCTAGACTGAGTGGCCAGAAGGCCATCTTTGACGGAGAGAGTGGAGGCAAAATAACGCGTCAGAGCCCTGTAGTTAGCAGCGTTAGCTAGAGGACTGTTGATTCTCTTTTGGATGATTCCCTTTGAGGCTATCAGACCAATAGCCTGGAAGGAAGGGAAGGGCTCAGAACACTCACCTGCAGCACCATCTAGGGGGACAGTCCAAAGCACCATCTAGGGGGACAGTCCAAAGAGGATGAGGTGGGGGTTGGGGGGGGAGGGCAGAGATAAAAAAATCAAGAGACGAAAGGGAGAACTGAAAGTGGAACAGAGAGGAGGTGGCCTAAGAGGGATGAGTAATTCATTCATTCATTCTCTGGCTATGTATGGGTATCTTTTCAGGGAATGTGCTTGTAGGAGAAGGCTCTTGCCCTCAAGGAACTTACATGCCAGTGAAGATTTGGACAATAAACCCATGAACAAAAGGACCAACAAGATTATTTCAGAGAGTGCCACGTCCTAAGAGAATGACATAACAGAGAGTCTCTGGGGCAAGAGTGGGCGGGGATAAGGAGGCCTGATCAGGTCTCTCTGAGGAGGCAGCATGCAGAGATGAAAAAATGTTCCAGGAAGAACATTAATTGGAATTCAGGTATCGTCAGCCAGCAAGAACCACAAGCTAGCATGGAGGTAAGGAGAAAGACTGGTCCAGGTGGAAAGAAGATGAAAGTTCAAAGTTTTGGCAGCCATGCGCCTGCCGTGGTCAAACAATGTCAAGTAGACCACAGGCCTGGGATCCAGGACAGGCTTGTTTCTGCTCATTGTTTGGAGTATAGGCACGATCGACCAATGTGAGAATTTTCTCTCAGCGGACTCTCCAGTCCACTTTTCCAAAGGTCAAGGGTAAGGGCAGAGATAACTGTGCACAGTTTACAGATGAGAAACCCAAGTCGCATTAGCGAGATGGCTTTCCTAGAGGGACAGAGAAAATGCAGGTCTGAGTGAGGGTGAACCCGAGGCATGTCTACCACAGCCACTCTTTTCCTTAAGCCATGAAGATTTTCTCTGGATCCAGCGCATAGGCTGCCTGTTCTCCAAGAAGTCTGGCTTTTCTTTACTGTTTCCACAATGTCCTAAAGAAACCTTGAGTGACATTATTCCTGGTATTAACCTTTATTATTTGGCAGTTCTACCATTTTCCTTCGGTTTTCTGCCCACCTTTCTTTTTTTATGAAGTCAAACCTTCCTCCCCACACTTGAGTTATTCAGCCCACCTCAGCAGGCCTCTAGAGACAGAGACTTCTGCTCCAGGAGAGAATTAGACTTTTCCACATCTAAGAGAAATGGAGGTGGGCTTTTAATCACAGGATTCCTCACCAAGTACTCTGGAGCACGGGGTTGGAGGGGGTAGTCAGGGCCTAGCTCTTACTCCTCCCCTCTGCTTATTCTGATATTCCTACTCACCTGAGGGCAGACATCGTAGGGATCCTTGAACTTCATAGAAGGTGCTAGAATTTTGTGGGGAGTCTGGTAAGAATGCAAATTCCAGGGCCCTACCACCAGAGGCTCTGTCTCAGTGGACCTGAGATGGGGCCCAGGAATCTGTGTTTAAAAGATATCACCATTCCCTAAGTATTAAAAGTAGCTTTGTTAAAAACAAAACAAAACAAAAAAGACATCTCCATTAGTTTTCTCTATGTCAAAATAAATCTGATTCTGGTGACATAGACTTAATTCATCTTTTAATTCAAATATGCATATTAGTATGAGTTTCAAATTTAAGATTTAAAAATTTAAGATTTCTTGAGTATAATTTGAATTTAATATTAAGTAAATATTAGATATTTCTACTACTGAGAGGTAGATTAAAGAATATATATTATAAGAAGGTTGAAATGATATATTAAAGTAGATATAATTAATTTACCTATTTTAACTTGGTAATTAATTGACCCACAGCTAGTTATAAAAACAACTAAAATACCAAGTTGCTATTTCTCATTTATTTATTAAAAAATAATTAGACTCAGCTTCAATCTCAGTCGGTCCTGAGGACCGCCCCCTTCCCAGAAGTCATAGAATTAAGAAGGCTTACACAGTGGGTGAAAAGTGGTGGGGGTCCCCTAACGTTCTACCATGGGTACTCCTGAGAACTGCATTTTTAAAGTTCACAGGTATCCCTTGTACCTGACAGTTCTCCTGCTTTCTGGTTGGGCTTGGGGTCTGGAGACCTGGCCAGGAGGGGAGGGCTCGGACCCTGGTGCCAAGTGCCCAGCCTCAGTAGCCAAGCAGCCAAGCAATTCTTCCTTCCACCGACCTGGCACCTTCTTCTGGAGGCCTCTGCATAGCTGTATGGGGGTTGTGTGGTAACACTACCAAGGGAATCCTCAGAATTCCTGTCCTTTCTAGTTGGGACACCCCTGCGAAATCTGCTTTTGTTATACATTCCCCCAAGGAATTTTGATTTCCAGAAATGCTGCCTTAAGGGAATATATTCTGGATTCCTGTGTTCATGCGTTCATTCACTCATTCAGCAAGTGTTTATAGACCTCCCCTCTGTACCAGAAACTGTTCTAGCCACTGAAGAAGCAGTGATCAAAACAGGCAGAAGTCCCTACCCTCACAGAGCTTACAACAGAGTGCTGCTCTACCACGAGGCAGACAGTGAACAAGTGAACAAAGAAATACATACGATGCAGAGTCAGGTGGTGATGAGGAAAAGGCATTCAGGGGAAAGGGAAGAAGGATAAGGGTGCTCCTTTTAGAAGGGCGATGGGGTCTCCCAGATAAAGACATTCTCTGGGGCAAGCCCTGGAGGAGGTGAGAGCTCTCCAGGAAGAGGGTCTCAAGCAGGGACTAGCAAATTGCACAGGCTGAGGCTAAGGTATGCTTCGTGTCTCTGAAGGATGGTGAGGAGGTCAGTGTGGCTGGAACAGAGCAGGGGAGGCAAGACTGAGTTACATGGCTAGGCAGGGTCGACCAGAAAGCCAGCTGGGCCAGAGGAAGGACCTGGATTTTACTGGATGTCGAAGGATAAACCCATTTGGATCCCAGCAATGACCACCACAGCGCATGCTGCAGGTGCCCTGTCCAGAGCCCCTGAGGTTCCTTTTATTTGCTGTATGTCAGTCTCCCAGCTTCTGTGTGCCTTCAGAGACTGTCCAAGTGCATCAGAGCCATCAGTCCAAGGTGAGCCAGAATAGCCTAAAGACCTTAAGGCCTGCCTGGGAGCCAGGGCCCCAGGCCTATGCTGACAGCTGTGGTTGTCTCAAAGAGCCGTCCCCCCTCCCCTAGCCTGCTGACTGCCCCTCCTCTTTCTTTTGTCACTTGCACCAGATCTTTGGTTCCAGTTCTGCTTCTGGGAGAAACCCCGCCATGACAACACCCGGGAAGCTAATACCCTGTTCGCTCTCCATTTATCAGACCGTGTTCCCGGTTCCCCGTGGAGCGCTTGGCTGGCAGCCTACAGCAGCGATTCTCTGTAATTCCCACTTGCCTCCTACTCCCTCGGCTTTATCTTCTCGATACTTCTGGGTTTGAATCTCTCCCTCTCACTGGGAGTTCACAGCACCGTTCCAAGGAGGCAGCAGGGGTTACTACAGACATTCCCACCCAAGAGAGGCTTCCGTCTTGGCTTGGGCACCCACAGGCTGCATGGGCGAGGTGCCTGTGCCATCCGAGCTTCCTCAGATGGGGATTGGTGATAATCAAGCCACCTGGCCAGGTGGTTGTGCCAGTTAAACGCCACAGAGCGTGGGAAGTGGGTAGCTTCACGGGAGCTGCTCAGCAAATGCCAGAAGCTTCCTTTCCTATGTTACTCTCAGATATTAAAGGGAAATGAACTGTGAGAGACTGTGGACCCTGAGAAACCATCTTGGGGTTTCAGAGGGGAGGAGGATGGGGGAGGCGGTAACAGGGTGATGGGTACTGAGGCGGGCACGTGCTGCGGTGAGCACTGGGGGTTATACTCAACTAATGAATCACTGAACACGGCATCAGGACTAATTGTGTGCTATACAGTGGCTAAGTGAACATAAAAAACAAAACAAAACAAAAATCTCTTCCCTTTCCTCAAGGAGCTGGAGGGAGGCTTTCAAAAATGATCATATTAGGGATGCCTGGGGGGCTCGGTCTGCTGAGCATCTACATTAGGTCGGGTCATGATCCCAGGATCCTGGGGTTGAGTCCTGCACTGGGCTTCTTACTGGGTGGGGAGCCTGCTTCTCCCTTAGCCTGCTGCTCCCCCTGCTTGTGCTCTGTCTCCCTCTCCCAGACAAATAAATAAAACCTTTAAAAAATGATCATGTTAATAGCAAACATACATTGTATACTTACTAATATTCCAGGAAGAGCACTAAATGCTTTGTACATGTAATTCCTCTGAGCTGTCTTGTCAGTGACTTACTTTAAAGTAGACATTGTATTTGTGTGTGTGTGTGTGCATGTGTGTGTGTGTGAGAGAGAGAGAGAGAGAGAGAGAGAGATTACAGTTACACTAATGCAGGCAGATCTTCAAGATATTTGGGCTGGATAAAATATTTTAGAAAGATGCAGAGACACCCCCCAGCCTGAACTATGAGAAATAACTTGGAAGATCTACATCCCTGATCTGTCTGGTGTGCAGCCATGAGCAAGGAGGAAGACTGGTGCCCGATGCTGATTATAACATGCATGGAACCCTGCCTCCATAGTCATTGTGTCCCTCCCATAGGAGATCTGCTGAGCAAAGCGGGTTGGAGCATAAAGGGACTGAAAGCTAGGATGTTGTGAGCCTTACGGATAAATGCTATGAGGACTTCTGGGTTTGCTTGTTAATAAACGTCTATAGGCGTGGCAGAGTTTTGAAAATTTCCTCCTTTTTACAATGCTGGCTAAGTTGCAGAGAAAGATTTGGCCATCTCTCCCCTACTAGTATCTGCCTAAAGGAACCTAAGCTATGTGTGAGATGACATTGGCTTGGTTAGCTCACAAAACATCCCATCAGGGAGGCACCACTGCTAAAGTAGTTGGGGAACTTGTGTGGACTCACAAGGAAGTGGCTGGAGCAGGGTCCAAGCCATACCCTCAAGGCAGAGTCCCCTCTCCTGACCCCTCTTCTGATCAATACGCTTCCTGCCGGCAGAACCCCCTTCTGTTACCCACACCTCCTCCCTCTTTCTCCTTGGATGGGCAGCCTCAGCATGACTGACTTTTGGACTGGATAATTCTTTGCTGTGGAGCTGTCCTGTGTCTTCCAGGATGCTTGGCAGCAACCCTAGCCTCTACCCACTAGATGCTAATAGCATCTTTTACCCCTGTGGTGACAATCAAAAATATCTCTACTCACTGTCAAATGGTCCCTGGGGGGCTCCTGGTTGAGACGTACTGGCATAGAGCCTAACTCCTTAGCAAAGTGCTGCCTCTTCTTTAAAAAGAAAAAAACAAAACTATTTTCTTGAGTGCTTAGTGTCAGGGACTATGTCCAGAGCTTTCCTGATGGATTAGGGATCATGAACCACATCGCAGCTCAGGGTAATAAGATGTGGTGAGTACAGTGGCTCCAGGCTAAAGTATGAGGATCTGGCTCAACATTATTCCACAGGATATTCAAGACCATCACTTGGCTGGAGATGCCCTTATGCATATGTAACCCCTGTCAACAGACGGAAGCCGAATGGGTGTCTCACGGCCATGAGGTTGGTTTTGGCAGCGGTCCCTCACCTTGTCCTGCTAAAGGCAGGTGAGCTCTATAAACTCTGATGCATGGAATTACAACACAGAATGGCCGGGCCATCCATGCCGGTACAACGCTGACCCACACTCTCTGTAGCAACTCATCCAGGAAGCCAAACCCCAGCCTCTGAAGCAACAAATCCAGAATAGTCAGTCTTGGACAAGGACTACCAACTTCATTCTCTCTCTCTCTCTCTCTCTTTTTTTTAGAGATACCCATTCATTTGAGAGAGAGAGAGAGAGATCACAAGCAGTGGGGAGGGGCAGAAGGAGAAGGAGAAGGAGAAGCAGACTCTTTGCTGAGCTGGAAGCCCAACATGGGGCTCGATCCCAAGACCCCAAGATCATGATCTGAGCCGAAGGAGATGCTGAACTGACTGAGCCACTCAGACATACCTCCCCCCACCTCCTTTTTGTTCTCACTTCCAACTCCGCACCAACCAGAGAATGCCAGATATGCCCTTCCACCCAATCCCGTGAGATTTTCTGCTTCTAGTGAGCCTTCCTCCAGCTTCCTCACACCGACAACCAGCAATGAGAGCATACCCAAAGCCTTCCCTTTTCACACACAGCACTTTCCCCTTCCTGTGCCTCCCTTTGAGTCTCTGCCCAATACAAGTGATGGTGGTTGACCCCCTTGCAGTAGCAAGCTCCGAATAAACAGTCTCTGTGCGTTCTCATGAAGATGGTCTCCATTTCTCTCCAGTCTCCCCATTCCCTTGCTTCTGGCGAGTATGGCACAAGGGAAGCAGGTCTCAGGAGGAATTCTACCGCTCATGCAAATACTGCAGCAAGCAGGCGCAAAGAGTCATACAACATTGTTGTGTAGCTTTGTGGAAAACTCAGCCTTCAGTTCCCTAGGTAATTACTTCCAAATATCTTGTACAAAGCATCAGCTGGAGGTCAATGAGATAATATTCCAGATGAGAGAGGCAGAGAGCTTGACTCTCCTCTTGGAATCTAAATATCTCACTACAGGATCAAATGGGAATCCCAGGCCTTGTACCGCACTCCACAGGGTTTAAGCCTCTGGGTTCACTCAACTCCTCTTCCTCTTCATTCAGGGTCATATTTATGTTCTTTCTACCTATATTGAGCACTACTATTGGACCAATGAAAAATGGCTTTTAATATCCCTGTTGCTAATTTATAAACACTCTAGCATGGATCAAAAGGGCCAGATTGGGAGGGCTACCTCAGAACTGTAGAGTCTACATGCCTAATCGGGGTTGTTCATGCGCCGACAGTACCTGGAGGGTGGTTTCCTGATAAGGGCTCTTTCAATGTTAAGAGCAGGCCCTAGAGCGGGGGCTCTGCATGTTTTCTGAGCCTTGGGGCCTCTTCGGTGGGCAGGGACACCTTCCCAGAGTAACGTTTACACATAATGTTTCCAAATGGAGGAAACCAGTGAGATGGAATACAGACCTCAAAACTCTGAAAACCAGATATATGTAATATAATGATACATGTCCTTCTCTATTAATGTGCTGAGCATTACAGTCCTGTGGCGGGTCTCAGAACCGCCTCGATTTTGGGAACCATGAAGCCCAAAAATGACATTTCAAAACACCCGTAACCGTTGTAATATAAAATACAAATGTCTGTAACTTCCGCTGTTTACAAATTCACAGGAACTTCTATAGTTGTCTGCATGCATGCTTAAAGGAAATTCTAAATTCTATAGACGTAGTGAACAAAAGTTGTAATTTTTTCTCGTCCAGTCCAAGTTCACAAACTCCCCTGAATTCTCTCCATGGGCCTCAGCAGAAAAAGTCCTGCTCCAGAGTGTAACTTAAATACTCATAGGATACCCTATCTGTGTTGAAGCAAGTGGTAGTATGCCACTCTTCCATAATGAAGGACTGTCATTTATTTGGTATTTTATAGGCTTCCTCTCACCATGTGTGGAAGACAGGCTTTAGGGCAGAAGGAATTGTGTTGTGTTGACCACTGAGTGTCCAGTGTCACAATGGTGCCTGGCACTTAGCAGGCACTCAGATATTATTTACTGGATGACAGGAACCCATGAAAGCAGCAAGGTCACATGTGCTGGAAGGGTCTCCCCTGCCCAGGTGGTCAAGGGATGAGGTACTGGACAGAGATGAAGCAGGGCCTCCCTGGGAACATGGCCTGGGACAAAGTGAGGGCCACGGGGCTCACCCGTGTTTCTGAGACCAGACTGTCCTGGGAGCTCTAGGCCCAGTGTCCCCTTTCCACTCTCCCAGGATAATAGGCCCTCTCTTCTGGAACCTTCCTCCAAAATCAGCACTGTGGTATTGCTCCCCCAGCATTCTTCATCCTTCACTTCCTCTGGGTCAGGTCTGAAGATTTTCTTTGTCCGGGGGTCCAAGAGAATTTTTCCTTCCCCTTTCAGCTCTATTCCTCACCCTCGGGCCTTCTCTTTTCTTTCTTTTGTCTGTTAATCTATAATTCTCTCTTCATAAGACTATTTGATGACTGATTAAATCCAGAACTCTAATGAGCTCTAATGAGCCTCCCAGACAGTGGTGATAACATTGTTTTCTTGAGGACCAAGAGGGGTTGGTTTTTTAAGAAAACTCTCCCAACAGATAAAGAGCATTGTTTACAGAGAGAGCTTGAGAAGGGGTCTGAAAACCATCTGAGCGTTCACAATCTCACCACATCTCCTGTTTCACAGTATCACAACACTCTGTAAGGTATGTATTATTAGCCCTATTTCAGGAAACGAAAGATCCCAAAGGTTAGATAGTGGGCCTCGTACCACAGCTGGTGACTCCCAGAGGCAGTGGGTCTAGTTCTCCCCTGACCGCAGAGGCCATGTGCTTGACGCAGCTAGCAACCTTCGCCTCTCATGGCTGGGGCCTAGGGCGGGCCGAGCTGGAGAAATCTGCCTCTGGTCAGGGCTTCTCAAATTCATTTCTGTCCTGCCTCACATCAGCAAGTGGACCATACTGCGAGGGACTGCTTCCAATCTCTTGCCACAAATGACTCACCAGGTTTGCTGTACTTGAGCTGGTCCCACCCTGTTGAACCCATCTCAGCCCCAAAGTCAGGGCAAGGTGGGATTGCTAGCCCCATTTCCAGAGCTCACCCTCACATCCTGGGCTCACCTCCTTGCATACTGAGAACAAACAGTTCACAGCTGGGAAGCGCTCCCTGACCCACACTCGGGGAGCCTGGGTGCTGGACATGGTTGCTTGGCCATGCCCAGGTCTCGAGCGGGACCCTGAGGTCAGGGCTGCTGTGCGGCCCAGGGGGCTGTCATTCTTCCTACCAAACACACAGCAATCTCTAGCTATCTTCTCACTCAGACAACACACAGCTGGCTCTAGATAAATAATTTGACAACGCCCTCATTCCTGGGGAAGAATATCTACGACTCCTTGGAGATACTAAATGAAATATTTTCAAAGTTCCCTTTGCTCTGAGTGTGATGTTAATTACAGTGTATTTATGGCTGTTGCTATGTGTTTTGGCTAAGAGGCAGTTGAATCATTTAAGAGCTGCCGTCTCAACAGGGATTTTTAAGGTGTTTGGACATCTTTGCTGTCAGGGATTGTGCCTATAATTCTCCTTTCTTTGGGACAGCCGTGGGGATTTCTGTGTGCCTCTGGTAAACAGATGTTTTTAATTAGTTTGCCTTGCTCAGGATTACCATTTTCACGGAAATACAAGTGTGTGGATTTGCTGCTATCTTTTTCTTTCAGCACTCAACACCTCAGGAAATATGTTTTCCAATCCATTTCTCTGACCCTTGGCTTATTTCCTTCTGGGCAGTTCTTCCAGTCTGTTTGGCACAGCTCACCTCTGGGAACCCCTTAAAGCCAGAAACACCCTTGGCTTGGCAGGCTTTCTTCTCAGACGCACTTTTTGAGTGCCATCTAGAGGCCGAAGTCAGGTCCTGGAAGAGACACGGATGTCTGGCTGGTAAAGCTGCATTCACACTCTTTAAAAAAACACTCCAAATGTGTGAGAAATGGAAGCACCTCAAGACAGCAGTCAAGGACATGGCCAGTTTGGGTTCCCCCAACAACCACCACCCAGAAGATTCTACTTAGAGCATAGCTTTGAGAACCTGTCAGATTTGGACTTGAACTCTGGCTCTGAGTGTTGCTAGCTAGGTGTCATGGAGCAAATTACTTAACCCTGGCCCTGCTGACTCTACTTTAATAGGGAGAGAATCATAATCTGGTGGTGAGATTAAACAACATAAAACATTTCCAGTGGGCATCACAGTAGCTGACGCGTGGGAACAGCTTATTTGTTACAATGGTCATTACTATTATTCACATTACTTAGTGCCTAGAACTCAACAGGTACTTCATAAATGGTTGTAGTAAAAATAACCAAGTCCATATTACCCGTCAACTGGCAAAGATTTATTAATTACCTCTTGTGCACTCAAATCTGTGTATTGAGTCTGGTGCTGAACAAAGTACTTGGGGGTGGTTATAGTTCTTTGTCTCGGAGAGCCTGGAGGCCCTCTGAGTGGAGAAACATGGCCAACAACATGGCAGTTCTGTTGGGCATAGAGGCTCGGGGAGAGAAGGGAGGTGGATGGAATGAGTGGCTGAGGAGGGTGAAAAGGAGGAAGGGAGCACTAGAGTGTGGTCTGGCTAGATGGAACGGAAGGAAATGAGAAGACCTGAGGTAGGAGAGGGCAAGAAATGTTTGCTGGCTACACGGGAGGCAAAAGACTAAGGTAGGGGTTTATAGAAAGAAAGTAGGGAGTCATTGTCTGCCATCGTATGTGCTAGATTTCCATGGCTGCTGGACAAATCACTACAACCTGGGTATCTGAGAACACTAGGAGTGCATTTCGCTCTCAGTTCTAAACTCTAGCTGCCTGAAATCAAAGAGCCGACAGTTCCCTACAGGATCTCTAGGAGAGACTCTGTTCCTAGCCTTCCCTAGCTTGTGTTGGCACCAAGTGCCCCTTGGCTCATGGTCATATCAGTGCACTCTCTGTCATGGTGGCCACATGGCTTTCTCGTCTGTGAGGGTTTCCTCTTGCCTCTCTCCTGTCCGGACACCCGTGATGCCATTTAGGGCCCAGTAGATAATGCAGGGCAATCTCAACTCAAAACTCAGCTCTTCCTGTAGTGCCTCTTTCCCCATTCCACACTGCCAGTCTCTCTGCCTTATAATCACTCACACAGCCTCCACTCCTACGCAACACCAGTGCCTCTTCCAAGAAGTCTTCCCTGACCAGCCTCCCTTTCCTCAAGAAGTTTTGCTAGGGATTTCCATGGCATCCTAGGTTTATTATTGTTGTTGTTGTTTTGCTTGGTGACTACTGGAGTTTGGCAAGTAGCCCTGTTCCATGTCTTTTAGGGGACCCAGGCTGACAGCAACCTTATCCTTTATCTCAAGGTTTCTAAAGCTGGCTCCTGAAGTTTCCACCTAGAAAATGACACATGTCACTTCTGCTTACATTCTATTGACTAAAGAAGTAAATAAAAACATCCATGCCCACCTTGAAAGGGTTTGGGAAGTACGTATCTGTGCTCAGGAAGAGACCGGGAAACATCTGGTTGATGACACAGATGAAAAGCATAAGAAATGAGCCTGCTGTAGAGTTTAAGTCCTAGCGAAGAGGAGAGCGTCTGTCCAGGTAAGCCCAGGCTCAGCCTATTAGGGTAGGCAGGGATTGATACAAGCTTCCTCATAAATTTAGGACAGATGCAGACAGAGGGAGGCAAGGGAGCAGCTGTCCGTGCCGTAAATCAAATTCATCTATTCCGTTCCTAAAAGTGGGGTGGGGTGAGGGAAGGACAAGGCCACCTACATACTTAAGAAGTTCAGCCTGGGATAGGAGTCAGTTCCACAGGCATATTCAAGGGATGCCTCTCAGTTCCCCGGAGGCTCTCTCTGCCCGAGGGGCTCACCTGACCAGAAAGAAGGGGCAGATGGGTGAGCCAGGCTCTGCACACCTTCCCCGGCCCTCCCAAGAATGTATAGAAACAAGGCCATCTGCAATGGCCTGATAGTCACCTCAAGAGGAGGGCCTGGGGTCTCACTGTCTCCTTGGGAAGGAGGAGCTGCCTGCAGACACCAGAGGGCAACCGAGGGGTCTCCTTGCCTGGGCTGCTGTGACAGAGCCCCAGCTCTGCCTCTTCCCTCTCACAGAAAATGAGGCTTTGGATTCGGCACTTTTTCAGGGTGTCTGGCCTCTTTAGTGGCAGAAGTGAGCTCCACTGTGAGGAAGCATGACACAAGAAACTGGAGATCAATTAGGGAATGGCTCTTTGCTCTGTGAAAAGGTTGTTTTATGTAGAAAGAGGATCTGTCATGAAACTTAAGATACTTAAGATATGATCTGAGCCAGGAAACCCCAGTTTGTGCACCACATGGCGGGGACGCTTGCCTTTGTTATCTCAGGCTCTTTGGCATATTGGACTCTGAAGAATAAGGAGCCATCACAATGAAAATATAACAGAAACTCTTTTATGGAGGGGGGGGAATCCTGGACTTTGGGACATGCAGACCTGGTACCAAACCCCATCTCTGCCACCTAGTAAGAGTGAGGTGGTCCTGAATTGGGAAAAGGCCCAGCTGAATTTCTTCAATGGGCCTGAAAGCTTGTACCTCAGCTGCTAGGTCATGGGCTACCAGGCATGCAGCTCTAACCTGGTGCCTGGCACAGAGCTGGCTCTCGGTAAAATTTTGTTTTACCCCTGTTCCTCAAGGCATTGACTGGGACAGTGTCTTCACTGTGTTTAGAGGCTGTGTGGTGGGGGGGTCTCTACAGAGACTTGTCCACCTTCAGACAGCAGAGTGAGCAGATTAGGAGGCTGAGGTGGAGGCTGCGAGAAGCTTCCGTCTGTAGCTCACAGCCCATGGGTGAGCGAAATCAAAGTGAAGGTAATTGCTCAGGCCTCTCCTCAGCTGTCACCGGGAGAGCCCCAGGCTTTCACCTCATGAAGTCAGATGGAGGAAAAGGACCATTCAGGAGACAGGTTGAGAAGTTCCTAATGTTTAGTTGCCAGAAACCTCTATTTGAGAATGCACATTCTCCACAGAACTGAACAAGAAAGCTCCCCGCTCAAAACCAGGGAGGCGGGGGAGAAAGGGTCCCTAGGAGCAGCATGGGCTTATGCAGCTCCCTCCTTCAGAACCTCATACCCTGGGCCTCATCTGACCTCGCCTGGCTTTCCCCAGAGAAAAGTCAGGGAAGACAAGCTGCAGAATTCCGGGGCACTTAAAGGAACATCAAGCTCCGCCATTGATGCTGGATGTGTTTCCTCCTCCTCCCCTTCCTTCTCCTCCTCCTTGTTTTCTTCTTCTCTTATTTATTTATTTCTTTTAACAGAGGCTACTATTCACTTTGAGGAATTTTTTCACTGTTTTTTTTTTTTTTTTTTTTCTCATCTCTTCTACCTCTCTGATCGTCCGACTGGTCTCCTTTTCAGACTGCTTTCCTCATTCCGGAATTGTGGAGGCCTTTCTAGTTTCCTTTCCTACTTTAGCTTCTCTCCCCAGGCAACCTGACCTTCTCCCCCACAGCTTCAGGAGATGCCACCTCAAACCTATTCTAAATCTGTATTTTGGGGAGAGACCTATGCTCACTTGCTAAATATGCACCCTCCCAGGACTGTCCCGCTGATACCCTGAGTTCAACTTGCTTTGGGCCAAACCTGCTTCCGGCACACACATCCCTAGTTGTTCAAACCAGAGACCAACATAGTATATTTTACTGCTCTCTACTGAACCCCACAGACAGTCAGTGACTGTTTTCTTGTTTCTTTTTACTGTCACTTCCCTAGTTGCAACATCTATCATGTGCACCATTCTTTTAATGGGGTTTTGGCCTTTCAACTTGACCTGATGCAATATGTTCTTTGTAGGTGTCAACTGGGACATTTCATTACTTCAAAACTTTCAGTAATTCCCATGGTTCACAGGATAACCTTCACTCTTCCTAGCAAGGCAAGAAAGGCGCTCTCAGGTCTAGTCCCTGTCTCCCTGTTCCAGCCTTCTTACCCTCCACAGCCATACTGGATCAACATTAGTTGTCCTGGGTTCCCGGAGCAGGTCACATGGCTTTAAACCTCTGTTCTCAGTTTCTGGAAAATCCTGCCTTGTGCTGTATACTTGGTGAACTTAAACACATCCTGTGATTTTTATTTTTCCTCTATAGACCTGTCTCTGCCTTTTGAAACTGAATTAATCACCACCCCCTTTGGGCAACTGCTCATTCCACTGCACACCCATTCTTGCGCTCAAAATTGCTTTTATGAGTTCATCTTTCCCATTAGACTGTGAGTGCTTGAGGGCGGGAACCCTAAGATCATCCTTGTATCATCAACTTCTGGCCCGAGGCCATATCGTCAATATTAAATAGATACCATGGCTCAGATCTTGAATGTTCCACAGGAGGCTTTCCGTGCATTTGGAAGGAAGAGATACAGGAAAATCACATGTCCAGCCCTCATGTGGCTGCCCCGCATGGCTCCTTGTTACCTGAGAGCTGCTCAGGAACCCCCATTTCCCCCAACCACACCGTCCCTTTCAGTTCTATAAACATTCTGACCCCTTCTCTCTTCCTTCATGGTGCTCTGTTTTGCATTCCAATATGACAGCTAAGCTG
The DNA here is from genome assembly GCF_022355385.1 of Mustela nigripes. Lineage (NCBI taxonomy): Eukaryota > Metazoa > Chordata > Mammalia > Carnivora > Mustelidae > Mustela > Mustela nigripes. Next base: position 95,905,077 of record NC_081559.1, read on the forward strand.
ATTTGGACTAATTAAGACTGAGACATCAAGGGCGGATAATGACATAAAAAACTATAGGCAAATTACATTTATGTAATATTATTGCTCCTAGGGTTATTTATGTTTTAGTAAAAATAGCTACCTCTTATGAGTTTCATCTTCTGGGTTTTATTTTTTATTTTTTTTAGAAACTTGGGGTTATAGTATGCATTTATTTTAGTATGCATATTACTAAAATAAAAAATATTGTTACATATGACAAAGAAAAAGAATCCCAAATAATTGTTGAACTTTAGCTTAACGTTTTTCCTAGCATAAGAGACATCAGTTTCTTTAAAAAAAAAAAAGTTGGGGAGCCTGCATGGCTCAGTTGGTTGGGCAGCTGCCTTCAGCTTGGGTCGTGATTCTGGGATCCTGGGATCAAGCCCTGTGTTGGGCTTTCTGCTCAGTGGGAGCCTGCTTCTCCCTCTGTCTGCCGCTCCCCCTGCTTGTACTTTCTCTCTCTCTCTCTCTGTGTCAAATAAATAAATAAATAAATAAATAAATAAATAAATCTTAAAACAAACAAACGAACAAACATAAAACAACAACCCTCCTAAAATTCTTTTAAAAATTATGAAAAACTGGGGCACCTGGGTGGCTCAGGGGGTTAAGCCTCTGCCTTCGGCACAGGTCATGATCTCAGGGTCCTGGGATCGAGCCCCACATCGGGCTCTCTACTCATCGGGGAGCCTGCTTCCCCCTTTCTCTCTGCCTGCCTCTCTGCCTACTTGTGATCTCTGTCAAATGAATAAATAAATAAAATCTTTAAAAAAATTATGAAAAACTATCTCATTACATTTGTTTAACTACCTGTCAGTCCCATTTGCCTTGTTAGAGACTTTACCTCAGAGAAGCATTTGACTCTTTCTGGCAATGAAATGTGGGAGAGGGTCTGCAGCAAAGTCTTCAAAAATACTTTGTTGTTGTTTTTTCTTTTTTACTCTTCTACCGACACTACTGCATCTGCATAGATACCTGTGGAATGGCAGCCATGAGGAGGGGCAAAAAAAACCAAGACGCACGAGAATCTCACTGCAGATTAATGGAAGTGACCCAGTTCTTCCATTACACTGCAGCTGCTGAATTAGCCTACATGGATGCTCTTTACATTGGGAATTCTTGCAATCTAAGTAAATGAACGTTGCTTTTTGGTTACTCTGGTGGTTCTTTGAAAAGACTAACAAAACTGACAAATTTTCAGCAAGACAGATGAGAGGGAAAAAAAGAAAAGACTCAAATTAATAAAATCAGGGATAAAAGAGGGGGTCCTCACTTACAGAAATTGACCTTATAGAAATAAAAATGATTATATGGCCATGATAATTGCAAACCAGCAAATTAGAAAACTGATTAAATGGACAAGTTTCTAGAAAGAAAAAAAATAAAACCACCAAAATGGACTTAAGAAGAAACAGAGTATCTGAATAGATATACAACAAATAATGAGATTGAATTAGTAATCAAAGCACTGGGTGTGGTACATAAGCAATGAATTTTGGAACCCTGAAAAAAATTAAATTAAATTAAAAAAAGTATTCCCAAAAAGAAAAGCCCAGGACCAGATGGTTTCATTGTGAATTCTACCAATCTCTCTCTTTCTCTCTCTCTCTCTCTCACATACACACACACACACACACACACACACACACACACACACATTAAATTTTTTGAGAAAGAGAGACCAGGGGTGGAGGAGAGGGAGATGGATTGAATCTTTTTTTTTTTTTAAGATTTTATTTATTTATTTGATAGACAGAGATCACAAGTAGGCAGAGAGGCAGGCAGAGAGAGAGAGAGGAGGAAGCAGACTCTCACTGAGCAGAGAGCCCAATGCGGGGCTGGATCCCAGGACCCTGAGATCATAACCTGAGCTGAAAGCAGAGGCTTAACCCTCTGAGCCACCCAGGCACCCCCGAGATGGATTGAATCTTAAGCAGGTTATTGACCAGCAGGGAAGAGAAAGCAGGGCTGAGATCATAACTTAAGCTGAAATCAAGAGTTGGCCATTTAACCTACTGAGCCACTCAGATGCCCCTATTTATTTTTAAAAAGTTTTTTTGTTGTCATTCTTATGTATGTCTACATGTATGTATGTTTATAAGTAAGTAATCTCTACACCCAATGTGGGGTTTGAATTTACAACCCTAACATCAAGAGTCATTTGTTCTTCCAACTGAGCCAGTCAGGGCTCTCTTAAACAAGAATTAACACCAATTTTTCAAACAGTCTTCCAAAAAAGTAGAAGAATTCATTCTAAAACCAGACAAATACAATGTAGGAAAATTATAGATTAATATCCTTTATGAATATAGACTAAAAAATCCTTTACAAATTACTATCAAACTAATCTATCAAACATTAAAAAAATGATAGGTTTTGATACAAGATGGTGACATAGGAGGGTCCTAAAATATTTCCTTTCATGGAAACACTGAATCTACAGCTACATATGAAACAATTTTCATTGAAAAGGATCCATGCACTAGCTGAACACATTGGATGAATGAAAGAAAACCCACATCAAAGGTGGTAGAAGAGCTGAGATATAATCTTGCCATAAACCACATGACTTCATGCTGTGAACCACAACCAGGAGAGAACTCACAAACTGAAGCTTCTCTATGAAGAAAAAGGGCTTGGACTGCACATCAGAAACCCCAGCTTAAATGATGGGACATGCACTAGTGAGACATGCCCCAGTACATTTAGCTTGGAATGCCAGTGGAGGCTAGTGCATTTGCAATTTCCCTCTGCCTCACTTCAGGTCACCAGTAGCTCCTGGAAAGGTGCTTGTACATGAGTCTGGCACCCTGATTTTTAAAGCTGGCCCCAATGGAACACTTGTAGATTGCCTTCTAGGTTCATGACTTCTGGCCTTCTAGGTTCATGTCTCTAGGTCCCACAAGCCTGAAAGAAAGGGAGAAAGAGTTCTTACCTTCCTACCACCCCCAGGGCACTGCAGAGAAGCAACAAATGAGGCAGTCTTTCTGTGGAAGAGGCCTACTAGCTTATCTTCATAGTTGCACCATGAGGGGCACACATCTATAGGTTGACTGAAATCTTCTCCAGGGACCTAGGAGGGTGGGTACTATCTTTGCACTTTATAACATGCTCCAGAGCATTGGTATCTCCTGGAAGGGAACTACACACATGCCCTTGTTTTTATGTCTGGAAGTCCAGTTCTGTAGCTGCTGTCATAATCAGGGATGCCTCTTGATTACCTGGCTCTGGTAGTCAGTGGGGCTTATGCTTGTGGTCCCAAAGGAATGTACATATTTGCACACTTTTAAAAGCTGCTGGAAGAGGATTTGGTTTTCAAATAGGCTGAATCTGGTTTCTGAGAGCCTACCTTTAGGAACAATGAAAGGTCTTGGCACATCCCCAGCTACTGGAAGCCATTAAAAATATAATATACTGCTTGGACAAGTACAAAAATTGGAGAGACGACAAAAAACCAGGGCAGGGTTGAATGACAAGTTTAGTCTCCAACATGAGGCCATTCCTTCAAGATAGAGAGAGGTGGTTGCTTCATCTACTGTATAGAAATAAACACAGAGAGTCAAGCAAAATGAAGAAACAGAGGAATATATTCTAAATGAAAGAACAAAACAAAACCTCAGGAAAAAGAACTTTAATAAAATAGTGGTGAGGAATTTGCCTGAAAAAGAGTTCAAAGTCATGGTCACAAAGATGCTCACCAAACTGGGGAGAAGGATAGGTGAACATAGTGAGAATTTCAACAGGGATATGGAGAATACAAGAAAGAATCAAATAGAAGTCACAGAACTAAAGAATATAATAACTGTACTAAAAAGTACCCTAGAGGTATTCAGCAGCAAACTAGATGAAGCCAAAGAAAGGATCTATCAACTCAAAGACAAAACAATGGATTTCACTCATTAGAGCAGATGGGAACAAAAAGGTAGATAGCTTAAGAGACTTATGGGGAAACATCAAATGGGATAACAATCACATTATAAGACTCCTAGAAGGAGAAGAGATAGAGGAAATGGCAGATATCATATTGGAAAAAAAAAAAAAAAAACTAATGGTTAAAAACTTCCCTAATCTGCGGGATATCAGGATCCCAGCAAGCTGAGAGAGTTCCAAAGAAGATGAACCCAAAAAGACCCACACCAAGACACAATATAATTAGAATGTCAGAAGTTAAAGACAAAGAGGGAACGTTAAAAGCAGCAAGAAAAACACAGGGGAACCTTCACAAGACAAGCAGATTTTTCAGCAGAAACTTTGCAGGCCAGAAAAGAGTGGCACAATATAGTCAAAGTGATGAGAGAAAAAAAATTACCAACTGACTATACTCTACCCTGTAATGTTATCATGCAGAATTGAAGGACAGAGAGTTTTCCAGATAAGCAAAAGATACTGGAGTTCATTAGCACTAAATCAACCTTACAAGGTATGTTAAAGGGACTTCTTTAAACTGGAAATAAAGAGTGCTAATTAGGAACAAGAAACACTTAATGGAAGAATAAATCTTACTGGAAAAATGAATATATAGTAAAGGTAGTGGATGAATTACTTATAAGGCTAGTATGAAGTTTAAAAGACAAAGGTAGTAAAATAGCTATATTTTCAGAAATTAGTTAAGAGAAACACAAGAAAAAAAATTAAAAATCTGAAATCAGAAATGTGGGTGGGGGACTGAGAGTAAAGATATTGAGCTTTAGAGTGGGATCAAACTTAAATTTTATCAGCTTAAAACAGACTGTTACAGATATAAGTTGTTATATACAGACCTCATGATAATCACAAACCTATAATAAATACACAAAAAATAAAGAGAAATAAATGAAAGGGTAACATTAAAGAAAGGCATCCAACCGCAAAGGAAGAGAGCAAGAAAAGACAACAGGAACAGAGAGGAACTCTAAAAAGAACCAGAAAAGAATTAACAAAATGGGATAAGCACACAACTATCAGTAATTAATTTAAGTGTATACGGACTAAATTCTCCAATAAAGAGACACAGTGACTGAATGGATTAAAAAAACAAACAAACCCCAAGACCCATCTATCTATACACTGCTGACAAGAGACTCACTTTAGATATAAGGACACTTACAGGCTGAAAGTGAAAGGATGGAAAGAGATATTCCATGCAAATGGAAAATAGAAGAAAGCTGGAGAGCTATACTTACCTCAGACAAATTAAACTTTAAAACAAAGAATAAGAGACAAAGAAGGGTATTCCATAAGAATGAAGGGGTCGATCCAACAAGAGGATATAACATCTGTAGATATTTATGCACCCAACATAGAAGCACCTAAATATATAAAGGAAATATTAATTAGACCTAAAGGTAAAAGTAGACATGAATATGACAATAGTAGGGGACTTTACACTTCATGTACATCAATAGATAAATCATCCAGGTCAAAAATCAATAAGGAAATATTGGCCTTATATGACACATTGAAACAGATGGACTTAATAGGTATTTATAGAACATTTCTATCCAGAAGCAACAGATTACATATTCTTCTCAAGTGTACATGGACCATTTTCAAAGACAGATCATATGGTTAGACCAAAGAACAAGTCTTAATAACTTTAAAAGGACTTAAGTAATATCAAACATCTTTTTGAACCCCAATGGTATGAAACTAGAAATTAATTACATGGAGAGGACTGGAAAATTCCAGTGGGTTTAAACAGCATGTTACCAAACATCAAACAGGCCAAAGAAGAAATCCAAAGAGAAATTAAAAAATACCTTGAGATAAATGGAAATGGATGCAGCAATCGCAGTTCTAAGAGAGCAGTTCATAGTGATAAATGCCTACCTCAAGAAACAAGAAAAATCTCAAATAAACAATCTACCTCCATACTGCAAGGAATTTTAAAAAAAGCAAAAAAATGAAACCCAAAGTTAGTAAAAGGAAATAACAAAGATTAGAGTGGATATAAATGAGGCAGAGACTAAACAGACAAAAGGGGAAAAAAAATGAAACTAAGAACTGGTTCTTTGGAAAGATAAAATTCACGAATCTTTAGCTACACCTACAAAAAAGAGAGGACTGAAAAATATACAAGCAAAACGTTAAACTTAAAAAGCTCCTGTAGAGCAAAAGAAACCATCAATAAAATGAAAAGTCAACCTACCAAATGGGAAAAATATGTGAAAAACCTATTGAATTATACACTTTAAGAGAGGTAATTTTATAGCTATATCAATTACATCTTAATAAAGAATTGATCCCAAAAGATTAAAAAATAGGAACAGTTCATTGGCAGGTTTCTTTATTGGATTCCCCTCTCCTAGTCCCTCTGAAGAACTGAACTCCATATGGGTTAATTTTTTTTTTTTTTAAGATTTTATTTGTTTATTTGACAGACAGAGATCACAAGTAGGCAGAGAGGCAGGCAGAGAGAGAGAGAGGGAAGCAGGCTCCCCGCCAAGCAGAGAGCCCGACGTGGGACTCAATCTCAGGACCCTGAGATCATGACCCGAGCCGAAGGCAGCGGCTTAACCCACTGAGCCACCCAGGCGCCCCACCATATGGGTTAATTAACATAGTTGTTCATTTAACAGAATTGTCCCTCTGCCTATTCTATGACTGTCTTTGATCCTGAAATTTTTTTAAAAGATTTTATTTATTTATTTGACACAGAGAGAGAGATCACAAGTAGGCAGAGAGGCAGGCAGACAGAGAGGGAGAGAGAGAGAAGCAGGCTCCCTGCCGAGCAGAGAGCCCAATATGGGGCTCCATCCCAGGACCCCGGGATCATGACCTGAGCCGAAGGCAGAGGCTTTAACCCACGGAGCCACCCAGGCACCCCTGATCCTGAATTTTTAACGGTAAGATCATTGGCTTTAATGTAACAATCATTGTACATTGAAATGTACTTTCTTCTACTGAAGTATAATACTCAGAAAGTACACCAATCCTAAGATTAGCAAGTGAACGCACCTATTTAACCATTAATGAGGTAATGTTTCTAGCATCCTAAAGTACCCTTTCTGTATCTACCCATTCAATACCCCCTTTATTCCTCCTAAGTGTAACTATAGTCCTGGTTTCTTTAATGTCATTGTCTGAGGTACATTGGTTGGCTTTTGCCATATTCCCTCAACTGGACTCAGATCTTGCAGTGTTTGCGAGGTGCACGGCATTATGGTTTGGCGGTGTGCTTGCTTCCATAGTTAAAATGGTGTTACTTCTCTGTTTTGTCTTTCTTTCTATAGGAGAAAATGTAACAAAAATATTTCTGTTCTTCTCTCACTGAAAATACTTCTGCTTTATTTTAATATGTGAATCCTTGCTTTAAACCAAAGCAATGAAACTTTCTCTTTAGAAATTTCAGATTGGTAGAACTGTCTTTGGAGAACCATGATCCTTAAGAGAGGCACAGTAGCATCCTGGAGAAACACTGGGTTGGGAATTAGCCCTGGATATGTGACTACATTCCCACTTTTACTGTCTGTGTGAAGCACTTCACTTATTTGAGTTTTAGTTTCTTTTCATGTAAAATAAAGAGAGTAACACCAGCCCTGCCAAGTTCATAGAATTAGTGGGAGGGTCAAATGAGACAAACGATATTATTTTCTTTGTAAAATGCTACAGAAATATAGTATTTTTGTGCTTTCACATTAAGCCCCTGGAAATTGTCAGGGAATATGAAACAAAAAGATGTCATGGCTACTGTTGCCTTTTTATTCCATCTTAATGAATATCCACCACCCCCCTTCCTGCCAGCTAATCTGCAGTCACTGAGGAGTCACATTAATATGGAACTTATATAATTCATAAACTGCTGCAGCAGCCTGAAATGGCTTTAATCAGTTGCTTTCACTCTTAATTATTTTAAAACCTCAATAATGGTCAAATGAGCTGCATGGCAGTTTAATTAATTTGCATTAAGCCCGAAGGTCCTGAAAGAGTGGTGAGTTTATGAACACCAAGTCTAAAGCTCGGCAGGAGCATGTCAAGCCTGAATAGGTATCTGGGCTGGTTCCCGTGGGATCCTCCCAAGTCAAGCTGTGTATATGTGTGTTGCATTCATAAAATTTCTATCTCTGTTTATTATATTAGAATCAGTCTCAAAACCTCTGAAAATGAGCTCACTTGCTAAAGAAAAGCTTTGCATCTTCTGTAACTTCAATTGCCTATGCTCTCATTGCTCTGGTTGCTGTGGTTAATAGAGAGCTGGCTGCATATTATTTTTATTTCTGTGGAGGGGAACTGTTGCTTCTTACACATTGCCCATCATACTGGTTTGGTAATTAGCATATTTCATTGCAAAAATCCCAGTGGGTGAGGATGGCAATCCTAAATTGTTTCAATCTGAGACTTATGCTGCACTGGATTGGCCCTGGTCTATGAGGTGGCTGCTCCGTCTCCACCTGAGAGGCTGCCCTTTTAGTCAGGGTCTGGGCAGGATTTATTACCCACATAACCATCTCTCTGATGGGAGTTATAGCCCATCTCATCACAGCATATTTATGGTCAGTGGGCAAAGAGGAAGAGAGGGGAAGTGGGTAAGTAGAGTCATTCATCTAACCCATCTTACTGGCCTTCTATTTTCCATCAAACACACCCATCATGTCCGTGATATTTTGCAATTGCAGCATTAGAAAACGAGTTTAGAGAAGTGGTAATATACTACTTATCTCCCAGGTTACAAAGATATGATGATGCGCTGTATGTGAAGCGGGTACAACAGACTCTGGCATGGTGTAAAGAAGGTGGTTCTTTATTGATCATTTCCTATTTAAAAGCAGAGACCAGTTTTCAACTTGGTGTGTGCTCAAGGCATCTTGAGGGGTGTTGTTTCGTAGAACTTTCTGTACTGAAATGTGATATAGTGCTGGTCAGTGTGGCAGTCACGGGCCAAATGTGGCTACTGAGCACTTAGTAGTGACTAAGTGAGACTGAGAAATTTAATTTTTAATTGAAATTTAAATAGCCACAGGTGACTAAGGGCTACTGTATGGAAAAGCACGGATCTAGACACTACTAAAAGAGGTCCATTTAAACCCCAAGTAACTAGGATCTTTTCCATAAGTACTGAGAACTACGTTTCTCACAGTCCCCTAGACTAACCTACAATGTGATCAATGTCATTCTCTCTTAGAATTACACAACTATTAGTTCTCAAGTGTCCAGAACAGTAACTAGTTGGATTATTTGCTATTCTCAACCCAACAGGTAAACATCTCTATTGCTACACATGATAATGGTAGAAAATAGTATTTAGAGAATGACCTAAATGGCCCCTAAAGAGGTTTTATGTGGAAATTAGAGGAAACAGTCATTCCTGCTCATGTTTGCATGGATCTCTCTTGGAAACAGAAAAAGTTGAGAGGGTAAGGGTTTTTTCTAACAAGAGGAGGCCATGAAGGCAAGGTGAAGGTGGTAAAATGTGGCTTAGCACTGGAGGATGATCTTGATGCTCTCTGCTTCCCGAGGGAGGTCCTGGAACAGGAGTCTCTGCTTTTACCTCAGGGGAGAACTATGATCCCATGGCTTCAGACACATCAGAAAACAAAAGCCACAGCTGTAAGAGAAACACCTCGATCATAGGGGGATGAAATCTTTATTACTGAAGTTATTATTTATTTGAGTGGCTACTAGATATCAGATTTCTAGGCAGGACATAGGGAGAATGAGCAAAAAGAGGTGTCACTCTTACTCCCATGGTGCTTGCCACCTTGTAGCCCAGATAAACGTGATTACATAAAAGTGCAAATAGCTGTGATGACAGGTAGAAAATTTACTGGGTCTGGAACAGTGACCGACATGAGACTGTTTCCCTGAAGGAGGCATCTTTGGGCTGAGTTCTATAGTATGGGTTGTATGCCCCAAAAGTATCTCTTGGGATTAAAGAGGAAAGAAGACGATTAACCATTCATTCAATACCTTATGTTAAGGCACTACATTAGCTACTGGTAGGAAACAAATGGGACTAAGATGATTTCTTCCTTTTAGGACTAGAGGTGAACCTCACCAAGGCGTAAGTATGTGCAAAATCGAGGCCAAATCAGATGCTAAAATGCAGTCAATATCAAACTGGGGGGTGAAGGAGATGAGGTTCAGAAGAGACAAAGATTTGTCATGATGGAAAGGGTGGGAAGGCCTTGTTGAGAATGTTTTAACCTTGACTTTAGGTATAAGCATGAGGTGGTGGAACCATCTCCTTCAACTTGCCCATGTGGGCTTGGAAAGTGAGCACCAAAGCTGACAGTACCCTACTCAAAGGAGAAGCCCCTGTCAATGTTACCTAGTCCCATGTAAACCCAATACTGTATTCTTCTTGTGTGGTGAAGGGAGGGCAGATGTGAGGAGGGAGCTCACCAAAGACAAATTTAATGCATCTCCAGTCAGGTGGTAAAGCTTAGAACTAATTTACTTTGGTTTAGAGAAAGAATGAAGTGATCTTTGCTGTTTCTTAGGGTTCTGGAATAAAAGTCAAACTTGTCGATGATTTATGCCCTTAAGGAAATTTTGAGGGTGAGTGGATAAAAATCAGTTAATATTTGCCATAGTGAAATATGTCATAGGTGAGGCATCTTAATAGGCATTCAGGAGAAAGGCCACTTATAGTTAGTAGAACCAAGGAACTCAAAGTACGAAGTGATGTCTGTAACAGCTCATTGAGAACAGTGGGGTTTCATAGTGGGGAGGGAAGGGCATTCACAAGTAAAGAGTTTGAACAAATGTATATGAAATATAGATCTTTGATGACAGAGATGACCTAGTACTTTTAGTGTAGACAGATTGAAACACCTCACCTTCTCCTGGCTCTGAGTCTGGTCATTCCCTACAAGGACAAGTTCCCACTGAGTATTATTATATTTTCTCTGTATTCCTATAGATTAGGGATATTTTATCAGGCTGTGCTTCAGAGAGCTTGTATTGCCAAAATCAATACAAATAACTATTACTTGAAATACAGTGAAATATTGGATATGCTTTTCTTATAAACTACAAAGGACCTTTAAGGACCCTCTCTTTAGACTGATTCACTGCCAATCCTACTCCCCACCTAAAAATCATTGGACATGAGTACAGCTTAAGCAATGTGTGTGGGAGCCCTGGGGGTTAGAACTGGGAGTTCAGTAATAAGCAGATGAAACAGTCTGCTCAGACTAAAAAGCTAATACTGAGTAAGTACAGAAGAAATCAATCAGACCGGGGAGCTCTGATCAGAATAGGATGGACTTAAACAGGGAAGAGTTTCTGGGAGAGGTCCTATGAAGAAGGCATTGAAGAACATAAAGTAAAGTTTGCAAAGGAATAGTAGGGTAGGGAGAATGAATGTTCACTAAGTGTTAGGTTGCTGAATGAATAAACAGATAATGACTGACTGACTGAATGAATGAATGCAAGGTAGTATGATAATATGCAGGTTAAAGTTCCCATGAATAGAGTCAGTCACTAAAGAATAGGTTCTCTAGAAATGAGTGAGTGACAAAAATGCAGGGCTCATAATTTGGAACTCTGGAGGTTGATAGCAGATAAAGAAAAAAGTTCTGTCATCACATGAGAGGAATAGGTTTCCTTGGAGCTAATGGAAATTGAGTACCACCACCAAACAGATGGGAGTCAGAAAGAGCAGTTATTTGAGGTGTACCCTGGGAATTTTATCTATTCTCAGTTGAAAATCAGAGTTCTTCCTTTCATGTGGAATAACCCCGGAAAATCTCCTGGGCCTTGCGCAGATTAACTCTGAGCAAAATTCAGGCAGAAAATGCAGGCAACAGTCAGGCTGTGGTGACAGCTGCTCAGCCCAGGGTGGGGAATTGGATGTAATTTAACAGAGGGTGATTCTGGCAGTGAGATGACTACCTGGTTGGACTCCCAGGACTGAAGGAGAGTCGGTAACCTTGGTGGCCTAGCTGCCCAGTGATGACAGGCTGGCTTCCCCTCTGCAAAGGCACCCAGCAGTGGAAGGAGAGGAGAGGAGAAGAGAAGCAAGCTCATTAGTATCTGGAAAGAGGAGAGGGTTATTTTATCTGAGATGCCGAGCTTCCTGCCTGGAAGACAAGCACACAGAGGCCAGCTTGGAGGCTGGTTTTTATCCTGTGAATGCAGTCATGGAACTCTGGGGGTGGTTCTTGCACAAGAATTCTGCTGCTGTTTTTAAAGAGAAGGCAAAGCATAATAATCTTCTAGAGGGTCAGAAATCTGGTCAGCTTGCCTTTTCATGCCCAGGTTCTATGATTTGAGAGGTAAGACAAAGGAGAGGAAAGTCTAAGCCAAATGTCACTTTTACTACCTATTTAAAAACAAAACAAAACAAAACAGAATGGAGGACATGGCTTTTGATTAGTGTCCCCCAGAATTAGGCACAGTCATCTCTCCCCTGAAATTGCTGGCGCTTGAAAAGGCAGCCCCTCTCCCTCACCTGCTGCAAAGACCTTCCACTAAATGTATACCAGAAACCACCTGTTCCATGTTTCCTATGGGGAGAGAAGGGAAAACTAAGATAAGCATGTCCAATTGTTCTCAAATTTGTCATTCTGCCCCTTAATAAGAAAAGAAGCCAGAAATGTGGTACCCAGCAGAGTGGGGAAGCAATTCTCCTTTCTAGTATCTGGTTGAAATGAATGGTTTTCCGGGTTCATTCAGGAAACTTCTCAGGACTCAGAGAGTAGCAGCTCTTTCCAGTGAGCCCCTCCTCCATTTCTTGTTGCTTTGATGTCAATGGACTTCTTCAGGACTTTGTAGTGAGGGCAGCTGCAGTTAAGATTTCCCAGAAAAGGTATCCAAAAGTGTTTTTAGAGATTAAATCTATTCAATTCAATGACTTGGATCGATTGGATCCTGGGAGCTGGCAAGAAAACTGTACTCAGAATTGGCTATGAAATCAACAGGGCTTAGGGTGAGAAGAAAATATAGGTCCCGGTTCAAAAATTATTAAGGGTTGTAAGACAGCAATGGCAGAGCATTGATCCAAGTTCAGGACCTTATAGGTGCACAGTTCCCACGCCCATGACCTGAGCTCTCTGTGCTTATGGATGCTGACCCTGCTCTCTGGACTATTTCCTTCGCTGCCCATGCTCCAGCTAGTTCTGCTTCTGGGTCTCTCTCTCTCTCTCACACACACACACACACACACACACACACACACATGCATGATGCACCCTTTAATATAATTTATTTGTAATGTGTATAAGAGAAATTATCAGAAGTACACAGCTTCATCAATTTTCACAAAACAAATACATCCAAGTAACTAACCTCCAATTCAATTAACAGAACATTAAGAATCTCAGAAACCTCTTCGTGTTCTAACATTTATCCTATTTCTTTTGTGATTGGCTTCTTTTAATTATCTTTAGGAGATTAATCTATGTTGTAGTCTGAGCTAACTTCACTCGTTTATATCGCTGCATTTTAAGTCACTGTATTCACTCATTCAGATATTTATTCCTTCTGAAGTTGGTGGGCATTTGCATTATTCCTAGGATTTGGCTATTACAGTTAGTACAGCTGTGAACATTCCAGTGTGTCTCCTGCGCATATGTGCCCTTGCTTTGTTGGAACTGCTGGTTCAGGGGGCAAGCGTGTGCTAAACCTCAGTAGTTGCTGTTGTTCTCTCAAAACGATCGAGCAATGTACTCTCCTACTAGTAGTATAAGAGAGTTCCATTTGCTTAATACTCTTGTCAACAATTGTTTTGTCTTCTGTTAAAACTGTTTTTATCTTTCTATTTTAGCTATTTTGGTTGGGAGGTTATATAAAAATTGATCAATTTGCCTCATTTCAGAAAGGATTGAGAGATTCTTATACTCATACACAAAACACACTTCCTATCTCAGCTTCTCTCTTTGCTTTGGCTTTACTCTCACACCATTTTCCTTTCCTCGGCATGGTGGCAAATAGAGCCATGGCGGATTCTACTGCTTTTAGAATTTGGAAAAGGAGAGCCCTTCAGGCTAGAGTCAAGAAGTGGAACTTAAAGAACTTGGAAAAAGTGGGGAGGAGGTGGTCAGGTGTTCTTAGGTAGATTAAGGAGGATAGAGCAGCCATATCAAAGCTATTCTGGCTGCAGTGGAGATTCTGCTAGGGTGCAGTGGTTGGTGTGGCTGAGGGGTAGTAGGGCCAGAGTGTGCATAGGATTCCCTGTGGCAGAGAGGCTTCGCTGCTTCTAACTAGTTGGCTCATATGTGGTTTAGGAAAATTAATCTGGTGAAGGCCCATTCAAGGGAATGAAAGAGAAAGGCTGGAGGCTGGTCAAGACAAGAGGAAGGGAGGAAGGAGGGGCTGGATTAGGGCTTCTTATGATATCAGCAGACCAAGAAGGAGTTACACTTACTTGGGAGGAAGAACTGATGGTTGCTGGCCATGCTCCCTGTTCTCATGCCGCCATGAGCTTGCAATTGGATGCGTGGTAGAACGGCTCATGGAGGGGCACCGTGCAGTCTCACTGAATAAAAGCACTGACATAAAAGTTACACATATTAGGCATTTCTTGCTAAATAGTTGTCTAGTTGCCTAACAAAATAGTGGGGGTACCCACTGGCCTAAATTTAGAAGAGTGTCACAGCGTAAAATTACTTTGGTGTCTTTTAGTTGATTTCATGATCTCTCATGGTGGAAAGAAAGATTTAATTTACTCATTTTTGCAAAGAAATAGAGCTTACCGTGATAGTTTGGAGCCTCAAAATATATTAAATATATCTGTATATTTGTGCTCTGTGTAGCTCTTTTTCTCCATGATAGTGATTTTCTTCCTACCCATGTCTGCTTGAAAAGTTGCATATTGCCACATTCACTCTTTCCCCATTGTCATGCTTGCTATTTTCTGGTTTGTATATGAAGTTGATTGTCTTCTTTAGAGATGTATGTAGTTCTTTTAAATGTTTTTAAAAATATTTCATTCTGCCCCATCCTCAAATGTCTATTTTAGGAGGCAAAAGAAATGTACCTAGCTCTCTCTCTTGTGACCAGAGGTATGAGAACATGTGTAGAACCAGCTTTCAATGGTTAGTGTGGAAAGGAGGTAGTGGTGGTGGTAGATGAATGATTAGAGATCTTCAGTCTTTGCTGGGGTGGGTCACTCTGCTGCTCACCTGAAGCCACATGGCTGCTATTGCTGATATATGTGGATCACGGTGCCCATGGGTATCTTGAAGAAAATTTGTGGTGGGTAAGTGTTTTGGAGAGTGATATACTCAAAGAAGGATCCAATTTGTCAATGAATAGGAAGGGCTGTACATCTCCAGAGTGAGGCTTTCATTACCTCTGTTTACTCATCAGAAATGGCCATAAGCCTCAAGACAAACCATCTACATTCACAGGGCCTCAATTTCCAACTGTCTAGTATGAAGGTAAGATCACCTGTCCTACTTTCTTCTCAGCTATTCTGTGAGCATCACACTACGTGAAAGGTCTGTATAATATAAAGAATTTTCATTATTAGCCAAGTAAAAATAAGCTCTAGAAATCCCCCAGACATTCCCCATGAGACCTTTAGACTTGGAGCATTTGACTTTGAAGAATTAAAAAAAAAAAAAAAAAAAAAAAAAAACAGGAAAAGAGAGTATTTATTACCAGTTTTCATTTAAGCCAACTTTGCTTATCCTGTTTATCTAAAATAAGAGCCAACAATCTGGAGTGACTTCAATTGGATCTAAATATTTCCCCACATTTGAATGGGCTCCAAGAGCCTGTTCCAGCACTTGGGCCAGAGCATCTGCAAGTTCTGGAGGGGAGCAGGGTTGTCTGCATGTGCAGAGGCTCTGTTTTGGCTAGAGAAAGGCAATGGTGTCATCATTCCCACCATGTGGCCATCCAGTGACCGCCTGCTGCTCTGACATGATTGTGGGTGTTGAGCCCTTGAATCAAGTCACTACAGGAAGGAAGTTTCTGTTTTTAGCAACTCAGGCCACTCTGTCTGGACATTTAACTCTGGGATGTTGGCCTTTACTCAGGCACATTTCCACTTTGAGAGAAAATAATTATCATAACTAATGTTTATCAAGAACTGACTACACCAGGTGCTGTTCTAAGCACAGTCTTGATGTTAACTCATTTAATCCTCCTAACACTTGAGATAGATATTATTACTGTTCCTACTTTATAGATAAGGAAAGAGAGGGGGGAGAATCATAATAACTTGCTCAATTCAATCTTCAGGTGAGTGACATCATGGATGTAGGTTGAAAAATCTAACAACTAAGATGATCCAGGCACCGGACAAGCAGGGTCAAGGCCATGACCACTCGGAACAGATGCTACCTGTACACAGAGCAGGCATGGCTACACAGCTACTGCTGGCTGAGAAGTACCTCAAGTGGGAATCTAAAGCCAGGAAGTCTGGCTGCAGGGTCCACATTCTTACTGCTCCTCAGTATTTCTTCTTCACTTTCAGAGTGCTTGGCACACAGTAGATGCTCAATAAAGAGTGGGCTAAATTGAAGGGCTCTATTGTCTGTTTCCCTGTTAGGGTTCCTGTATTTTCTGTCTCCTGCTGCTCCTCTTGGTACCCAGGACTGTGAGCAAGGCCTAGAGCATGACTGTGCTCCTGTAGAATCTCTCAAAAGTAGTCTTCTAGTGTCCACATTGGCACACCTCTTCTCTTTGCCTCTCTTTTCAAGATCCAGTCCCCTTCATCTCTTTCCAGCTTCTTCTCCAAGCAAACCACCTATCTTTCCTCATGTCAATACACTCACAGTTCTTCTTTTGCTCTTTCTCAATTTGTACTATGCCATGTGGTGGCTTTCCAGAAGGCAATGAGAATTTGTGGCTCTCAAGAGGTGGCCCAGGCTGGTCCAGGAGAAGTGGGGCAGGAGGCAGAGGCCTACGCAATGGTTGAACAACCCTAGGAGAACTTACAAGTTCCTGTGTCTTTTGGGGAAAGAAATAAAATTCTTACAATGGATTATCTCCACAGATTTAAAAAGGACACAGTGTTTCTTATTTGGCAGTCTGGGATGGAAACTGAAATTTGCTTTTCTAACAAATTTACAGGTTCTGCTGCTGCTGGTCTGGGCAGTACAGCTTGAGATCACCTCACTATACTCCCCTGTCCCCAGGGCCAGTCTTCCTCTACTTCAGGGGAAACTCTTAGAGAGGAAATGCACCTGGGAGACTGGAAGCACTCCTGGTCTGAGGCCCAGAGCCAGTTCTAGTTCTCTGCCAGCAGCCTTGGCTGCATCCTCATTATGGGCACTTGAGTGAAGAGTTAATCCTGACCAAAGTCCCAACACCTGGACTTCCTGGCCTGAAATCAAGTGCTGGTGTGGGGTTGTGTGGTGTGATGTGTGGAGTGGGCTGTGGTGTAGTGTGTGGAGTGGGCAGTGGCGTGGTGTGTTGGGGGGGTGTATTGGGTGCAGTGTGGCGTGGTATGGTATGGCGGTGACCACAGCCAGCCAGAAGTACGTGTGATCTACGTCTCCCAACTAGGAACCAGTCAACCACCAATTCCACATGCCTGTTAATATCTCATTGGGATCCTGATTTCGAAAGGCATAAAAGAGTACCTAGTGGAAATTCTCTCTCTGATCCCATCCCAAACCTCCAGGCTTCCTCTTCAGAAATCAGTGTTATCTCCTCTCTGAATTTTCTCCATCCTCTCCAGGTAGGTTACAGCTTTCGCCTTGAGAATCCCCAAACATTGTATGCACATCTTAACCACCACATTGCGAACAACCAGAGAGCATAACCTTGTTGATCTTTGTGAAAGTGCAGGATACATTGTGGGTATTCTTTAAATGTTTGATGAATGAAAAAAAAAGCAATTATCAGGGCACCTGGGTGGCTCAGTGGTTTGGGCTGCTGCCTTCGGCTCGGGTCATGATCTCAGGGTCCTGGGATCGAGCCCCGCATCGGGCTCTCTGCTCCACGGGAAGCCTGCTTCCCTCTTTCTCTCTCTCTCTCTCTGCCTGCCTCTCTGCCTACTTCTGATCTCTGTCTGTCAGATGAATAAATAAAATCTTTAAAAAAAAAAAAAGCAATTATCAGTCAGACAACACAGCACAACAGATATAACATAGTCTGGCTTTGGCCTAAGGGTGGGTTCCAGCTTTGCCACTTCCTAATTGTGTAAACTTGTAGAATTACTTAACCATTAAATAAGTAATGGAACCAAGTTCATTCTTAGTTTTCTAATCTGTAAAATAAACACAATGTCTTCCTCATAGAGCTGTTGTGGTATTAAGATAACACATATAACATTTCTATCACAGTGCCTGACACACAGCAAGAACTCAGACAATGGTATTTATGAAAGAACAATGTTCTGGACAGATGAAGAGTTGGTAGGCAGAGGACTGGCCCATGAAAAGAAGGCCTGGAGTCTTTGTCTTTCAGGGTCTTATTTAGTATCATCTTCTAATTTGAGATATTGAAGTGGGATAAAGCAGGACACTCTAAAGGGTAAATGTGTCCTGTCTGAAGGGAGACGGCCAAGGATGGTGGAAAGACTTGAGAAGACAGACTGGTCTTCACTTCCACTTCTGTGTTTGGTTTTAGTGGTTGTAATTCACTGTCTGGCCTCTTTCACAGACATCCTGTCTGGCTGTATCCATCATCTGATCTGAATCCTACAAAGAGTAGAGGCAATCATAGTAAAACCCAAACAGGCCTGTGCTGAGAACTAGGACATCGGGGACCAGTGTTTGATAGGTGTTTGGGAACAACAGTATTTATTATGTATGCATTATATGTCAGGACTACTAAAAATACTCCTTATTAATAGATGTACTGTGTGATCCAGTAATTCTGCTACTGGTACTTAACCAAAGAAAATGAAAACACTCATTTGAAAAATGCATGCATCCCTATGTTTACTGCATTATTTACAATAACCATATTATATAAGAAACCTAAGTGTTGGGATGCCTGGGTGGCTCAGTCAGTTAAGCAATTTCCTTTGGCTCATGTCATGATCCCGGGGTCCTGGGATCGAGTTCTGCAACCAGCTCCTTGCTCAGTGGGAAGCCTGCTTCTCTCTCTGCCTCTGTCTGCCACTTTTCCTTCTTGTGCTCTCTTTCTCTGACAAATAAATAAGTAACATATTTTAAAAAAAGAAACCTAAGTGTCCGTCAATTAAGAATGGATTAAGAATGGAGCACTGGGTTTGGTGAAAAAATAATGATACTGTTATGCTGAAAAAAAAAAAGAATGGATTAAGAAGATCTGTGTTTGCATGTGTGTGTGTGTGTGTGTGTGTGTGTGTGTGTGTGTCTATATGCAATGGGATATTACTCAACCATAGAAAAGAATAAGATCTTGCTGTTTGTGACAACATGGATGGACAAAGAGGGCACTACACTGAGATGACAAATACTATATAATTTCACATCCATGTGGAATATAAAAAACAAAAGAAATAATAGGAACACCCAAGTACATTAAACAGTTAATAACAAACATAAACTAACTAATACCAAAAAAAAAAAAAAGAGAGAGAAAGAAACTAATAATAATACAGTAATAATGGGGGACTTTAAAACCACACTTATATCAATGGACAGATCATCTAAACAGGAAATCACAAGGAAACAATTGCTTTTAATGACACACTAGACCAAAAGGATTTAACAGATATATTCAGATCATTCCATCCTAAAACAGCAGAATACATTCCTTTCAAGTGTATAGGAACATTCTCCCAAATATACTGCACATTAGCATGCAAAGCAAACCTCAACAAATTTAGGAAGATTGAAATCATACAGTGTATATTTTCTGATCACAACACCATGAAACTAGAAGTCAACCACAAAAAAATATCTGGGAAGAACACTAATACATGAACATTAATAATGTGCTATAAACAATAAATATGTGAATCAAGAAATCAAAGAAGAAATTTAAAAGTATATGGAAGCCAATAAAAATTAAAACCCAATAGTCCAAAACCTCTGGGATGTAGCAAAAGCTTTGCTAAGAGAAAAGTCTATAGCAATACAGGCCTACCCCAAGAAGCAAGAAATATCTCAAATAAACAATGCAAACTTGCACCTAAAGGAGCTAAAGAACAACAAATGAACCCTAAAGTCAGCAGAAGGAAGGAAATAATAAATCAGAGCAGAAATAAATGATATAGAAACCACAAAAAAACCCAGCAGAACCGATCAATGAAACCAGGAGCTGGTTCTTTGTGGATGGGTGGGGAGGAAAAATCAATAAAATTGATTAATTTCTAACCAGACTTATCAAAAAGAAGGGACCCAAATAAATCAGAAATGAGAGAAGAGAATAAGAACCAACACCACATAAATGCAACAATCATAAGAGAATATTTTGAAAAACAATATGCTGTCAGGGACCGCCTCCGGCTGGGAAAGTCCCCGCCATTACAAGATGGCGCTTGGCTCACTGCCAGCAAAATACACTGCAAGTAAACAACAAACGTTCTGGTGAAGCCCGCCTAAAAGAGGACATAGTCATTGGCTATTTCAAATTTAATCAGCATAGTAACAGGACTCTCATTGGCTCTCCCCATTGCTTGGCCCCTTATTGGTCACCCTGCCGCATATAAGCTAAGGAAGTTGACGAAATAAACGGATGAAGCATTAACACCATAGCAGGCTGATTGTCGTTCTTGCGGGCCGAGGGCGACAATATGCCAACAAATTGGACAACCTGAAGAAATGGATAAATTCTTAGAAACATATAAACTACCAAAACTGAAACAGGAAAAAAATGGTAAATTTGAAGAGACCAATAACCAGCAAAGACACTGAGTCAGTAATAAAAAAATCTCCCAAAAGTCCAGGACCAGATGACCTCACAGGAAAATTCTACCAAACATTTAAAGAAGAATGAAGACCTACTCTTCTTAAACTAATCCAAAAAACAGAAAAGGAAGTAAAACTTCCAAATTTGTTCTATAAGGCCAGCATTACCTTGATCTCAAAACCAGAAAAAGACACCACTGAAAAAGAGAACTACAGGCCAATATCCCTGATGAACATAGAGGCAAAAAATCTCCATATAATACTAGCAAACCAAATTCAGAAATACATTAAAAAATTATTCGCCGTGATCAAGTGAGATTTATTCCTGGGTTGCAAGGATGTTTCACAATTCTGCAAATCAATCACTGTGATAAATCATATCAATAAGAGACAGAATAAGAAACATATGATTATTTCAATAGATGCAGAAAGAACATTTGACAAAGTATGAAACCCATTGATGATAAAAACCCTCAACAAAATAGATTTTGAGGAAGTATACCTCAACATAATAAACGCCATCTAAAAAGGAGGGGGTCATCTATGAAAACCCCACAGCTAACATAATCTTTAATGAGGAAGAATTGAGAGCTTTTCCCCTAAGCTCAGGAACAAGACAAGGATGTCCACTCTCACCACTTTCATTCAACAAAGTACTGGAGGTCCTAGCCATGGCAATCAGATACTAAAAAAGGGTAAAACACATCCAAATCAGTAAGGAAGATAAGTAAAATTTTCACTATTTGCAGATGACATGACACAGTATAAAAAACCTGAAAGACTCCACCAAGAAACTGCTAGAACCGACACACAAATGCAGTAAAGTCCCAGGATACAAAATCAATGCGCAGAAATATGTTGCATTTCTATACACCAATAATGAAGTAGCAGAAAAAGAAAGATTCGGTCCCATTTATAATTGTACCAAAACAGTAAAATACCTAGGGGGAAAAAAAAACAAAAACAACTAACCAAAGGGGTAAAAGACCTGTACTTTGGAAACTATAAAACATAGAAAAGATTTTTGAGATGGCACAAAGAAATGGAAAGACATTTCATGTTCATAGATTAGAAGAATAAATATTATTAAAATGTCTATTCTGAAAAAAAAATGTCTATTCTGCCCAAAGCAATCTCCACATTTATGCAATCCCTATCAAGCTATCAACAGCATTTTACACAGAGCTAGAACAAATAATCTTACAATTTGTATGGAGCCAAAAAAGACCCTGAATAGCCAAAGCAGTCTTGAGAAAGAAAAGCAAAGGGGGTGGCATCACAAATCTGGACTTCAAGTTATATAACAAAACAGTAGTGATCAGAACAATATGGTATTGGGACAAAAATAGAGAATAGAAAACCCATAAATTAACCCACAACTATATAGTCAACTAATCTTTGACAAAACAGAAAAGAATATCTAATGAGAAAAGACTGTCTCTTCAACAAATAGTGTTGGGAAAAGTGGACAGCGATATGCAAAAGAATGAAACTAGACCACTTTCTCACACCATACACAAAAATAAATTCAAAATGGATTACAGTCCTAATTGTGAGACCTGAAACCATCAAAATCTTAGAAGAGAACACGGGCACTGACTTCTTTGACATCAGCCATTGCAACTTCTTTCCAGATGTGCCTCTGGAGGCAAGAGGAATAAAAATAAAAATAAACCATTAGGACTTATCAAAATAAAAATCTTCCTCACAGTGAAGGAAACAAAAAACAAGACTTAAAGAAAACCTATGGAATGGGAGGAGAAATTTGAAAATGACATATCTGATAAAGTCCTGCTATCCAAAATATATTAAGACCTTATAGAACTTAAGACCCTCAAAATGAATAAGCCAATTAAAAAGTGGGTAGAATGGGGCACCTGGGAGGCTCAGGGATTTAAGCCTCTGCCTTCGGCTCTGGTCATGATCTCAGAGTCCTGGGATCGAGCCCCGCATCCAGCTCTCTGCTCAGCAGGGAACCTGCTCCCCTCTCTCTCTGCCTGCCTCTCTGCCTACTTGTGACCTCTCTCTGCCAAATAAATAAAATCTTTAAAAATAAATAAATAAATAAATAAATAAATAAATAAATAAAATCTTTAAAAAATGGGTAGAAGACAAGAACAGACATCCAAAAAAGACATCCAGATTGTCAACAGATGCATGAAAAGATGCTCAACATCACTTATCAGGGAAATGTACACCTGTCAGAATGTCTGTCACACCTGTCAGAATGGCTAAAACGGAGAACACAAGAAATAACTGGTGTTGGGGAACCGTCTTGCACTGTTGGTGGGAGTGCAAACTGGTGCAGCCACTCTGGAAAACAGTATGGACTTTCCTCAAAAAGTTAAAAATAGAGCTACCAATGGTCCAGCAATGGCACTCTTAGGTATTTACCTAAAGAATACAAAATACTGATTCAAAGGGATACCAGTATCCATATGTTTATAGCAGTATTATTTATAATAACCAAGATTGGTGTCCATCAATTGATAAACAGATAAAAAGATAAACAGATAAAGAAATCATGGTTTATATACACAACAAAGTATTAATCATAAAAAGAATGAAATCTTGCTGTTTGCAAGAACATGGATGGAGGTAAAGAGTATAATGCTAAGTGAAATACTTCGGTCAGAGAAAGACAAATACCATATGATTTCACTGGTATGTGGAATTTAAGAAACAAGACAAGGAAACGGAGAAAGAAAACCAGAGACAGAGGGTAACAAAGCAAGAAACTGACTCTTCATTATTTAAGAGAACAATTTGATGGTTATTGGAGGGGAGGTGGGAAGGGGGATGGGTGAAATAGGTGATGGGGATTAAGGAATGTCCTTGTCACGATGAGTACCAAGGGATGTAGGGAACTGTTGAATTACTTCTTGTATACCTGAAACTAATATTATACAATATGATAACTAACTGGAATTAAAATAAAAACTTTAAAAAAAAACAGATTCTAAAACAAAAAACAACAACAAAAAAAGCCCAACCAGATTCTTAAATACAGAGAACAAACTAGTGAGGGGATGGGCAGAACAGATTAATGAGATTAAGAGGTACACACTTCTGGATATAAAATAAGTAAGTCATGGAGATGAAAACTACAGCATAGGGAATATCATTCAGAATATTGTAATAACATTATATGATAACAGATGGTGGCTACACTTATCCCAGGGAGCACTGAGTAATGTATACAATTGCCGAATACGTTGTGTACCTGAAACCAATATAATGTTGTGCTCCATACTTCAATTAAAAACACACTCTGTGTTTAGGCCACTCAGCGGTGGTTGGCTTTCATGTTAGCTGACCTCCTTTGGGGGCTGTGGAAACACACATGACATAATATGGTTGCTCCAGTATACTGGTATCACACCCAATTCTCTTCTCCTCCCAGGCTTAGGGAGGACAGGCCGCCTTGCAGCTGGACAGGGCCATGTGCCTGTTCTGGGTGACCTGTGAGCTGAGGATGTAGGCGTCCCCCACACACACCTCTCTTTGCTGGGGCATGAGATCCTGTGGAGGCTTTTTTTTAGGGGCAGAGCTGTGGGATTAAAACCGCCTGACTTGCAGCTGCCACACAAGGAAAGCTGCCTTAAAGAAGCACTTGCATCACCCCAAATCCTTTGCTGCATTAAAGCCACTGAAACCTGGGGTCTGTTTGTTACTCTGAGATAATCTAGTTTATGCTAATTCAAAAAGCAAGAAGAAAAGGCTCTGTATCTTTTCATCTTTTCCCATCAGCAGTTGTTAAGTCATGGCATTCCACACAAGCATTTAGTGTTGTATAGCCCAGGCACATTCATTTCTAATTTTCTTGATCACTATGTTTTTGGCCTGAAGCTTCACCCAACCCCCTCCCCTGATTTTGGAGGATCACCATAGCCCAAAGTCTTCAGAGGAGACCTAGATGCCATCCTGGTTAGACCAAACCTGTCCCTATCCTGTTGACAATACTCACGCTTTACTAATGGTGAGGAAAGAGTACCAGCTGTTCTGTAAACAGAATAGGATATCCAGATGGATCATTGATTGATAAAATCCAGGGAAATACCTAAGCCAATGATTAACTACTTTGTCTGTTTTCATTGTTTCTTGGTTGTGTGCCCCCAGATAAGAGGAGGTAGCAGAGTGTAGATATCTGGATCATGGAAAGTGAGTCACCTGGAACGAGCAGTGTGGCTGAACGTAATTACAGGTCCTGGGTTACTGTCACACAACTCTGGTAGGCGCTGTTCCTATCAGATTTCATAGAAAAGGGGGAACATGGTTCTCAAGCAACACAGTGTTGACTGAGCAGCAGGGCAGGCCTCAATCATGTCCTGTGCCTCAGTTTCCTTCTGGTAAAATGGAGCTGTTACATGCTTTCCAGGCCTTCGGAAAAGCTAGGCTTTGTACTTTTCTTAATAGTTATATTTTTTTCTTTTGTACTGTGGTGTAAATATAATTTCCACAGAATAAACATAAAGAATATGGGCTCCAAGAGAACCCAGGATCAGAGACACGCTTAAATAGAAATTCTGATGGATGAAACGCTATTTAAAACTCTCAGAGGTTGGCAAACTACCTCCCAGGGACCAGATATGGCCTCCTGCTTATTTCTGTAAATCAAGTTTCATTAAAACACAGTCAGGTTCATTCATCTTACCTTATATTTATGGCTGTTTTCACAGCACAACAGCAGTGTTAAGTTGTGACAAAAATATACAGCTCACAAAGCCTGACATATGTATCATTGTGTCCTTGACACCCAAGACTAGATCAGAGAGTCGCAAACTTGAGTTTGCATCCTACAATCAATAGTAGTAGACTTATTAAAATACAGATTTCTGGGCTCTGTCCTAGAGTTTCCTATTCAATAGGTGGGGGGTGAGGCCCTGAATCTGTATTTCTATCAAGTCCCTTCCAGCTGATGCTGATGTAGCTGTTCTGGTGACCACAGCTGAGAACCATAAAACTAGGGCTTATGGTTCACAAGAGGTACTGATGAGACAAATTCCAATGGAAATGGAGCAGAATGGGCATCAGCTATGCATGGAACTGTTCTTCAATTTCCAGAACAGGGTAACAGGGTAGGGGAGAGAGGAAATTCAGGTGCCAAAAAAAAAGGGTGTCTCAGGACTACAAAGAACCAAGCTACTGATGCTATACTTACTGCGTTCATGCTGCACACATACTTGGGGAACTCAGTAAACATGGTTGGCTATGAAAGAAATGCTCCACTTGTGGGGGTATTGGAATGCTATAAGTCTGCAGCACCCAAGGCCAACGTTTCTTAGGTACAGTAAGCAGGTACTAACTTGTAGCTATCTAATTACTAAATTCTAGGTGAACATGTTAATCTGGTATTACTTCTTTCTGATGGGCGCCAACCTCTAAGGTCTGAGAACCAGTCTCTTCGAGACAAAGCCTAGCGATGCTAGGCTTTTCCATCTGTTTTACTTATCCATCTGTCCCCCTATTTTTGCTGCTGTGGGACATGAGTTAATTGGTGCAGGGATTGTTACAAAA
Source organism: Mustela nigripes (assembly GCF_022355385.1). Classification (NCBI taxonomy): domain Eukaryota; kingdom Metazoa; phylum Chordata; class Mammalia; order Carnivora; family Mustelidae; genus Mustela; species Mustela nigripes. The sequence goes on from NC_081559.1 coordinate 95,931,275, forward strand.
GAATCCGCCTGGCAGAAATGGGAAACACAGTGGGTAGAAGAATCTCACCCCAAGTAGGGAATGGAATGGAGATGGCCCACAGTTCCTGTTACAAGAATTCTGCCACAAAGGAGAAAGACTGGAGTCTTCTTACCTGTGAGGCTTCAGAAGAGGAAGTGAGATCCTGCTGTTGTTGCTCGGTCTAGAAAATTCTCTTCACAGGGACACACAGGAGGATTACAATGAAAAGAGAGGTTTCTGATTCCTCTTATCCCGTACACATCAGACTTGGTTCCTTCAGGCTGGGCTTTGGTTCTTTGGAAGGAAACCCTTCAGGGAAGTCAGAGAAGGCTGGAATTCAGTGAGGGTCTCCCTTCCTTCACCACTCCAGACACTGCTCTGCTCCTCATCCCTGCAAGGCAGGGCTCTGGAGACTTAGGAAGAAGTGGCTGTTCCATAGGTTTCACGGGGCTCAGCGGTCAGCCCAGCTCTGGTTGAAACCGGCCTCCTCATGCAGGTCAGGGCTGAAACCTGAGGGAAGTTAGGAGCCAGCTGACCAATTGTCCCAGGATGGACAAATCAAGGATGACATTTTGAAAGTGAAACACTGAGCTCCTCTTTTTCAGCCCAGCTGAGGGGTCCTTCTTGCATTAGGGTTTGTCTCTCCCCCTGGTCTGGGAGGACCTAGGAGAAGATGGAGACACCAAACTAAGAAGGGAAACTTAAATGCCTAGATATTACAGTCTCTGCTTCCTCCTTGGTCTCCGGAGGACTGCTGCTTATCCTGCAAAATGCAGTTACAGGACCCTCCTCCCCCACTTCTCTGAAAAGTGTTCCGTGACCTTCTGATGGGGCCCTATAGTCTCTTCCCTCTTTGGCTTCTAGAACACATCTCGATCACAGCACTTCTCACATGGCTCACATTGCCAGGCTTCATGTCTGTTTTTGCTCCTGAACCATATGTGCCTTTATTTTACTTATTTAAAACAACACGTTTTAGCTGTTGAGTGCTTAACAAATACTAACTCAGTTAATGTTTATTTTTTCCCAGCTTTATTGAAATGTCATCCAGACATAACATTCTGTAAGTTGAAGATATTCACCATGAGCTGATACACATATATTGTAAAACAAGACCACCACAGGGTTAGCTAACATTTCCTTCACCTCACATAATTATCTTCGTGTGTGCGTATGTTTGTGTGCGTGTGTGTCAAGCACATTCAAGATTTACTCTGTTAGCAACTTCCATGTATACAATAAGTAATGTTAGCTATAGTCACCTTGTAGTGCATTAGATCCCCAGAACTTACTGATTTTCTACCAGGAAGTTTGTACTCTGACCAACATTTGCCCATCCTCCACTCCTTGTCACCCACCCTTCTTTCTTTCTATGAGCTCAGCTTTTTTAAACTCCACATATAAATGAGATCATTCAGTATTTGTCTTTCTCTGATCTATTTCCCTTAGTATAATACCTTTAAGATCCATCAATGCTGTTTCAAACAGGAGGGTTTCCTTCTTTCTCAAGGTGGGATAACATTCCATTGTAAATATACACCACATCTTCTTTAGCCATTTATTCATTGTCAGACTCTTAGGTTGTCTCCATGTCTTGGCTATTGTAAATAATACTGCAATGAATATGGGGATGCAGATACCTTTATTCTCTTTCTACTTTGATTAAATATTCAGAAGTGGAATTACGGGATCAGATGGTAGTTATCTCACACACACACACACACACACACACACACACACACACACATATATTTAAGTTTTTGAGGAACTACCATAATTTTTCATAGTGGTTGCACCAATTCCTACCAACACTGTACAAGAGTTTCCCTCATATTCCCCCTCGCATTTGTTCTCTCTTTTTGATACCAGTCATTCTAACAGGTGTGAGACAATAGCTCATTGTGGTTTTGATTTGTATTTTCCTGATGATGGGTGATATGGAGCACCTGTTCATGAACCTGTTGGCCATCTGTATGTCCTCTTTGGAAAAAAATCTTTATTTGGGTCCTTTGATAATTTTTTAATGATCATAAATATTTTTTGCTATTGAGTTGTGTGAGTTTCATATGTATTTTGAATATTAATCCCTATTGGATATAGGCTTGCAAGTATTTTCTCCTGTTCTATAGATTGCCTTTCCATTTTGTGGATTGTTTCTTTTGTTTTGCAAAAGATTTTTATTTGATGTGGTTCTATTTGTTTATTTTTGCTTTTGTTGCTTCTGCATTTGGTGACATTTCCAAAAAATCATTGCCAAGACCCATATCAGGGAGCTTTTTCACTGTTTTTTTCCAGGGGTTTTACAGTTTTCATATCTTACATTCAAGCTTTAATCCATTTCAGGTTAATTTTTTTGAGTGGTGTAACCGTGAAGTCCAGTTAGTTTATTTTGCATGTGCAATAGTTTTTTCAATACCACTTATTAAAAATACTATTGTTTCTCCATTCAGTAGTCCTGGCTCCCTTGTCAAATATTAGTTGACTGTATGCTGGAAGGTTTATTTCTGGACTCTTGATTCTCTTACATTTGTCTGTGTGTCTGTTTTTATGCCAGTATCATACAGTTTTGATTATTATAGCTTTGTAGTATGGTTTGAATGAGGAAGCATTATGCTTCAGGCTTTGTTCTTTCTTAAGATTGCTTTAGCTATTTGGGGTCTTTTGTGGGTCCATACAAATTTTAAGCTTATTTTTTCTATTCTATGTAAAATGCCATTGGAATTTTTTAAAGTTTTTATTTAAATTCCAGTTGGTTAACATATAGTGTAATATTAGTTTGGGGTGTACAATATAATGATTCAACAGTTGTATACAGCACCCTGTGGTCATTACAACAAGTGCACTCCTTAATCCCCATCACCCATTTAACCCATTCCCCCCCCCCACCTCTCCTATGGTAACCATCAGATTGTTCTCTATAGTTAAGAGTCTGTTTCTTGGTTTGCCTCTCTCTCTCTCTCTCTCTATCCTTTTTTCCTTTGGTCATTTGTTTTGTTTCTTAAATTCCACGTATAAGTGAAATCATATGATATTTGTCTTTCTCTGATGTATTTCACTTAGCATTACAGTCTCTACCTCCATCCATATTGTTGCAAATGGCAAGATTTCATTCCTTTTCATGATTGAGTACTATTATACCAGGCATATATATATATATATATATCTCACATCTTCTTTATCCATTCATTAACTGTTGGACAGTTGGGCTGTTTCCATAATTTGACTCCTGTGGATAATGCTCATATATACATGGGGATTCATGTATCCCTTTGGGTTAGTATTTTTGTATTCTTTGAGTAACACCTAGGAGTGTGAGTGCTAGATTATAGAGTAATTCTGTTTTTAACTTTTTGAGGAAATACTGTTTTCCAGAGTGGCTGCACTAGTTTGCATTCTCACCAACAGTGCAAGAGCATTCCCTTTCTCTGCATCCTTGCCAACACATGTTATTTCTTGAGTTGTTAATTTTAGCCATTCTGACAGGTGTGAGGTGATATCTCATGGTGTTTTTCATTTGCATTTCCCTGGTGATAAGTGATGTTGAACATCTTTTCATGCATTTTTTGGCCATCTGTATGTTTTCTTTGGAGAAATGTCTGTTGGTGTCTTCTGCCCATTTTTTTTTTAAGATTTTATTTATTATTTATTTGACAGACAGAGATCACAAGTAGGCAGAGAGGCAGGCAGGGAGAGAGGGAGAAGTAGGCTCCCCACCGAGCAGAGAGCACAATGTGGGGCTCGATCCCAGGACTCTGGGATCATGACCTGAGCCGAAAGCAGAGGCTTTAACCGACTGAGCCACCCAGGTGCCCCTCTTCTGCCCATTTTTAATTGGATTATTTATTTTTTAAGTGTTGAGTTCTATAAGGTCTTTATATTGCAAAACTTTATCAGATATGTTATTTGCAAATTTCTTCTCCCATTCCATAGGTTGCCTTTCAGTCTTAATTGTTTCCTTCACTGTGAGGAAGATTTTTATTTTGATGAAGTCTTAATAGTTTATTTTTGCTTTTATTTCTCTTGCCTCAAGAGACACGTCTGGAAAGAAGTTTCTACAGTTGATGTCAAACAAGTTACTGCTTATATTCTCTTCTAGGATTTTGATGGTTTCAGGTCTCACATTTAGGTCTTTAATCCATTTTGAATTTATTTTTGGGTATGGTGTAAGAAAGTGGTCCAGTTTCATTCTTTTGCATGTTGCTTTCCAGTTTTCCCAACACCATTTGTTGAAGAGACAGTCTTTTTCCCACTGGATATTTTTTTCTGTTTTGTTGGAGATTGGTTGACTATACAGTTATGGGTTCATGTATGGGTTTAATATTCTGTCCTATTGGTCTGTGTGTCTATTTTTGTGCCAGTAGTATACTATTCAGATTACTACAGCTTTTTAATATAACTTGAAGTCCAGAATTGTGATGCCTCCCCCTTTGCTTTTTTTCCCTCAAGATTGCTTTGGCTATTCAGGGTCTTTTGTGGTTCCATACAAATCATGGGACTGTTTGTTCTAGCTCTGTGTAAAATGCTATTGGTGGCTTGATAGGGATTGCATAACTGTGGAGATTGTTTGGGCAGTATAGACATTTTAACAATATTTATTTTTCTAATCCATGAGCATCTTTCCATTCTTTTGTGTCACCTCAAAATTCTTTCATCTATGTTTTATAGTTTTCAAAGTAGAAGTCTTTTATCTCTTTGGTTAGATTTATTCCTAGGTATCTTATTGTTTTTGGTCCAATTATAAATGGGATTGGTTCCTTAATTTCTCTTTCTCTGCTTCATTGTTGGTGTATGGAAATGCAACATATTTTTGTACCTTGGTTTTGTATCCTGTAACTTTACTGAATTTGTTTATTAGTTCTAGCAGGCAAAGTGACAGGAAGAGGGAGAAGGAGAAGCAGGCTCCCCACCAAGCAGGGAGCCCAATGGAAACACTGGATAGAAATCCCTTAGGATTTCTATATATACTGTTATGTCATCTGCAAATAGTGAAAGCTTTACTTCTCCCTTATCAATTTGGACGCTTTTTATTTTATTTTATTTTATTATTATTATTGTTATTGTTGTTGTTTGATAGCTGTGGCTAGAGTTTCCAGTACTATGTTGAATAAAAGTGGTGAGAGTGGACATCCTTGTCTTGTTCCTGTACTTAGGAGAAAAGCTCTCAGTTTTTCCCCCATTTAGGATGATATTAGCTGTGGGTGCCATTGGAATTTTGATAGGGATTTCATTGAATCTGTAGATGACTTTGAGTAGACTTTGATGATAGACATTCTGCTACCTTTGGACTCAGCTTGTTCTTTATCTACTTTGAGGTATAATGTTTGGTTGTTTACTTGAGCTCCTTCTTTTTCTTAATGTAGGCACTTATCACTATAAATTTTACTCTTAGAATGCTTCTCCTATATCTCATATTTTCATTTGTATTTGTTTCAAGATTTTTTTAAAGATTTATTTATTTTAGAGAGAGAGACAGAGAGGTGAGTATGTGCAAGCTGGAGGAGGGGTAGAGGGAGAGGGAGAGAAATCCTCAAGCCAACTCCCTGCTGAACATGAATCCCAGGGCTGGGCTCAATCCCAGAACCCTAAGATTATGACCTGAGCTGAAATCCAGAGTTGGATGCACAACCAACTAAGCCATACAAGTGCCCCAATTTCAAATTATTATTATTATTTAATTTCTCTTTAATTTCTTCTTTGACTGTTCTGGAGTGTATTGTTTAATTTCCACATATTTGTGATTTTTTTAAATGTTCTTCCTGTTATTGATTTCAAGTTTGGTCAGAAAAGATGCCTGGTATGATTTCAATCTTCTTAAATTTGCTGTGATTTGTTCTGTGACCCAACAGAGAATTTATTATAGAGAATGTTTTGGGCATGCTTGAGAAGAATATATGTCTCAGCTATTGTATGGAATGTTCTGTATATATCTGTTAGGTCCATTTCGTTCAAGTCTAAAGTATATTTCAAATCCAGTGTTTCCATTGGGCTCCCTGCTTGGTGGGGAGCCTGCTTCTCCTTCTCCCTCTTCCTGTCACTTTGCCTGCTTCTCTCTCTCTCTCATAAATAAATAAATAAATAAATAAATAAATAAACAAATTACATCTTTTAAAAAAAGAAAGGAAAAAAAAGCCTTTTTTTTCCCCTCCTTCATTTCAGAAGGACAACTTTACTGATTAAAGTGTTCTTGCTTGGTGCTTTTTTCTTTCAGCACTTTGAATGTATCATTCCATTTCATCCCAGCCTGCCATGTTTCTGGTGGGAAATTAGTTAATAAACTTCTGAGGGTTCCTTTGCATGTGAGAAAGTTTTTCTGTAATCTCTTACTGCTTTTAAAACTCTGTCTTTCACTTCTCCAAAGAAGACATACAAATGGCTAACAGACACATGAAGAAATGGTCATCATCATTAGCCATCAGGGAGATTCAAATCAAAACCACATTGAGATACTACCTTACACCAGTTAGAATGGCCAAAATTAACAAGACAGTAAACAACATGTGTTGGAGAGGATGTGGAGAAAGGGGAACCCTCCTACACTGTTGGTGGGAATGCAAGTTGGTGCAGCCACTTTGGAAAACAGTATGGAGATTCCTTAAGAAATTAAAAATAGAGCTTCCCTATGATGCTGCAATTGCACTACTGGGTATTTACCCTAAAGATAATACTGATGTATTGATGTAGTGAAAAGGAGGGCCATCTGTAGCCCAATGTTCATAGAAGCAATGGCTACAATTGCCAAACTGTGGAAAGAACCAAGATGCCCGTCAATGGATGAATGAATAAAGAAGATATGGTCCATATATACAATGGCGTATTATGCCTCCAACAGAAAGGATGAATACCCAAATTTTGTATCAACATGGATGGGACTGGAAGAGAGTATGCTGAGTGAAATAAGTCAAACAGAGAGAGTCAAGTATATGGTTTCACTTACTTGTAGAACATAAAGAATGACATAGAGGATATTGGGAGATGGAAAGGAGAAGTGAGTTGGGGGAAATCTGAGGGAAAAACAAACCATGAGAGACTGTGGATTCTGAGAAACAAACTGAGGATTTTGGGGGTGAGGGGGTGGGAGTTTGGGTGAGCCTGGTGGTAAGTATTATGGGGGGAACATATAGCATGGAGCACTGGATGTGGTGCATAAACAATGAATGCTGGAACACTGAAAAGGAATAAAATAAAATAAAATAAAATGGCAAAAAAACCTGTCTTTGTCTTTGATTTTAGACAGTTTTATTATAATGTGTTTATTATAATGTGTCTTGGAGAAGATCATTTTGAGTTAAAATTATGGGAGCATATATAAACTATTTGGATGAATTTGGATAGTCAAATCTCTCCTTAGAGTTAGGATGTTCTAAGTTATTACTTCTTTATGATTTCTGCCCCTTTTATATTTCTCTTCTCCTGGAACTCCAATAATGTGTAGATTGTTTCCAGAGTAATCCATAGGTCACATAGGCTTTATTTCTTCTTTGTCACAGTTTTTTTTTCTTCTGACTTCACACTTTCAAATGATCTGTCTTCTATTTCACACAGATTCTTTCTTCTGCATAATCTAGTCTGCTGTCAGTGCTTCCTGTTGCAATTTCATTCCATTCATTGTATTCTTCAGCTCAAGAATTTCTATTTGGTTCTTTTTTTTTATGATCTTTATCTCTCTGTTAAATTTCTCATTTTGTCCATGTTTTATTCTCCTGATTTCACCAAATTTTCTTTTAGTGTTTTCTTGTATCTCATTGAGCTTCCTTAAAATAGTTATTTTGAATTCCTTATTAGGCCAGTTAGAGAACTGCATTTCTTTAGAGATAGTACTAGAGAATTATTGTGCTTCTTTGGCAGAGCCTTTCATTTCCTTGATTTTTTATTTTCCTTGAAGTTTTACGTGGCTATCTTTACATTAGAAGAAGCAGTTACCTTCTCCAGTCTTTACTGACTGGCTTTGGAAGAGAAATACCTTCCTTCAGCTCTTTTAGGGATTCTGAGGCCTTCCCACATCTTTCCTCCGGATACACTTGCTTCACATTTTTTGTTTCCTCTGAGGGGGTAATTCTTACAAATGACTTTGAGTTTAAGAATGTAAGGCTGCAAAGCCAGGCTGAATGTTGACATCCTCCCTTTGCTTGCTTTCTTTAGGGGGATGCTGTGTTCTCAGGCCTGTGTGATTTCTCTCAGTCCTGCAGAGTCAAGCTGGCTTTTTGCACATGCTCACCAGCCATCTTCAAAGGATCACTTTTACCCACCATTGATGATGTGTTAAGGTGGTGCACACTGAAATAGGATGGGATGTTGGATGAAGTATGCAGAGTCATGGGGACAGTTGTGGGAAAGCTTGGGGGGATCCACAGGCACAACCTCCCAAGGAGCCACTGATATAGTTAGTAGGATCTTCATCTACTTGATATGTTTCATTCTGAGCCCTGATTGCTGTCCTCTAGGCCACTCAATGTCCTCCAGTCATATAGCTCAGTAACTTTTCTGAGTAGGGTGAGGAGAAAAAAGGACCTCTTCGGCAATGTCTGACACAGGGTAGCTGGGCACTCATTTATATGCTTTTGGTTTTCCCTGTGGGAGGAATCATGGGCCAAGAAGTTCTCTTAGTACTGTGCTGTGCTGCCTGGGGGAGGGGGAGACAAGGTGAAAGTAAAACTGTTCCCCTTATCTTCATCAGTGTGTCCAGTCTTGGGTTATTTTTGTTTAATGGTGTGCTAGAACTTCTCTGATGGACTCCCAGACTCTACCTTGTCCATGGGTGATTGTCAAAATTACTGTTCTTTGGGGAGAAGATGGTAGAAAACTTTATTTTGCTATGCTGATTATGTCACCCTCTTCACCTACTTATACCTACTTACTCATGTAAGTATTATTGTTATGTCTATTTTTCAGAGGGGAAAATTGAGTGACAAAGAGGTTTGTAATTTTCCATACTGTAGATCTCATAAATGGTGGAGCTGGTATTCCCAACTAGGCAATCTGGCTCCAGAGTCTTAACCACTGTACTATGCCATTCCCCTTTAAGGCAGCATTTATGTTTATTCATCTTTTATTTCTAACTACCAACACTGAGCCTGACTCAAGGAAAAACTTCAAGAAATTTTTTTTTATTGTGTTATGTTAGTCACCATACAGTACATCATGAGTTTTTGATGTGTTCCAAGATTTATTGTTTACATATAACACCCAGTGCTCCATGCAATATGTGCCCTTCTTACTACCCACCGCCAAGCTCACCTATCCCCCACCTCCCACCCCTCTAAAACCTTCAGTTTGTTTCTCAGAGTCTACAGTCTCTCATAGTTCATTTCTCCCTCCAACTTCCCCCCTTCACTTTTCCTTCCTTCTCTTAATGTCCTCCATGTTATTCCTTAAGTTCCGCAAGTAAGTGAAACCATATGATAATTGACTTTCTCCACTTGACTTATTTCAGTCAACATAATCTCCTCCAGTCCCATCCATGTTGATGCAAAAGTTGGGTATTCATCCTTTCTGATGGCTGAGTAATATTCCATTGTATATATGGACCACATCTTCTTTATCCATTCATCTGCTGAAGGGCATCTCAGTTCTTTCCACAGTTTGGCTATTGTGGACATTGCTGGTATGAACATTGGGGTATATATAGCACTTCTTTTCACTACCTCTGTATCTTTGGGGTAAATACCCAGTAGTGCAATTGCAGGGTCATAGGGTAGCTTTATTTATAATTTTTTGAAAAATCTCGACACTGTTTTCCAAAGTGGCTGCACCAATTTGCATTCTCACCAACAGTGTAAGAGGGTTCCCCTTTCTTCACATCCTCTCCAATATTTTTTGTTTCTTGCCTTGCTAATTTTGGCCATTCTAACTGGTGTAAGATGGTATCTCAATGTGGTTTTTGAATTGAATCTCCCTGATGGTTACTGATGATGAACATTTTTTCATGTATCTATTAGCCATTTGTATGTCTTCATGGGAGAAGTGTCTGTTCATGTCTTCTGCCCATTTTTTGACACAATTATCTGTTTTGTGGATATTGAGTTTGAGAAGTTCTTTATAGATCATGGATATCAGCTCTTTGTCTGTAGTGTCATTTACAAATAACTTCTTCCATTTTGTGGATTGCCTCTTTGTTTTGTTGACTATTTCCTTTGCTGTGAAGAAGCTTTTTATCTTGATAAAGTCCTAAAATTTCATTTTCACTTTTGTTTCCCTTACCTTAAGAGACATGTCTTGAAAGATGTTGTGGCCAGTGTCAAAAAGGTAACTAACTGCCTATGTTCTCCTCTAGGATTTTGATGGATTCCTGTCTCATATTGAGGTCTTTCATACACTTTGAGTTTATCTTTGTGTATGGTGTAAGAGAATGGTTGAGTTTCATTCTTCTGTACATAGCTGTCCAATATCCCCAGCACCATTTACTGAAGAGAATTTTCACTCGATATTTTTTCTTGCTTTGTCAAAGATTATTTGACCATAGAGTTGAGAGTACATATCTGGGATCTCTACTCTGTTCCATTGGTCTATGTGCCTGTTTTTGTGCCAGTACCATGCTGTCTTGGTGATCACAGCTTTTTAATACAGCTTGAAATCAGGCAACAAGATGCTCCTAGCTTTGTTTTTCTTTTTAACATTTCCTTGGTGATCTGGGGTCTTTTCTGGTTGCATACAGATTTTAGGATTGCTTGTTCCAGCACTTTGAAAAATGCCAATGGTATTTTGATTGGGATGGCATTGAAAGTATAGATTGCCCTGGGTAGTATAGACATTTTAACAATGTTTATTCTTCTGATCCATGAGCATGGAATGTTTTTTCATCTTTTTGAGTCTTTTTAGATTTCTTTCATGAGTGTTCTGTAGTTCTTTGAGTATAGATACTTTATCTCTTTGGTTAGTTTTATTCCAAGGTAACTTATGGTTTTTGGTGTTATTGAAAATGGAATCAATCTTCTAATTTTTCTTTCTACAGTTTCATTGTTACTGTATAAGAAAGAAACTGATTTCTGTGCATTGATTTTGTATCCTGCCACATTACTGGATTGCTGTATGAGTTCTAGTTTTTGGGGGTGGAGTCTTTTGGGTTTTCCAAACCCAAAAGTTTGGAGTTTTCTGATTAAAACTCTTGTATCTTGTCAATTGTGAAGAGAGATAGTTTGACTTCTTTGCCAATTTGAATAAATTTTATTTCTTCTTGTTGTCTGATTGCTGTTGCTAGGACTTCTAGTACTATGTTGAACAATAGAGGCGAGAGTGGATATCCTTTCATTCCTGATCTCAGTGGGAAGGCTCTCAGCTTTTCCCCATTGAGAATAACATTCACTGTGGGTTTTTCATAAATGGGTTCCTTCTATCCCTGTACTCTGAAGAGTTTTAATCAGAAAAGGTTGCTATATTTTGTCAAATGAAATGGTATTTCTGCATCAATTGAGAGGACCATGTGGTTCTTCTCTCTTCTCTTGTTGATTTGTTCTGTCACATTGATTTGCTAATGTTGAACCACCCTTGTATCCCAGGAATAAATGCCACCTGGTCGTGGTGAGTAATCTTTTTAATGTATTGTTAGATCCTATTAGCTAGGGTCTTGTTAAGAATCTACAATCCATATTCATCAGAGATATTGGTCTGAAATTCTCCTTTTTGATGGGGTCTTTGCTTGGTTTGGGGATCAAGGTAATGTTGGCCTCATAGAAAGAGTCTGTAAGTTTTCTTTCTGTTTCTTTTCTTTTCATTTCTTTTTAACAGCTTCAGATCAATAAGCATTATTTCTTCTTTGAATGTTTGCTAGAATTCCCCAGGGAATCCGTCAGGTCCTGGACTCATTTTTTGGGAGTCCTTTTTTTTTTTTTTTTTTAATCACTGCTTCAGTCTCATTACTAGTTATTAGTCTATTCAGGTTGTCAGTTTCTTCCTGTTTCATTCTTAGAGGTTTATAGATTTCCCAGGAATGCATCCATTTCTTCTAGGTTGCTTAACTTATTGGCATATAACTATTGATGATAATTTCTGATGATTGTTTCTATTTCCTTGGTGTCAGTCACAATCTCTCCCCTTTCATTCATAATTTTATTAATTTGGGTCTTTTATTTTTTCTTTTAGATTAGTCTGGCCAGTGGTTTGTCTATCTTATTAATTCTTTCAAAAAAAACCAGCTTCTGGTTTCATTAATGTGTTCTACTGTGTCTCTGGTTTCTAACTCATTGACTTCTTCTCTAATCTTTATTTCCCTTCTCATGCATAGGGTAGGCTTAATTTCTGTTGATTCTCCAGTTCTTTAAGGTGTAAATAGAGTTTGTGTATTCAGGATTTTTCTATTTTTTTAAGTGAGGCTTGGATGGCTATGTATTTCTCCCTTAGGACTGGCTTTGTTGTATCCAATAGGTTTGGGACAAATGTGGTTTCCACTGGTTTCCATGAGTAGTTTAAGTTCTTCTTTGATTTCCTGGTTGACCCAAACATTCTTGAGTGGGATGGTTTTTAGCTTCTAAGTGTTTGAATTTCTTCCAAACTTCCTTGTGATTGAGTTATAGTTTCCAAGAACTGTGGTCTGAGAATATGCAGGAAATAATCTCAGTCTTTTGTATCAGCAGATATCTGATTTGTGACCCAGTATGTGGTCTATTTTGGAGAAAGTTCCATGTGTACTTGAGAAGATTGAGTATTCTGTTGTTTTGGGGTGGAAGGGTTTGTATATATCTATGAGGTCCACCTGATCCAATGTGTCATTCAAAGCTCTAGTTTCTTTGTTGATTTTCTGCTTGGATGATTGGTCTCTTGCTGAGAGTAGAGTGTTAAGATCCCTTACAATTAATGTATTCTTATCAATATATCTCTTTATATTTTTTAAGATCTTTATTATTTATTCCACAGAGAGAGAGCACAAGTAGGCAGAGTGGCAGGCAGAGGGAAAGGGAACTGAACAGGGAGCCTGACATGGGGCTCAATCCCAAGATCCTGGGATCATGACCTGAGGTGATAGCAGACACTTAGCCAACTGAGCCACCCAGGTGCCCCTGTCTCTTTATTTTGATTAACAGTTGGCTTATGTAGTTGACTCTTCCCATGTTGGGGGCATAGATATTTACAATTAATAGATCTTGTTGGATAGACTCTTTAAGAATGGTGTAGTGTCCTTCTGTATCTCTAACTACAGTCTTTTAGCTTAAAATCTATTTTGTCAGATATGAGAATCGCTACCCTAGCTTTCTTTTGAGGCCCCTTGACTTGAAAGCTGGCTCTCTCCATCCTTCACTTTCAGTCTGGATGTATCTTTAGGTTCAAAATGAATCTTTTATAAACAGCATATGGATGGGTCCTGTCTTTTTATGCAATCTGCAACCCTGTGCGATTTTATGGGAGCATTTAGGCTGTTCACATTGAGAGTGATGATTGAAAGATGTGTTTTTATTGTCATCATGTTCCCTATGATATCCTTGTTTCTATGGATTGTCTCTGTAAATTTCTGTTCTATATCACTCTTGGGGTCTTTCTACTTTTTATAGAACCTCCCCTTCATATTTCTTGTAGGGCTGGTTTGGTGGTCATATATTCTTTTAGTCTTTGCTGTTCTTGGAAGTTCTTTATCTCTCTATCCATTCTAAAGGACATCCTGGCCAGATAAAGTATTCTTGGCTGCATATTCTTCTCATTTAGTGCCCTGAATATGTCTTTCTAGCCAGGTCTTGCTTGCCAGGTCTCTGTGGGCAGGTCTGATGTTATTCTGATGTTCCTCCCTCTGTACCTAAGGAATCTCTTCCCCCAGTTGCCCTTAAAATATTTTCTCTTGTTTTACGATTCATGAATTTCACAATCATATGTTGGTAGGTCTCTCTATCCTTGGTGATCTTGGGGGATGTCCTCTCTGCCTGTAGGACATGAACACTTGTTCCATTCCCAGATTATGTTAATTGCCAGCTAGGATTTGCTCAACTGTATCTTCTAGTCCTCTATCTCCTTCCTCTCAGAGATCCCAATAATTCTAACTTTGGAACATTTCATGGCGTCATTTATTTCTCTAATTCTGTGTTCATGGTTTCTAAGCTGTTTTTTTCCAAGTCTCCTCTTGATCCTTCTTTTCCATCAGTTTGTCTTCTAGTTTACTAATTCAATCTTCTGCCTCATTTATCCCAGCTGTTAGAGTATTTAGATTAGATTGGATCTCATTGATAGCATTTTTAAGTTCTGCCAGATCAGGTCTCACTTCTGCTCTTAGAGATTCTGTGTTGCCACTAATGGTTTTATCCAGCCTATCCATTGTCTGCATAACAGTTACCTTGAATTCTATTTCCAGCATCTTGCTTATGTCCATATTCAATAGTTCTGTGGCAGAGGTCACAGTCTCTGAATTTTCCTCTGTTGGGGTTTCTCCTCCTAGTCATTCTGGTGAGATGTGTTTGAGGGGATGGATAGCTGGAAATATCGACCACAACCCAGGCAAGGTGCACCCTGGAAAGTTTCAGAGCAATCGGAAGTCACCACCAAAAAGAGAGAAAAAATAAAAGATAAAACAAACAAAAAAACCTGGCCAAAATGAACCCCAAGAGTAAGATTTATAAAATACAAAAACGAAAATGAACAAAAAAACTGACAAAAGAAAGAGGGGAAAAAAAAAAGAAAAGCCCAGCCAAAATGAACCCCAAGAATAAGATTTATAAAATACAAAAACAAAAACAAATGGGAAGATTGACAAAAGCAAAAGAAAAAAAAACCACAAAATTAAAAGGGGGTGACTGGAAGGTGGTTATAATCCCTCAATGTGGGTGAGGAAGAGTATTTCAGTTCTTTCAGGGTGAATCTTCTTATCTTTATTAGAGGACTTAACTTTCCGGAGATACAGGGAAATTAAAACTGAGATAGATATATAGAAAAATATATATATATAGAAAATATATATAGAAAAAATATATAGAATATATATAGAAAATATATAATATATATTTATAGAAAAATATATATAGATATATATCTATATATAGAAAAAATATATATATAAAAAAAAAACGATCTTAGTGTAATTCTTATCCGTATATATATATATATATATGAAAAAGAAAAAGTATATGAATGAAAACAGTTCAAGTTAAAAAGTTAGTATGGAATTTGTTGTATTAAACATCTAGTTGAAATAGTAAGTTGGTTAAAAAAATAAAATAGTAAATCATGAGAAAGAATTTTTAAAAAGAGAGAGAGAAAAATTGTATCTAAGAAATATACAGGCTGTGAGGCAATATCGGGAGCTTAATATATTGCTTTCCCTTAATGTTGGGATTTTATAGTTTCATGGGGACCCTATGTTTGTTGTCCTCTTGTTCCTTCAGCTGGTCTTCTGGGGGAAGAGTCTGCTGCTTTGTTTTTCAGTAGATCCTGCTTGAGTGGAGTTGCCCTGCCCTCTGTCAAGGGGCTGGGCTCTGTGGAAACCCGGTATTTTTGGTTTTGTTTTCTGGAGGTTATTGTTCTCTGGTGGCTTTTCCTGAATTTTCAGAGGGTCAGAGCAAAGTGAACTGTCAGCACCCAGACCTGCACCTCAGAGAGAAGCCACAGTCTGCTCCCCTTTGGATGGTCGGGAACACACAGACTCCCTCTCTGCAAACTCTGCTCAGCACTGCAGCCCCCCACAGGTAGTACGCACCCCCAGCCACAATCTCAGTGGTCACCTGAGGCCCCCACTTGTTTCTGCACCCCTGTGTCACCAAAACTGTGAGAGACACTGGTTGTCCTGGTGAGCCCCATCCCAGGGACTGCTGTTCCTCAACCGCTGACTCAAGCCCCCAGTGGGTCCTCTCAGTCGCGTCTGAGGTGGAGGCTGTGGTGGCAGTCCCAGGAACAAGCGCTGAGTCGAGCCCCTGCCAGGTGCCCTCAGCCCCACGGTGGTGGAGGCAGTGGAGCCAGCTGTGGGGGCTGTGACCTGTAGGCAGCCCCAGGGACTGCTGACTGATGGCCACCCCAGGTCCTCTCAGGCATAGGCAGCTGCAGCTGTCCTGGGACCAAGAGCTTAGGTGCCCACCTGTGGCCGCCAGGTCCCATCAATTGTTTTTTAATTCACTTTGTTCGCTTTGAGTGCTGTAATCAGTCCCTTCCCATTGTCTGGCAGCCACTGTCTCCAAGCTATTTCGGGTCCCCAGTCACAGGGCATTGAGGTATTACTTCCCAGCGGGCCACTTCTGGTGGCTCCATCCCCCTTCTGTTTACCCTCCAAAATCTGTGCACTCCCAGCTCCTCTGTACCTCTCCAGGTACAGAAGTGTATACTCTTACCTCTCAGGCGGGTTTCATGGCTGTTCAGAGTGCTCTGGTTGATATCCAGCTCAATCAGGGGACTGGTTGAAATAGGGTCCCCAACTCCTCTGCCATCTTGCCCCTCTGGGGATAAAAATATATGTTTATCAAAAATAAAAAATTAAAAAAAAATGTTTTTGAAATGGAGAATATAGTGTTTTCCTGTAAGAAAGGGAGAGGAATGAATAATTGTTTTAGAGCCAATATATATTCCATTTAATGGAATCTGCTATACTAATTTATTATGTTATTTATCTCTAAATTTAATTCTCTAGCAAATAGATATATGTATGTATGTGTATAAAAAGTCCTTTGTAGGGGCACCTGGGTGACTCAGTCGGTTGAGTGTCCAATTCTTGATTTCAGCTCAGGTCACGATCTCAGGATTGTGAGATCGAGCCCCGCATCAGGCTTAGTGCTGGGTGTGGAGTCTGCTTCAGATTTTCCTCCTCTCTCTCTGCCCATCCCCCTACTTGTGTTCTGCACCCTCTGTAAAATAAATAAATTAATAAAAAGAAGTTATTTGTAGTTTACCATTACATATTTTCTTCAGTGTTCTGAGTTACTTTCATTCAAAATATGTGAGAGTGGGAACTATTCTACACACTCTGTACCAGTGAGAGATAGCGCTTGTAATGCAAACATTCCATGCTAATGAGACCTTTACTTTCAT
Source organism: Mustela nigripes (assembly GCF_022355385.1). Classification (NCBI taxonomy): domain Eukaryota; kingdom Metazoa; phylum Chordata; class Mammalia; order Carnivora; family Mustelidae; genus Mustela; species Mustela nigripes. The sequence goes on from NC_081559.1 coordinate 95,948,198, forward strand.
TCTCTTAAACTGAGTGTATTTCCTAAAGAGGATTATTAATTCCTGTGTAGTCATGTCTTTCTGCCATTTACCTTGTGTTTTAGTAAATCATTTTGATCCACAATTACTGACCAAAGAAATGTATAAATTAAGGGGCTGAGCCTGTCTTAAAGAAACACAGGCCACTGATTCAGCTGGGTCTTAAAAGACTGGCAATGTCATTCTCCAAATCTAGCAATGCAACAGCCCAGCTCTGAAATGTCATTTTTTATAAGCAGCTCTTCATCCAGAAGATATCAGAGGGCTTCTTCATCCACCTCCAAGAACAAAAAGAAGGACCATGAACAAAAATATCTGGATCCAGATCTGGTCACTTTGACAGATTCAAACACTGCAGTAACCTACACAGAATAAAAGGGACAGGGAAGGACTCTGTGTTGACCAGCTCACAGTGTCTGGATTTCCCAGTGTTCCGAGGACTCCATGAGCCCGCTGTCCACCTTCTTGGTTTGTCTTCACTATGGATAAATATGGCCTTTATTGGAAATGTATGCCTTTTTTTTTTTTAAGATTTTTTTTTTTTTTGACAGAGATCACAAGTAGGCAGAGAGGCAAGCAGAGAGAGAGAGGAGGAAGCAGGCTCCCTGCTGAGCAGAGAGCCCGCTGGGGGACTCGATCCCAGGACCCTGAGATCATGACCTGAGCCGAAGGCAGCGGCTTAACCCACTGAGCCACCCAGGCTCCCAGAAATGTATGCCTTTTAACTCTTGAGAAAAGATGCATTAGGGTGTATAGTCACCAAGGACAGTTCTATACTCTTGCTGAGGACCATGTTTTGGCAGAGTCTAAACTGAACCTGTGATTATCTATCACCAAATGATTGCCAACACTTTTTCCCAATGGGGTTCCCTTTGTCACTTGGGGACCATGCAGTTAAGCATATAACTTTCTGAATTTCGTTTTTCTTTTATTAGTATGTATTTTATAATACCTAATAATCTTTATTTATCTGTTTATTATTTGTATTGTAGTTTATACAATGAAGTAAACCCATAATTCTTACTAGTAGATAATAAATTAGTATTTCAGGAACCCATTTCCATTAGGATTGTCATATAACAGCCTTTATTGTACCGATTTCATTAAATCTCTGGCTTTCTGAATGCATTCACAGCATTAAGTGCTATGTGCCATGCATTGTGCTAAGCTTTTTTTTTTTTTTTTTTTTTTACATATTTTATCTCACTCTATTGGCAAGATTCAAACCTAGGTGGGTGTCTTGTGGGCTCGGTTGGTGAAACATCCAACTTTTGCTCTCAAGGTCATGAGTTTGAGACTCTCGTTGGGTGTAAAGATTACTTAAAAATGAAGTCTTAAAAAAAAAAAGAAAAAAAGATTGGGTGCCTGGGTGACTCAGTCTGCTGAGCATCCAGTTCTTGGGTTCAACTCAAGTCCTTATCTCATGGGTCATGGGATGGAGACCTGAGTCAAACTTTGCACTCAGTAGGGAGTCTGTTGGAGATTCTCTCCCTCTGTCCCTCCCCAACTCATGCATGCTCTCTCTCTTCCAAAAAATTAATAAATCTTTATAAAAAAACATTCAAATTTAGGAACTGCAAGGATGAAATTGCAACCAGGAAGAAAAATTTAGGTGTTAGCCAAACAAGGCATGAACTCCTCTGTGTGGATTGGCATTGGTAGGCAAATACCAAGTGCCTAGTGCCAAACTCTCTTACTGTGTACCTGCAATAATATTGATTATGAAAATGACAAAATCTTTCCTTCTTCTGTGACTGACTAGGCAGTTGGTTATTTAATAATAACTGTCCTGTATCGCTTAAGGCTTAAGCTACAAAAATCAGATATTGAAAATATAATGACTTATTCCAATGAAGGATTTTGTTTTTCTCACATAGTGTGAAGTCTGGTTATAGTCACTTCAGGATTGGAAGGGCAGATCCATGCTGTCATCAGAGACCCAGGTTTCTACAGTCTTTTTGCTCCATCATTCTTAGGGCATGCTTGTCTCATGACCACAATAAGGCTGCCATTCTTCAGCCATCTCATTTGCATTTGTGGCAGGAAGAAGAGTATCAGTAGGGGGGTGAAAGGAACATGCTAGCTGAGTTCCTTTAATGGAGCTTTCCCAGTAGTCTCGCCTATTAACGAACTCTGACTTCCCATTGGCCAGATTTGTGTCACATATTCACCCATAAATGCAAAAGGGAACTGAGAAAATGTGTTATGTTTTTGAGAGGGACATGCATCTTTGAGCTTGGCTTACTGTTTCCAGCATATGCAATCACTCCAGTAACTCTTAGAAAGGGGGCAGTGCTTATACAGGCATAGACAGACTCATGGCTATCTACATGGTGTGGATTAAGGAAAAATTGGAAGGCTCAGGAGCCAAGTTACACAGAACCATGTAGTGGCAGGAGTTAGAAACAGCATCTTTGGGCCTCTCATGTCCTTTCCACTCTTATCATACTTCATCTGACAGCCCAAACTCCTATAAACTGACAGCTAACTCAGCATCTGAGGGGAAGGCCCCAGGACCACTAAGGGTTCTAGAACCGCAAGACCTCTAAGTGGCAAGAAGGACATTTAAAGGGACAGTAAAAAGGACTTTCTCTTTACCCATTTTCCAACCCCAGTCTACGACTGCCTTATGGATAGATAATGACTCAATGATCTTTAGAATGATCGATCTTATTTTGCATGTGTCCAGAGGCCGGGAAGGAAAAAGCACCCCCTGGACAAATGCAAAATAAGATCAATCATTCTAGAGATCATTGAGTCGTAATCCATAATACAACCAGAGATTAGGGTTGGAAACTGTGTAAAGGGAAAGTCATTTTTGCTGTAAAGAGACAATTTTAGGACTACAAAAAAATACTGGACCACAGGTATAGTGATAGAACTTCAATCATTTTTGAGGTAGTGCAAGCCTCATGATAGCAAGATTTTAGACAGAATTTAATAAAGTCAGGGCTGAATCATATAAGCAAAATTTTAATGCCATCTCTGGGATTAGCTATCCCAGAAGGTCTACACTCATTAACACATTAGACCCAGATAACAGCCCTCAAAGGTAGCTTGTCATTGCCCTTGTACAACTGAGGACGCTAAGTTATAACAGGTGGCAGCTTGCTCTGGAACACTCCAGGTGACTGGCCCGAGTTTGAGCCAACTCCTGATGCATTGTTCTTCCCAGGGCACTATGCAAACCTCCTAATGTACTGGTAACAATTTTAGTGCAAATAGGAATGTCTCTTTTTTCCAAGCATCACAAGGTTTATTGATAGATACCAGTATATAAAACCAAAGCATGAACATGACTTGATAAATAGGCTTAATTCCAATACTGTAATAAGAGGGACCAATTCAATTTCTCACCATTTGTTTTATATCCACAAAGACCACTTACTTCAAGGGCATTAATGATCTCTCAAAACTCATCAGTTTTGTGCCACTAAACCATGTTTCTTTTGAAAAGACTTGAGCACTTGGCTCAGGTTCAAGAAAATTTAGCACATCAAGCGCAGAAATACAGGAATATACCATTAAGGCATTAAAGCGTGAAATAATCTTAAGCAGTCGCTCTTCGCTACGGGGATTCCCATGGGAAATCCGCCCTTTTGCAGTGTTTGCACTTTTTCAGCAGGTGGCGCCAGAGAGCTTAGAATCAGCTCCAGAGCGCACTAAACCAGATTGAAGTGAGCCCTGCAAGCGAGCCCCTAAGCATTTTCACCAGCCCCTAAGTTTCTCCATCCATTCAGGACCCTCTGCATAGTTCCGAGACACAGCTCTCTGAGAATCTAGATGATTTGCCACGTGAGGTGTGTTTGGGAAAGGGGCAGACTGTTGAAAGGCAAGACTTCCTTCTGAAAATGGAGAGGCTGGCTGCTGAACAGTTGGAAAGAAACAACAAAGCTATTAGTTGTTAACTTCATTCTGTAAGGATATGGCCCCTGCTATGACAAATCCCCAGTGATCTCATCCTATATTACCTAAGCATATAGTCTATACAAGGAGGAGTAGGCTGTCTACAGCCACAGCCTACAAAAGCCACAGGACAGGGAATAATAACACCGACAAGTGGCTCTCTTTTCCTTTTTTAAAATTTTTTTAAAGTTTTTTTCTTTCTTTTTTTAAAAGACTTTATTCATTTATTTAAGAGAGACAGCACAAGCAGGGGGAGCAGCAGGCAGAGCCAGTGGGAGAAGCAGTCTCCCTGTCGAGCAGGGAGCCTAATGCTGGGCTGGATCCCAGGACCCTGGGATCATGACCTGAGTTTAACTGACTGGGCCACCCAGGTGCCCCAACTGATTCTCTAGGAAAAAGAGAAGAAAATAAAAAAGCACCTAACTCCAAAACAATTTTTTTGGGGGGGGGGGGTAAAATTACACTAAAATTTGTCCTCTAAAGTGAGCATGAGAAAAAAATGCAGGTGGGCTCTCAACCTTAGCTCCCCCTGCCTTTAGGTTGAAAGCTGCCAACCACAGTCAGCACAAGGCAAGGCCAAGCCCCCTAGCTTGGGGGCTCCCCTGAGCCACCAGGTGATGTCAGCTATCTGTTCTTATTTCAGGATCCTTTCCAGGTTCAATTTCCACATCCACAAATCAGCGATTTCCTCCTGGGGCCCTGAGTCACTGGGGATTTACCCTGCAGCCCAAAGGCGTCTCCGTCCCTCAAATGTATTTTGAAATTGGCTTGGGTGCAAGAAGTTTTTTAGAAGATGTGGTTATAGACAGTATCAAAACAATAGCTCCTTGAAGCCGTGTGGAGAATTTAGAGATCTTTAAAGCAGTCTGGTTCAGAAATCAACAAACAGATCATTGTTCCAGTGTCCCCTTTCAAGATGTAGACGTTTGCCCTAGCAAATGCGTGTTTATATACATGCACTGAAGCTCAGAGCTGTGTGTGCCCAGCACCCTTGCTCCTCAAAGCCTGGTTCATGTACCAGCAACATCAGCATCACCAGGCAGCTTGTGAGACAAGTCACCGTGTTAAGTCCACCCCAGGCCTAGGCTATCACATCTGCATTTAGTAAGATCCCCAGAGGATTTGTAGGTTCTTCAAAGTCTGAGAAACGCAGTCCTGTGAGACCATTTTTAAAGCTAATTCCAGTAGCTAATAGTTGCATAGGCTTGGGAAGACCATCGAGCTACAGAGCTGGGCCCTGACTCCAGGGAGGGCAGTGGCGGGGGGCGGGCGGGGAATGTACCCTGGGAGAAGGAGAAGCAGACGTCACTCCGAGTGAGGAACCAGATGCTGGACTCAATCCCAAGACCCTGAGATCACGACCAGAACCGAAGGCAGATTCTTAACTGACCAAGCCGCCCAGGCGCCCTTAGCACATTTCATTAGGTAATAACAAGCAGGGGGTACGTGTCTGTGCCATTTGAGGGGGCAGGGTGTAGATTAGCGCAGATACATGAATCCCGGCAGCCCAAGACCAGCCAAAATCATAGGGTATCGCCTTAAATGAGAGTGGGCTGGGCAATTCAAGTTGGGACTTTTTCAGGGAAAATCCAGGGATGTCAAGGAGTTTCCCATGGCCGAGGGTCTCGGGTGTTGCCTCGGCCCGCACTGTGGGAATTCGAGGGGCTGAGTAAGGCAATATGGCGGGCTAGGTAAGATGAGGGATGAAGACAACAGGCAAAGGCAGGGCCCTTACAGTTAAGAAAATTCCATTCAGGGGCGCTTGGGTGGCTCAGTGGATTAAAGCCTCTGCCTTTGGCTCAGGTCATGATTCCAGCGTCCCGGGATCGAGCCCCATATCGAGCCCCTCATCGGGCTCTCTCCTCAGCAGGGAGCCTGCTTCCTCCTCTCTCTCTGCCTGCTTCTCTGCCTACTTGTGATCTCTGTCTGTCAAATAAATAAATAAAATCTTAAAAAAAAAAAAAAAAGAAAGAAAATTCCATTCAAAAAGGATTCTGGTGGCCCAGAGGGGGCATTCTCATCTTTTGCTGACCATCTCAAATGCCAGTCATGCAGGAGAGGCAGGTATTTTGCTTCTGTGCAAGTATTACAAGTGCTTTGAAGTGGGATCCAGCTTTGGGCTGAAATGAAGACATACATCTCTCTATTAGATTTTCAGACTAGTTCAATATCAACTGTCCCTGTTAAGTAATTGCAGCCAATGAGGTGGCATTACCCACCAGAAGGCACAGTACACCTCAGCGGGGCCAGGAGTGCAGGTGAGTGGGTTTGGGTGGAAGCAATGACTCATTCCTTTCTCATATGCACACGCATCATTAGAAGTCAGACTTCCCATTCAGAGCATGCTTCATTTCCTGACCTACCCAAGTCTCTGAGACCACCCAGGTCCTTGGAATTTAGGCTTGGCGCAAAGAGAGGGAAGACTCTGTCTCTCTCCCTCTCTCTCTCTCTGTTATTGCCTTCTTTATCCCCCTGAGGGCTTCGGGCTCTGGTTTCTTTCCACAGGATATTGCCTGGAGAGAAATATCACCCTGAGAGAAGACAGCATTGTGTCACACTGGGCCTCCACCAGACATGCTGGGTCTTGAAATGGGGTCATCATCCCAAATCTAGAAGCTAAGCTTCCCGACAGTCGACAGTCGGAGTCTCCTGTATGTGCTTCTGAGTTTCCTGCGCATTAATTTGATGCTTCTGGCTTTCTCTCCCCTGGTGTATTGGTCCCTGCACGACAGGCACTTTGCTAGGATTTTGTCTCTTTGACTTTCCGGACCGAGGTGGAGGAATTTGAGCCACTGGACTGTGGGGCCTGGCCAGTTGAATCGAGCACGTCTTTTGATTCTGATGCTTTGGTATCTGGGACCTTGCTAACCCTCCCAGGTTAGCCAGCTCCTAGAGATACTGAAGGACCTGCCTAGGATGGCGACTGTCGTACGCAAACCAACTGAGAACCTTCTGTTTCAAGGGAACTAGGACTCCAAACTCTTCTTCCCTCGTGACAGACATTCTGTGTGCCTTACCATACCTCACTGAAACAAATCTGAGGTACATATTAAAACACCAGCCCTCCTACCCTAGAGTTGGATTGATCATGTTTTGCCTCCACAGTTCATGGTCCTTCCTATCCCATGTGGGGACACCTCGTGCCTCCCTTTCAACTTGGACTTTCCCTTCCCCCACACCCAACTTGAGAATTTTTTTCTGGAAATTAGGACTCTGACGGTAGTACACACTGCGTACGCTGGACCAGACCCACTGAGAGGCATTTTCCTGAACTGAGGCTGTTATTTCTGGGGGATAGATTCTGGGAGTAAAACTGCTGGGTCTACACGTAGTTCCCTGGGATGGATGTTTCCAGATGGTTTCACAAAAAGGCCATCACAATTCACACGTCCGCTAGCAGGATAGGAAATGAGCTCTTTCCCTGCATGCCCAGACTCCTGGAGTCTCATCCCCTAACATCTCAGGAATCGAGCACTTTCTGCTGCTGAAACAAGGGGCTCCCAGCGAGATGGAGTGGGGACGTCGGCAGTCACTGGATGTCCCAGTCACCCCGGAGCTGTTTCCTCGTGTCTGCTTATGCTGGGGGCTGCTCCTCTGACCTGAGGGCATGTAGGTTGCCATTGTTTTTGACCCCCCTTCCCTGTCAGCTGGGCCTCCTGGGGTCAGTCCTCTCTGCTGGAAGGGCAGTTACTGGCTTAGCATCAATTTACAGGGTGGAAAGAAATAAGTTCCCACTCCATTTGCTTTCATGACTGGCTAATATCAAGAATTTTACGGTTCTTGGGTTAATACTTTTTTTTTATGTCTTTCTCATCCACTTTGATGTCCAGGCCAGGATGGGACTTGGGGGCAATTAGCCGTTGTGCAGTATGGGATTTCCCGTGGCACTCAGGACTCAGACGCTGTTTCCTCCTCAAGACCATCCCATTGACTTCCTCTTTCTATGCTCTACAGCTCCCTTTAAAAAAAATTTTTTTTCTGGGGTACCTGGGGTGGCTCAGTCAGGTAAGCCTCCTACTCCTGATTTCAGAAGCTCAGTTCATTAATCTCAGGGTTGTGAGATTGAGCCCTGTGTCAGGCTCCATGCTCAGCACGATGTCTGCCTTAGAGTTCCTCTCTCTTCCTCTCCTTCTGCTTCTCCCCTGCCCTCAAATAAATAAATAAATCTTAAAAAAATATTTTTTGGGGAGAATCACACAATTATTATTTTGTAGGGGAGAAGACAGCTAATGAGGAGAAAAACTGTTATTTCAAATCTTACTAATCAGAAATAACTTTTACTGATATTGTGGGTAGGTTATTCTTCAGACTTTTCTCATGAAGAAATTATTATTTTTGGTCTGTAACCTGCTTACTTCAACCTAAATAAGTCATGTGTGTCATTCCTTGTCAGTATATAGGTTTCCAACAGCACTTCCCAGGGATGTGTAAGTATTTTGTCACGCCTTCTATTGTTTAAGTAATTGCCTATTGTTGCTTGATTTTCCCAGATTTTTGCTATTGTAATAACTTCTATAATAAACAGCTTTGCACATATGTCTGTATAATTGTCCAATTATATTCTTAGGCAAAATGCCTAGAAATGAGATTACAGAATTAAAGCATAGTCAGTTTTTAAGGGCTTCTGTGTTGAACTGCACTCCAGAAAATGTGTACCAATTTACTTTCTCCCAGGAGGGATTTGAGTAGTTATTTCCCCAAACTCTCCCCAATAGTTAAAATTGTGATAATTTTTCATCATGATCAATTTGATAAGTGCGTCTATTGTATTATCCAAATCAGGGCCATAAACCACTTTCCTCACTTCAAGGAAGTCCTTATCCCTTTACCACCTCAGCATTTAATGTGAAGAGCTAAGACCTGGGGGGTCTGTAGTTAGAAAGATCATATTTATAGGATCCCGGGCCAATCACTTCAGTCCTAAAAGACTCAGTTACCTCAGCTACCTCAGTTACCTCAGTTACCACAACCCCCAGATGGATGGGACACTTGTCTTCATATGACACTTGACATCACTGGACTGATCAGGGTTTAAAATGAAGTAAGGTAGGGAAGAGCTTAGGACGGTGTTTGGTATACCACCCACTGCTAATAAAGACCTTTTCAGAGAGTCCTCAACATATCACCTGGTCTGTTTCCCTTTCCTTTCACACAGACCTTAAGTAAATGCTTACTCAAGCCAAAGAGACCTATCTTTTTTTATTTTTTTTTCTTTTAGAGAGAACTCATGTACTGTTGGGGGTGGGGAGGGGCAGAGGGCGAGGGAGAGAGAGAACCTTAAGCAGTTTGCATGCCCAGTGCTCAGCATCGAGCCCCACACGGGACTGGATCTCATGAGATCATGACTTGAGTTGAAAGCAAGAGTCAGAAGCTTAACCTGCTGAGCCACCCAGGTGCCCTGATAGAGACCTGTCTTTATTTTTTAAATTTAATTTTTATTTATTTATTTGCAAGATTTTATTTCTTTATTTGCCAGAGAGAGAGCACAAGCAGGAGGAGAAGCAAGCAGAGGGAGAAGCAGGTTCCCCCTGAGCAAGGAGCCAGATACAGCACTCGAACCTAAGACATTAGGATCATGACCTAAGCCAAAGGCATATGCTTAACTGACTGAGCCACCCACGTGCCCCGAGACCTGTCTTTAAAGAGAAGCTATATGCACAAACTAAGTCCTGCTTGTGATAATATGGGAGCAGTTCTATGCATCCCATCTGTGGGTTCTCTCTCTCTCTTTTATCATACACTCAGGCAATCAGTTCAAGAGCTAATAAAGACCTACAGCATGCAAGGTTTGGCTTCTGGGGAAATTTGTATAAATCACTCTTTGTGCCTCAGTTTCATCTGTAAATAGGGATAATACTAGTACCTAGGTCACTGAATTATTACAAAGATTAAATGAGTTATATTTATGAAATACTCAGGCCAGGGCCTGGCACACAGCAAGTGTAACGTAAGTGTTTGCTCACTAGACAGGAGTGCTGGCCCGGGTTGGCCCTGAGCCAGCTGTGTTCTCTCTGAGGAGCTGGCCCCTACTCCTGAGGAAGGAGCAGGAGTGGAATGACCTGAGAGGAAGTAAGTCTAGGCAGGGGACAGGGCCCACAGGGAGAGGTGTCTCTGCAGTGTGCATGCAGGACACTGGAGAGGGCGCCCAGCTGTACAAACACAGGAGTGAATGAACACTCTTGTCCATGTGCTGCTTTTCCATGGAGTGGAGGGCAGAAAAGAGGGAGGTTTACCACAGTTTCTTTGAAGAGAATTCTGCCAGTCTGATGAGGGTCAAATGACTGGATCAAATGTCCACCTCCCCTTATCTCTCTCCTTGTCACTTCAAGTCCAGTGTCACTTCAGGAAGATGATTCTTTTAAAGAAACCCGAAACTAAAAGTCCAGGTGAGATCACACTCCTACGATGGCCTCCAGAGTAACCAGGTGAGACTGATCAAAAAATCCTGGCCCTGGCTACTGTCATCACCCTCATCACTCAGGGTGACAGCTGCAGCATCTTTTAGCCCACGTCTGTCATCAAGCAAGGGGGAGGTTGGGTGCCTGGAGAACTTCAAGCAGGAATGTCCCCTCATCACTGAAGTGAGCCTTGGGCTGACCGTGAGCAAAGGAGGATCTGAGGGAGGGCTGTGGCTGCCTCCTGTGCAGCTGAGGCGTCTCTCAGACCTGTTGTCACCCCAACCTGCCTTGGGTGCTCATTGGCAGCCTCTCCTGTCTGGAACCTGTTTCTCTGCTGGTGCTGGTCCCCAGAGGGGCTGTGGTTGTCTGGCAGAGTGGGTTTTAAAAATTCAGATTGGGGGGCTGTGAGGGTGGGTGGCAGGAGTCACTCTCACTTAGGATCCCATCACTAGGGGTCCATTGTCTGGTTCCCAGGGGACTTGCCTGGCTCCTGAGGTCTTTGGGACACTACCTCAGGGACAGAAGACCCTGGAGCTTGAGTGATTCTCAGAAAGTGGCAGCCGAGCTCCCTCTGTCTCTCACATTTAGTCTCCATGCACCTTGCAGGATCTAGTTCTCTGTTTCTGCCCCCTCAGCCTGGGGCAGCAGTGCCCCTCAACTCAGTCTCCAGCTAGGGGTGTACTCTCAGTTCCTCATCACTAGGAACCTGCTGCTCCTCCCAGAAAGACCTCAAGAATTCCAAGACTGTCTGCATTATATTCCCGCTGAGCACCCCCACCCTACCCTGGGGTAGGAGCTCCTCATAGAGGAGATCTGCTTGACCTAAAACCAAAATTAGGGCACCACTTTGGGTGACCACGAATGGGCACCCCCTCAGTTCCTGTCTGAAACCAAGGTTGTTGGCTCTCCTGGCCTCTGCTCCATGACCTCAGACTCTCCCTACCCACTGACCACACTGTGAAGCCCGAATAAGTCCAGAGCCCTCATCATGACCTCAGAATTTTATTCAGAACTCTTTGATTCACAGTTGGCACTCCATTCTAGCAGATTTGGTTCCCTCACTCAGCCTGCAGCAGATGAAGAACAATGCATTGTACAGCAGGACAAAAGGTGTCAAGAAGGGAAAGGGACAGTTGAGAAGATGGCAGAGGTCAAGACCCCTGAAGAACCTCAGTATTGAGTCATAAGCTCTGTGGTCGTTGCTGGGAGGTTGCCTGGACCCCAGAGATGGGCTGTTGGCATGAGCCTGCCAATTGGTGAAAGCTGAGGGGTCTGTTCTACAGGAGCCTCTGCATGGGGTTCTTGTTATCTGGATAGGAATATGCCAGACTAAGTGGGGAGCTTAGATGTTCACCTCAATGTCTGGCACTCATAGATCATATGAAACTCCAAATTCCTTATGGTATGAAGAAGAGATCAGCTCCTCTGTGTCTGGTGGAAACCACTTTGAAAACAGAGCTCTATGACAAGTGCATAGTAGGTCTTCAGTGGGCACACAGTAGGCCATTGAGTTCCCATTGAGTTTGTTGAGGATGGACTTGAACTTGGGACATGAGAGGCTGGGTTGTACATGAAAAACTTAGTTATGTAGCCATTCTTCCCTATTTAATAAGATCCAGGTAAGATGCACCAGATTTTAGGGATATTAAAATCGTAAAATTGTGTATCTTAGAATTAAGGATGTATATGATTGGTTTGGAAAATCCTTGCCTTTGAAGGATACATACAGCATGCTCATCAGAATGTTAACAGCTCCAGGAAGGCCTGTACAAAAGGCACTTGCTTAACTTTAAATGGGTTCTCTTTTGCACACATTTCTGGTCAGAGGACCCTTTTTACCTGTCTCTTACAGCATTCTTTGGAGCTTGTATTCTATGGGACATAATTTAGATCACCTGAAGTCATTTAGTAAAGTTTAAACTGTATTCAGCATACTTTCTTCAATGACCTCAGTTCTATGATGTGATACATTTTGGAAAGATATCCATTAAAAATGCTTAAGGAGATGCCACTTTTAGCTGCAGATTTACATAAGTGTTTCATAGAGCTTGAGGACACTCCCAGTCTGCTCTGGGGCTGGTCTGCAAAAGGGCCCTAGGCTTTAGGCTTTGGGGAAATTGCTGTGAGGGCTTTCCACATTTAAGACTGTGTCCTCCAGATGGCATGATGTAGAATACGTCACCATTCCAGACTGACCAAAAGCCAGAAGTACCCCTCCTCCACTCTTCTTTCTTAGCCAGTGACTGGTACCGGGCTATGGACACTATCTCCCTTACCTTGCAGTGGAACAAACTGTAGTGTAATTTGGCCTCCAGAGAACCCTACAGGGTCAGGCTGAGGCTGAGACTTTGCCTCAGATTGTACCCTTGCCTGATTTCTTCTGCTTGTCTATTTTCTTTCCTCCATTCCCTTACCAGTGTTTCCTGGGAGAAAAATTCCTTAATGAAACACTGGCATGTAGATTCTTCTCTCGGGGACTGCCTCCAGGGACCCCCATCCAAGACAGGTGCCAAAAAATTAATAGTACTTCTTAAGTATTTTAAACATTTAGTTGTAATTTAAATGTCTCCAGTGTTCATTATTTCTTTTAACAGGTTGCTTGTTTGGTCAGGATCCAAATGGGGCTCACACATATCATTGGGTGACTTTTCAAATTCTTTTTAATCTTTAGGTTTCCTTGCTTTTTGTTCCCATTACAGTTTTTTGTTTTGTTTTGTTTTTGAGAAACTAGGCTTTGTCTTGAGAGTTTCCCACAGTCTGGATTTGAATGTTGTCATTTCCTTGGTGCTCTTTATCATGTTCCTCTGTCTTTATCTTTCCTCTAGATTGGTCATTGCCTCTAGAGGTGAGATCAGATTTAGACTTGAGTCTTTTGCAGGACTCCTTCATAGCAGATGTTGTGTTCTTCTGCAAGCAGGTGCCTAATTTCTGAATGTTTCTTTTTTTGTGCTGATACCATCTACTGATGTTCAATCGTCAGATACATTCATTCATTGGGGGCTGCCAAATGGTGCTATTCAAATTCTGCTATTTCTTCTTTATTAGCTGGAATATTCTGGGAGCCTTCCCCTTATCAACTATTTGGTTACCCTGAAGTACAGCTTTTTTAGGGAATTCAAAGAGAAATATTTGATTTTATCCTTTATTTGCTTATTTTCAAGATAATGAAATATTTTCAAAATAAGGATACTTAGTATCCTTGAAAGTTTCTCCTCTTATTACATTTCTTTTTCTGTAATAATGAGCTCAGAGATTTATCCATATATCATGATTTTCAATCCACTGCTGTTATATGGATTTTTAAATGTAAATGTTATGCTACTATATATTTTACTTTGTAATTTCCTGTCTTAAAAATTCTGAAGTATGTCTTACAGATCTTGTCATGCTTACATGTGAAGATCTGCCTCATCCTTTTTAATTGCTACTGTGTCTTAGGGTTCACGTTATACTCTTTCCTATTATTTCAGCCTTATATGTACATTATTTCATACAGTCTTTAAGATAACAAAAGCTAGGATGGAAATATAAAATTCTTATTTTTTTGGATGAAGAAAGGGAGCCCAAGTATACCAGCTTAGAAGTGGGGACCTGGGATTTGAGCCTACTCCTACTTGAATTTGGAATTTCTTCTCTTGACCACCAAGTCTCTGGCTGGGCCAGCTGGAGATGCCTTCTTCTTCCAAGAGCTTTACTCACACATTTCCTACTCCATCTGAAGCCAAACCTCTTCTGCACTCTGGGAACCCTCCCACCTCCTCAGAAATCCTGCTCTAATCAATTATTCCTCTTGTGTGCACCTGTCTGCTTCTCAAATGGAATGTTTTCCCCAGCAATGAGACACACTCAAGTATCCTCTCTCCTAAGAAAACAAAGTGCCCTCCCCTTGACCCTACATATCCTGGACCCACCTCTCTCCCACAGCTGATGTTTGTTTGATCACATCAGATGAGATGCTCCTGTGACCTCTGGGACTCTGTACCTGCTGGGAGGCACCATATCAGCCCACCCACTGTGGTGAGCTCTGTTTCTGCAGAATCTCCAGGGGTCACTTCCACCGGCCCTCCCTTGGGTCAGTCTTGAGGAGCAGGTAAATTCTGGAAAGGCAAACATGGCCTTTGTACTCCTGACTCAGAGTTGTTGGGAAAAGAGAAATAATAAGAGAAAAGTCTTGATTTGTAGAAGGGTTCTCTTTTCTTGACAAGGAAATATCTCTTTTTGCATCCTAAATACTCATTCTTTGTGATTTCTTCCTTGACATGCTCAGCCTTCATTAATATTTCTTTTTCTGCACAAGCAGTACCAGTCCTCTGCTTGTTCTGCTTTGCATTATTAGCTGTGCTTGGATGAATATATTTGTAAAATCTGTGAGGACTGGCATGTCTTCTAGTATTTGATTTGCCCACAATTCCTTAGCCCACTAACTACCCTGTGTGTGGCAGACACTCAGTAGTTGTCAGATGATGGTCTAATTCATTGTTCTTACTAGTTTTGGGGAACAAAAGAAGCTATAGTAATACCCAAGCCAGACAGCCCATGGTTCAGATTCTATGTACTGATATAAGACATCAGAGTCTGGTAATATCTCTAGATGAAAGCTTAAATGAGCTCCCCTCAAAAGCCTATTTCACCTACCATTACTGTCTGAGTTCTCTTTTTTGAAATTGTCTGATTTTTTTTTTTTTTTTTTAATTCGGGGAGTGTCAATGTTCCCACCACAGCTGAATTATGAAGTTTCTTGGGACCAGCATTTTTAGTATTAAGTAAAGGGCTGGGAAGATTTTCTGAACAGTGATGGTGTTGCTTTTGCCTGCAGATAGTCCTTTTGGGAATATATTTTCCCTTGGGAAAATAACATGTACCCATAATCAGTCCACGTAATTTGGGTAGGTCTGATTCTTCTACTTCCTGCACCACTTCCGGCATGTCACGTAACCCAAGTTGGCAAAGGAAGCTCAACTTTTTTGTGACATGATCAGGAAAGAGGTGCTTGCTCCCTGTATGCTGAGTTTGCTGTTCTGAGAATGCAGGACTGGAGCTAGTGGACTGCAATGAAGGGACAGTCTTTCTGAGAGAGATGACAATGTAGGGTAAGTGCAGTGGAGAAATTGGTACGGATCCAGGCCTGATGATGTCATTTGTATCCCTGGATCCAGGGCGCCTGAAGCCTGACCACCTCCTGGATTGACAGGTATGCAAGCCAATTGTTTCTTCATTTTGCTCAAACCAATCTGTGTACCTTTTCTATCACTTTGAGCCTAAAGAGTCCTAATTCACACCACTTTTCCCTCTTTGAAGTTAGATTGTTAGAGGGATGCAGTATTTTCAGGGGAGGAGCTCTGTTAGCTTTTATTTTGTGTGTAAGTCCCCTGCTTTCCTCAATACCTTGACGATGGTCCAGTGTGCAAAGGGAAAGGGAGACAAATCAGAGGAATAGATCCATGGTTTATGAGAGCCTCCTTACCAATTCAAGGAAGGCTTTATTGCTGGGTGTATCAATTATGGATAGGTTTGATCTTAAGTCATAGAAAAAAAATCCAATAATGGATGCTTAAGTCAGCAATAGGTAATTTTGTCATGCAATGAGTCTGGGGGTAGACAGCTGTTGGTGCAGATGAGGAAAGTAATAACATCAGGCAAGTTCCTGCTCAATCTTTCAATCTTCTTCCTTCATACCATTTCCTCATGGACTTAAGGTAGCTGCTGCCACTCCAGATACCATATCCATATTTAAGGCAAATGAAGATAGAATAGTATGGTACCACTGTCATTTCTCCCCTTTTATTTGGAAAGTGGAAGTTCTCTGAATTTCCTTGTAGATTTCTGTTTGTGTCTTACTGGCCTGAATTCAGTAATGCAATCACTCTTATCTTCAAATTAGGCTAGGGAAACAAATGTCCAATTATGTGTATTGATACTCCTGCCAATATTTAGGTGCTTTTAATAAGAAAGAAGTGTGGAATAGATCTTAGCTACTCAACAAACATATGCCTGTTCTCCAACTCCCTGAGTATGAGTTCTCTATAGGAGACTCCTCAGTCTTATTATAAAAATGTTCTGGCAGGCCTCTTTTGCCATGTTGTCAGACCTGCCTGAATCCCAGCTAAATATCATCCTGAGCTCCCTTCATATTTGGCAAAAGCAGACTCATTTGACAAGATTAAAGGCCAAATTAGAAATACCAGTATTCCAAATTACTGTGTAAAAAGGGTCTAATAGAAATTGCTTCAGTTGATGTCAAAAAATTTAAAGATGTAAAGCATCTCATTCAGTGACAGCACATGGATGTCATCAAATGAATATTAATTCCCTTATTTTTCTCTTTCTTGTCATTGCCCTCCCCCTGCCCTCTCTTTTTTCTCCTTGTGTTAATGAAAAAGGTCATTGGAATGTGCACTGGGCATTTCAGCTCTTTGGCTCATGACCTCAAATGCCCAGAGAAGGCTCTCAAAACAACCACAACAATGCCAAAACCCAAGGAAGTCACAAATGTCACATTTTTGGTTTAATTCAATTCACAAATTGCTCAGCCAAAAAAACCCGAATCTATAGCAAAGAAGTCCCAATTAGTTCTGGTGCTTACTTCATGGATCTGCTTGTTATCCTGTAATAACATAATCAATACTGCTCACTTGACATGGAGCAAACATTCCAGAGTCTGCTAAGACAATTGAGAGGTCATTGGATCTGTAATGTGACAGAAGAGAACACACCCTAGTTTATTTATTTATTTATTTATTTATTTATTTTTTAGTGTAGAATCTGTACTCCTTGGAGGTAGGGCAGAGGGTTGCCTATGAGGGCTACTTTGATAAGATCAAATAAAACCTCTCCCTCATCTTTACCTTTTCGTGTTTGAGAGATTATATGCTAACATAGAAGGAATACTGCATTAGAAATCAAAATACAAGTTTGAATTTGGGTTCTGTACAACTATATAAATCCAGACACATTACTTCACCACTATAATCCTCCATCCTTACTTAAGATGGAAAATTGTTGTGGAGACTAGAGAACTTCTGTGAGAGAATATGGCCCATCATAGGCTGCAATTAATGTATGTTTCTTCTCCTGCCCAAACAATAAGAACACCTACTATACACCAGGCATTTTCAAGATGTTGGGTCACTAGTCCTCACAGTCAAGTGATGACATGCGGGTAGAATCTCCAGTTATACCTGAGAACACCAAAGCCCCAAAGACTATAAAACCCATCCCAAATGTCACATTGGTTAAGTCATGGAGCCAAAATCTGTAACCAGTTTTCTTTCATTTCTTTCTAGTTACTGATAGACCACTTATCAGATAGCCCATTTCCTCTTCCTGGCCTAAAATCTTAATACTCTACCTGTCACATTTTCATTTTAATAGGAAATAAAGTCTTGAGCTAAATAGAAAGCCTTAACAGTGGCATTTCAGACATCAACAAAATAGGTAATGAGATTAACCAATTAACCCAATCGATCTATAAGACATTGGCAGTTTGGTAAACCCACCCTGCCCAGGGATGTGCCCTGGGGAAGGATAAGTTGCAAAGCTTCCCTTGTCCCTGAGGCCCTTCTGAGAGACCCACTCCTCTTTCCTCCTGCACGACCCTGGCCCACTTTCCTTTTATGGAATCCCAACAGAGAATGCAACATCTTTCTTTCTCTCCCATCCTCTTGATGTTAAAACAATAGAAAATATTTTTTGATTTTTGTATGCTACAAAGAAATAGGGAAAAGGTTAAACAAAAGGTGAACTATTGATAAATTATGTAATTATAGGAATTTCCCCAAAGCTGTAGTCAGCATGGGTAGCGTTCCTCCTGAAGGGTACCTAGAAATCTCTAGGCTCCTTCTTTCTTTTAATTTAATTTAATTTTATTTTTTTAGTGTTCCAAGATTCATTGTTTATGCACCACAGCCAATGCTCAATGCAATATTTGCCCTCCTTAATACCCACCACCAGGGTCACCCAACTCCCACCCCCCTTCCAAAACCCTCAGTTTGTTTCTCAGAGTCCACAGTCTCTCATGGTTTGTCTCCCCATCTGATTTCCCCAAATTAACTTTTCCATTCCTTCTCCTAAGGTCCTCCATGTTATTCCTTATGCTCCACAAGTAAGTGAAAACATAATTGACTTCCTCTGCTTGACTTATTCCACTCAGTATAATCTCCTCCAGTCCTGTCCATGTTGATACAAAAGTTGGGTATTCATCCTTTCTGATGGAGGTGTGATATTCCATTGTATATATAGACCATATCTTTTTAATCCATTTGTCTGTTGAAGGGCATCTTGGCTCTTTCCACAGTTTTGCAATTATGGCCATTGCAGCTATGAACATTGAGGTACACATGACCCTTCTTTTTACTTATCTTTTCTGTATCTTTGGGGTAAATACCCAGTAGTGCAATTATAGGGTCATAGGGTAGCTCTATTTTTAATTTTCTGAGGAACATCCACACTGTTTTCCAAAGTGGCTGCACCAACTTACATTCCCATTGATAGTGTAAGAGGGTTCCCCTTTCTCCAACATTTGTTGTTTCCTGTCTTGTTAATCTCTGCCATTCTAAGTGGTGTAAGGTGGTATCTCAATATTTTTTTTAAGCTTTTTATTTAATTTTTTTAATTTTTAATTTTTAGTTTTTTATAAACATATATATTTTTATCCCCAGGGTACAGGCCTGTGAATCACCAGGTTTACACACTTCACAGCACTCACCAAAGCACATACCCTCCTCAATGTCCATAACCCCACCCCCCTTCTCCCAACCCCCCTCCCCCCAGCAACCCTCAATTTGTTTTGTGAGATTAAGAGTCACTTATGGTTTGTCTCCCTCCCAATCCCATCTTGTTTCATATATTCTTCTCCTACCCCCTTAAGCCCCCATTTCCCTCATGGCTAATGATGGTGAAAATTTTTTAATGTGTCTGTTAGCCATCTGTATATCTTCTTTGGAGAAGTGTCTGTTCATGTCTTCTGCCCATTTTTTGATGTGATTATCTATTTTTTGGGTGTTGAGTTTGAGGAGTTCTTTATAGCTCCTGGATATCAGCCTTTTTTCTGTAGTATCATTTGCAAATATCTTCTCCCATTCCAGGGGTTTCCTCTTTGTTTCGTTAACTGTTTCCTTTACTGCGCAGAAGCTTTTGATCTTGATGAAGTCTCAAAAGTTCATTTTTGCTTTTGTTTCCTTTGTCTTTGGAGACATGTCTTGAAAGAAGTTGTTATGGCCAATGTCAAAGAGTTACTGCCTATATTCTCCTCTAGGATTTTGATAGATTCCTGCCTCATGTTGAGGTCTTTTATCCATTTAGAGTTTATCTTTGTGTATGGTGTAAGAGAATGGGTCAAGTTTCATTCTTCTACACATAGCTGTCCAATATTCCCAGCACTATTTATTGAAGACACTGCCTTTTTCCCCAATGGATGGTTTTTTGTTTTTTGTTTTTTTTTTTTTTTTTTGCTTTGTCAAAGATTATTTGACCATAAAGTTGCAGATCCGTATCTGGACTCTTTACTCTGTTCCACTGGTCTATGTGTCTGTTTTTGTGCCCATACCATACTGCCTTGTTGATCACAGCTTTGTAGTAAAGCTTGAAATCAGGCAATGTGATACCCACAGTTTTGTTTTTCTTTTTCAACATTTCCTTAATGAGATTGAAGCAGTGATCAAAAAACAAGAGCCCAGGACCTGCCAGATTCCCTGGGGAATTCTACCAAACATTCAAAGAAGAAATGATAACTATTCCCCTGAAGCTCTTCAAAAAATAGAAACAAAAAGAAAACTTCCAGACTCTTTCTACAAAGCCAGCATTACCCTGATCCCCAAAGCAAGCAAAGACACCATCAAAAAGGAGAATTTCAGACCAATATTCCTGATTAATATGGATGCCAAGATTCTCAACTAGATCTTAGCTAATAGGATCCAGCAGTACATTAAAAAGATTATCCACCATGACCAGGTGGGATTTATCCCTGGGGTGCAAGAGTGGCTCAACATTTGCAAATCAATCAATGTGATAGAACAAATCAATACGAGAAGAGAGAAAAACCACATGGTCCTCTCAATTGATACAGAAAAAGCATTTGACAAAATATAGCATCTTTTCCTGATTAAAACTCTTCAAAGTATAGGGATAGAGGGAATATTCCTCAACTTCATAAAATCTATCTATGAAAAACCCACAGCGAATATCATTCTCAATGGGGAAAAGCTGACAGCCTTCCCTTTGAGATCAGGAACACGACAAGGATGCCCACTCTTGCCACTGTTGTTCAACATAGTACTAGTAGTCCTAGTAAGAGCAATCAGAGTACAAAAAGAAATAAAATGTATTCAAATTGGTGAAGAAGAAATCAAACTCTGTCTCTTTGCAGATGACATGATACTTTATATGGAAAACCCAAAAGATTCCACTCCCAAACTACTACAACCCATTCAGCAATTCAGTAATGACAGGATACAAAACCAATACACAGAAATCAATTGCTTTCTTATACGCTAACAATGAAAATATAGAGAGGGGAATTAGAGAATCTATTCCATTTACTATAGCACCAAGAACCCTAAAATACCTTGGAATAAACCTAAACAAAGAGGTAAAGGATTTGTACTTGAGGAACTACAAAACACTCATGAAAGAAATAGAAGAAGACACAAAAAGATGGAAAAGCATTCCATGCTCTAGGCTCCTTCTAAGGCACACTTATAAGGGCCTCCTTGGGGGCATCCAGGTTCATTTGCATTTCTTTTATTCTCTTTCCCTTCCTTCTTCCTGTGGAGAGATTATCTCCCAGCTTCATGGAGATTAGTATTTGGGTGGGCACAAACCCAGGAGTGACACCTGACAGACCTGGGTTGAGTCTTAGCTCTGCCACTCGAATGACTTGAGGTTCCTTGTCCCTCTGTCTCATGCTTCGCCTTCTCCACGTGTGGATAATAGTGGCATCTCCTCAGGGGCTGTTATAAAGATCAAATAAGATACATGAATAGTGCTCAGCATAGTGCCAGCAACATGGTAAGCAATTATAAGTGTTAGCTAGCTAATAATAATAACCACCATCCTGTGGGAGAATCCAAGTAAATGTCTCCAAGGTTTACCATTTGTTTTTTTTTTGTTGTTTTGTTTGGTTTGGTTTTCTGGAGAACTACAACAAAAAGCCAACCCAGACCCCAGAGTTCAGAATCAATCACTATTCTGCATCTTCATGACAAGGGGAAAGAATCATATTCAAAAAGATAAATTATTTCATTCATGGAAGAAACACACGCTAGTCAGAGATCCAATGATTGAAGGAGAGTCCTGTGAAGTGACTGAGGACATAATATACTGTCACAATGTCACTGGGTAAATTATTATTGTGTTTTTTTAAAGGAAGTCAGCAGACAATGGAGTGAAAGATTTGTCTGGGTTTTTTCCTCTGCGTCTTCTTCTTTGATCTGTGATCAGGGCTGCTCTTTGAAGGGCTGATTTCGATACTGCTACTGAGCGGCAGGTGGTTTTCTGAACAGGGATGTGATCATTTGTCATTCTCCATTACATATTTTACCAACTCCAAGGTGGAAGTTTTAAAACCTTTTTTTGCCGGTTTATGAATGCGAAATGGGACAGTTACATTCTAGGTCTTCATTTGAGGCCATGGGATGGCCTTGTCTTCTTTAAACAAGAGCCTACTCGGCTATTTATCAAAACACTTAGGATTGTCAATAGCCAAGATATCTGGAGAGCACCCAGAGGTCACCCAAACATCATAAAACATTTACAAATGAACAACTGTGTTCTGTACACAAAGTGACTGTGGATGAAGACAGAAAAGCATATGTTTTTAAAATTTCCCTTGTGAGTGGGATGCAATTTCTGGGTTTGCTGTAAACTGGTGAGGGCATATTTTTTTCCCTCGTATTTGCCATACAAATAGTGGGAAAGAATCAAGGAAAATCAGTGAACTTCTTTTTATTATTTTGTAGAAATTCTAGTACCACCTGAATTTGCTGACACATGAGTTCTGGACTTAAAAATGCTTGGGCTAATCCTTTGGGTTAATTATTTAGTCTTTTAAATCAAGTTATTTAAACTTTAAGATCTTTTTTTTTTTTTAGATTGACGTTTATTTTATATTTTTCCAACCCAGAGTTTCTATATATGCTGAGCCCCAAGCTGATATTATTGAATTACCATTGACCCCCCCTAACATTTTTTTGAAACATGTTCTGTCTAATAGAACTTTCAGTGATGATGAAAATGTCCACTCTGTGTTGTCCATAGCAACTAGCCACAAGTGGAACTGGATTTTATGCTTTATTTAATTTTAATTAATTTCAATTTCAATACCACATGTAGTCAGTAGCTACCTTATTGGACAGAATAGGTTTGGATCATCCTGCGGGAGGGGTACCAGAGGACTGAGGTGTTCTGAGCTTTGCTGAAGTCATGTAGAAGATATCATGTCCTCTCTGTGCTATGAGAAACAGCACTGCAGTGTGCCCACTGGCTCCCATTTGTCCAGCCACGTCCAAGTCTCAAGGTCACTAAGACTCCCCATTCTCCCTGGTGGAGTCTTCTTCCCTTCTAGGTACTCCCATGTGTTATCCATGCTCCTCTCCTGGTATCCGGTGCGTGCTGCCCTGAAGAGCTAGCTTTCACCGTGTAGGTCAGTGCTGTGTATCTCCCTGGACAGTAAGCACATGGCACCATTGGGCAACTGGCAGGTCCCATTCCAACAAGGGAGAAGGACCAACTTCAACAAAAACAAAGCAGAAAGACAGTAAGCATAAACTTGTAAAATTCATCCTGAACTCACTTGGACCTGCCTTGTACCCTCGTCTCCCCCCATTTCACCTTCCTTTCTACTTGCCTTTTAGGAACCCCTTATTTTCTTTCTCCATTGTCCTGTTTCTCCTATTAATGTCTCCTGGCTTTGACCCTCACACTCAGTTCCCACATTAGGACCTCTTCCCAGTTCCTGGGACTTTGTGAGTTCCCCACCATGCCTCCTGAGAACTGACCTTCTTGGTGTCCCCTAAGGTCTGAGCCAGGACCAGATTCTGGGAAGTGCCTGGGGCTCTAGGGTTGTCTGCCTCCTCCATTAGGTATAAGGGCCCATAAATACTTGTTGATTGCTTAATATTGACAAAAATCTATTTCCAAAAGACATTCCTGTTTTGTTTTGTTTTGTTCTAAATTGTTTCTCAGCTATAAAATACATGTGATTGCTTTTGAAAAAAAAGAAAAAGAAAAATAAGTAACATGGGGATCTAAGCTGTCCATCCAGTCTATTTTTTCTTTTCTGTTATTTTTGACTTGCGATGAAGATTGTCAGCCATCACGTCTCTGTATCCGGCAGTAGCAGCATTTTGTAGGAAGGGTAAAGTTTAAGATAAATGATCCCACTCATCAGTCTTCTGTGTATGGGCAGTGTGTTCCCCAGGGTGTGAGATTTCCCACTGTGAAGGGGCAGGAAGATGGCCCATAGGAATGAGAAGAGCAGCTTTGCCGGGTGGAAGGGTGAGTGTATCCTAGGGCTGTACTTTCTCAGGGCGTGACCGGATGGTGAGTGCTTTGGACATAGACAGAACATGCTATCAGAGGCTTCCCTGGGCAATTCCAAATCAGGGAGAAAAGTGTTCTAAAATTTAGGCTGCATTCAATCCTTCCTTTGAATGGAGTGCTCTGTTGTAAGGCGTTTGATGGTCTTTTACAAATTACACGTATGCACACATACTTAGAGATGTATGTACTCCTAAAAATATCTAGCCGAGTAGATTACTCTTAACACACATAGATATGCAGGAAATGTGTTTTCCTTATTTTGCTCATTACTGATATGATTTGCTTTATGCGGCCCCTTCCTATGGGAGGTGAGAAGTCCCGGAAGAGACTTAGTTTAGTCCAATTTGATAATCACAGTCTGAGTCAGTAGTTTGAACAGTCTCTCCAGGTCATTTTGCTTCTTTAGGGTAAATGCACACCCTCCCAAACCCCACCTTGAACAACAAGGTCCTCGGGTGTGGAGGGAGGAGTCTGGGATAGATGACCTGAGGACAGTGCGGGCAAGACAGAGACCCTTGCCTCCACAGGGCCTGCTCTGGGAGATGCCTGGCCTCAGGCAGGACGGGGATGTGTGTGAGACTGGTGTCACTGATGACGAGCCACGAGGTTACCCAGACAACTTGATGTGCTGGTATTCATGCTGTTGGCGTTGGCTCCCACTTTTGGATTCAGTTTCCAAGTTCCAACCCATCTTTAGGGACCCAGGTTTCTTCTGGGCCACCTGGGCTTGCCAAAACCAAGAGTTGGGCACTTAACTAACTGTGCCGCTCAGGCGCCCCAGCATTTGTGTTTTAAATAGTAACATGTTCATAGGGTCCAAAATGCAAAACAATAAAGGGGACAGTGAAAAGGCTTTCTCCCACCTGGCTTCCACCTCCATCCACCCATCTGCCCACACTGCCCCAAACAGGTAACCATTCTTCCTACTTTTTAGGGGGTGTGTGTAAAGTGTGAAAGGCAAATGAATATAGACTTGTCTTCCCTGATTAATGGAGAAAAAGTAATATACTATATGTACTGTTCTGTACCTTGCTTTTTTCATTTCCATTTTTGGACATTTTTTCATGTTAGTACATGTGTATATATTTTTTGAGTATCATGTTTTTAATAGCTGCATAGTTTTCCATTCTTTAGCTGTACCATAAACTGTTAAACTAATCTCTTGAGGAACATTGGATTATTTCCAATCTTTCTCTGGTATAAACAAAACTGCAGGAAATAATCTCATATATGTGTCATTTTATGCCTATGCAAGTATATCTATAGTATAAACTGCAACAAGAAATTTCGATGGGTTGTAGGTCAAAGTCAATCTTCTGGTGATTTTGCTAGCTATGGCCATGTTGCCCTCCCTAGAGCTTATACCACAGCCTTTTCCCACCAGCACCTCTGAGATGCAGACTTGATCCAATCATTCATTTCTTAAATAACTTTGACCATGGTCTTTAGTGTGACAGGCCCGGAGCTGAGCCTCATGGAAGCCTCACTCTTCTGCGCCCCCTCTTGTCCATTGACATTTAGAGACAACCATTTTGGTCTTATGGATGAAAGGCCCCCCCTGTGGGAGTGCGGTACAGAGCCTTCAAAAGGTGTGCTGGAGAGAATCACCCAAGTAGAAGGAGTTTACTCCACACCTCCCCCCACTGAGCCCTTGCAGCTGCTACTTGTCTGTTTATTTGCTCTGATGATTTTGACCCTGAGCCATCCATGCTCCTGGTAAACATTCCAACTGTTGCTCTTGCATCAGTGCCCAGCCATGATCTCTGCTTGTCTTTAGGAAGGGACACAATCAACTTGCAAGTCTAGGTATCTCAGGCAGGTGGGAATTGAGAAAATAGTCTGAATGACACAAGGCAGAGTAAGTTTCCTGGTTGCCTGGGTTCTCAGAGCTGCTTCGTGCCTGCCTGGGCTTGCTCTCCCAATCTTAGTCTGAGCGCTAGAGTTGGGGTCCTGACCTCAAATGCATATAGAGCCATCTGGATAAGGTACATCAGTGCCCTTGGCTGGGGGTCTCTGGGGAGGAGCAGAAAGCATAACAGCCAATGGCCTCCCTGCAGGCATCCTGGCCTCAGGAAGCAGAACATTTGATATTTTCAAGAAAAGCCAGAGACCTTTTTGTGTGAAATTTAACCATTCTAAAATGTTGGCAGCTGATTCATATAAAAATAACACCAGCACCTGTGATAACAGTTCTGGGGACTTCAAAGAGCATATCCAAGAGTTGGGTTTGGTCTGTGGTCTACCAGTTTGCAACTCCACCTTAGCTCAGCGTCTTTCCTCTGATGTCTCAGGAGATGTCCCAGCCTCTCTGTTTCCTGAGTTTTGGACCCACTATGAGCCTGGATGTGAGGTGCGTGGCTTTCATTCAGATTTGCTGTCCCGAAGGCTCTGCTTGCTGGTACTGCCTCACAGCAGCTCTTCTTGGACAATTTTCTCTTCTATAAAATCTCGACCAATTTTCAAGTCATCAGATTACAACAAACATTTTATGAAGCCCAGATCTGTTTATGTGGGAAAGTCCAGTGCTCCCAACAGCCCTCCCATGTCCCAGTGCATTGGGACTTGTGTCCTACTCCAGGGAGAGGAAGGGTTTCTTCCCCCTTTTGCATTCGTGAAAATATAAGCCGTGTTTCTCACAGGCAAATTCAACACTGCCTTACATGTGTCTGGTCATCTTCATGACTTTTTCAGAGCCTACAACTCATCTTGAGTCACAGCAACTTCAGCAACTTTGCCTCTTTCTAGAATGGTCTTCTGAGCAGCCCTTTGTTTGTTCTCACCTCTCTTAGTTCCTCCCTGAAGCAGAGTCTCATTTTCTTTAGGGAGGCACAGTTCAAGAATGGAAAGAATATATTGATTCTGCAGGTTGTGTTATCTCTCCAAGCCTCAGTTTCATTAGCTGCAAAACGGGGTCAATTACAGGGCCCTCCCGACACCGCAGGGCGGTAGGAAGAATCCCATCGCTGTATGTGAAAAGGCTCTGTGACTGCAAAGTGTTGCCAAGTGCATATGAGGGTTTTTTATTTCCTCGTTTTTATTATTGCATAAGAACATTACAGCTATAAAAAAGGAAGCGCCGAAGATGTAAAACAGGGACTTGCCATCTCCTGATGCTAACCCGTGCAGTTATTATTTTCGGGTATTTTGTATTCTCTTCCAGTTCTTACCCATATAACAACAATCAGAGGGTGATCCTGAGCTGAATCGCTTTCCCTCCAGGCTGCTCCCTGCCCTTCTGTTCTCCAGCATCTGGGAGGGGAGCAGAACCAACCCCCTTGGAGGATGCCGGGTGAATGATTTATCACTGGGTATCTTTAAAGAGATCTGACATTCTATGCAGCATGAGCAGGCGAATGCAGAATTTGCCTAACGCCGAAACACCTAGAAAACAGATGAAGAAATAAACACTAAAAAAAAGACTGCTTCACAGTGATGTCTTCTTTTTCAGAGTACTTCAGAGCTATTAAAGGGTTTTCATAGGCAGTGTCTCTTCCTATTCCTTTCACGGTGCTGAGAGGTGCATAGGACAGAGCAGACATACTTATTGCTATTTTACAGCTGAGGACAAGAAGCCCAGCGAGGCTAAGTGGTTTGCTCAAGGTTACGATTAGTTTGTGCTCAGGCTGGGCTTGGAACACAGGTTTGACAGACACTTTGCTTCTTAGGTTTCTGTCAGTTTTTGTTTATTTTCTTCATCATAATCTCTGGTTCAGTGACCATAAATAGCATGTCTTCTCTGTGAATCCATCCATAGCATCTCTCTCATCATGCTCCAAAAATACTGTTATTTTATTTATAAAATATACTTGGAAGCCACATGTATAGTTATCTGAATATTGTAACAACTGCAAGATAGAACTCACTGTCACCCTTTCTAATGAACCCCTGGAAGCTGCAAATTTTGTTGCTTTTTAGTTGCTTGGAAGAAGTGGGTCACAATTGGAAATCTAATTATCAATGCTTATTCTATTAGCTTTCTACCTTGTATGTTACTGAAACTACTTCTTTTTTATTTTTTTTAAAGATTTATTTATTTATTTGAGAGAGAGAGAGAGAGAGAGCGAGCATGAGAGGGGAGAAGATCAGAGGGAGAGGCGGACTCCCCGCAGAACTGGGAGCCCAATGTGGGACTCGATCCCGGGACTCCAGGATCATGACCTGAGCCAAAGGCAGTCGTTCTACCAACTGAGCCACCCAGGCACCCTACTGAAACTCCTTCTAACAATGACTTTCTTTACAATAGCTATTTTACTTAGTGAAAGTAGTTTTTGTGTCAACTACTTATACATCTGTTATTGTCCCTATGGTCCTCACCACCACATCTCTATGAGATGGTCAGGACAGCTGTGAAACCCAGGAGCACCTGGCTCCTCCTTTTGGGGTCATCTTCCATCTGGAATATCCAAATAAGAAGGCTCAAGTCTCCCTTCTGCCTGGCGCCAGCAAACCCACCCAATGGTTCCATGAATTTCACGGGAAGGCAAGCTCGAAGCTAGAGATGGAGCCTCTGGGGTCCTAGTGAGGGAGGTTCACAGTCCCTGGTCAGCCTATACTGCTGCTATCTGCTTCAGGATGCTGCCTGATCCCTGAGACTGCCGGGCCTCCCTCCCTGCTACTCTTCCGCAGCCTTTCTTCATGCTGACAATTCATTGCTCACTCCAGATTGTTGTGTGTGGCAGATTTTATTCAAGTTTTGGGAAAATGGGAGGTAATTACACCACAGGCAGAAAACCATTTCAAATTCCATTCAGATGTTCTTGTTCACACAAATCTACCGAGCACTTTTCACCACAGGGAATTTCTTACTCACCTGCTGCCATATTGTAGGAACCGTCTTGCTGCCTCACATGGACTCCATCTTACCTTTCTCTCACTTCCGATGACTCTCTGCCCCTTTGCTCTGGGCTTAAATTTCCTCTCACTTTGATTTTTTTTTTTTTAACCATTTTTCCTTTTCAGCCCATGCTCTGGAGAGTCCTGGCTTTTACTATCGAAGAAGGTTGTTAAGGCATTTTCCTAAATAAAAAGCTATCTTCCCAGATTTGAATTCCCAATTTTACAAAAGTGGCCTCAGCTGGTTCTTACATTAGTATTCATTTTTCCTTTCCTTTTCATGAATAATTATTTCTATCTTTCAGACGAGGAAACTGAGGCTTTGAGTCTTTAAATGGTTTGTATGAGCATGAGAGATGGCAAGGAGTGGTGCTAAGACCTTGTTCTAAGGTTTTTCTCTCTATCTTTCTATTTTCAAGAGACTTTAATGTTAATAGTGTTTCTTGTAATGATATCAAGCCATATCTTAATTTACTTTTCTCCGTTATAAGTGATTACCTCAAAGAACATTTTGCATTGACTTTCCACTGCTCAGAATTCAAGGAGCAAGCTCTCGGCGCTAAAGGAGCAACAAATGTCATGGCTGCTGTTAACACAGCCGAGTCAGGCTGTTTATATTCCTTGTAAAAATAATTGTCTCATTAATCTTCACCTCAACCACCTAGTCCTGTTGCCAAGGTCAAGTTAAAGATGCGGGTGAATTGCAAATATGTCACCATGCTCACAAAAACACGATCTCCACGCCAGCGCTGCTTGAAGTGGCAATGAGTGCTGAGGGGTCAGAGGCTGGAGACGAGAGCGATAGAGAGGGTCCATCCTCTGCGAACGTGCGCAACTGGACCTACTCCCAGGAACACCAGAAACATGTCATGCATGTTAACCAGGAACAGAAAAGGCCTTCCCAGCAAGGGAGGGCAAATTTCCTGTGGACTTCCATTCCACCAGATCAACTCACTTGTGAATCAAATGGTAAACTTTTACTCCCCTCCTAGGCAAGCATTTCTCTCATAGTGAACATCCTGCTATATCACAGGAGCCGTGACTTCAACACAGGAGAATCCATACAGACAACAGATTTTGCTTCAATGCACACATGACATCACTGGATAGTAACTGGAAAAGAATGTGTCATGGCAGGTCATTGATTGATGAGCTAAGCTTAGGAAAAATAAATGAAGAAAAGGATCCTTAGAGATTGATAATACATGTTTAGGAGAGAGGAACCCCATCTGTCTTTAATTTGCTTTTCTCATTTACTGGGGAAGTGCTGTGCTAGATACAAGAGAAGAGTAAACAAGGCTCTGAGCCTGTTTTTAGGAGGATGACAGTAAATGGGTGAGTCCGTGAGGGTGGCCCAGATGGGATAGGGGCTGTGAGAGCCCAGAGAAGCAATCCTGTGGTCAGGGAAAGTTTGCCTGAGGAGGTAAGCTGGTACCTGAAGGATGAGAAGGCTCCAGGCAGAGAGAGTGGAAGTGGTTAGACTGAGCCAATGGAGGAACAGTGAAGTTCAGAGTTGGAAGGAGGAGAAGGAGAGAGGTCAGCACCAGCAGCTCGGAGTGGTACAGTAGAGAAGGGAGGGAAGCACATGCAGCTCACACTTCAAACCCTGCTGAGACCGCGTGGTGCTATTGGAGCGTCTAAGCAGAGATGCGCCGGAGGAAAACAAAGCAGCTTAGAGGGGAAACCGTAGGCAGGGGAGTCCTGGGTGCTCAGTCTGGGAAGGAAGCACCTAGCGTGTGTTGTGTAGACTGGGATGGGGAGCACCTGAAGAAACCTCAATAGTGATGAGATGGGTGGAAGAAGTGCAGCCCCCAAAAAGCCTGGGCAAGCAGGTCACAGAGCTGGGAAGGAAAGGGGCATGATGCTAGTCTGTTTGTTTCACTTGGGGGAATGGGTGGCACAATGCCATGTAAAGACCTTCAGGCTGGCTAACCCAGGACATGCTACCCCCAAAACTCATGAGCCAGGCAGACCAGGGGACAGGCTGAGGACACAGTGCCAGGCAGAGACACTATGTCTGCTGGTCAGATTCTGTGTCAGGCCTGCCAGTTTGAGACCTCCAAACTAAATCAATTAAATTTAGTTAGTAGAAGAAACCTGTAAAGTACTCTGTTGGTAACTTGGCTGATGACTTACCTTCGGTTATTATCTAATTGGAGGGAAAACAATCCAGTCCAGGACTCTTTCCATACACAGCACTACTTCAGTTTTGAGCAGACATATGTAACTTGCAAATTCTGTGCTAGGTCTTAGATATAGTCGGGAGAGTACCAGATGCTCATTTATCTGTAAGGATAAAGTCATTAAAACTCTCAGTGCTGCACTTAAGAAATGAGAGTTTTCATGCAGCCCCTTTCATTTCTTTTGTGAACGGAGGACAGTATATTTTCTCAGTTGCTATAGATAGTATCTTCATTTCCCAGATTCAGAAAACAATGAGGCAGAACATTCCAGAGACTACCAGAAACCACAGCTGGACTCCTTTGATAACACAGGACCTTGGAAGTAGAAAGAGAGTAGTAACATCCCATCCAAGTCCACCAGTACTTTACCTGCTGTGAGACTAGCACTGGGCAAAAAGTGTTTTTAGTCTGTGTTTTCCATTTCTTTTCGTGCGAATCCTAGAAGTAGAAGTTGACTAGATACACAGTACTAGGGCAGGAATGACACGCCCTTATCTTTCACATGCCCAGGAACACCTTAAGACTTTCTTTAGAAGCCACCACAGCTTTGGAGGAAAGAGTGTTTCTGTCAAAGCTGGTTCAACAGAGCTGGGCCCCGTGGACCCTCTAAGGGAGGGGTAGCAACCAGAGCCTCCGCCACCTGGAGAAACATGAATGGATGTACACAACTCCTTCATTGTTTCATGCTTTGGATAACAAAGTTTTCAGTGTTTGGAGTTGGTAACCCTGGCTCACTTGACAAAAGTCCTTCATTAGCTGATTTCCCTGCAGCACCAGCCAGTAAAAGGCCATTCCTCACCTCATGCTGCCCTCGGCACAGAAAGCGAAGGACATTTGTCCTTCCGTGTGTTCTCTCTTCCTCTCTGACTTCTGTCTGGTTCTTGTGCAGTTGGGCTTGGGCCAAGAGGAGCTGTGAGCTGCGGAGAACCCTGATCTAGAGCTGATTTCAAGCATGGCGGCCATCACTGATTTTTCTTCTGTATATCTGAAAATAGCCTTTCTTCCTCCCTCTTTCCCTCCCTCCCCGCTGCTTCCCTTTCTCTCACTTCCTGTTCTTGCTTCTCTATTCTCGCTTCCATTTTCTTGCCTTCTTTCCTTCCCACGTTTTCTTGGTTTTCTTTTCATTCTTGCCCTTTCTTGTTAATCTGCTCTGCTTCCTTCCTTCCTTTCCTTTCCCCCATTTTCTCCCCTTTTTCTTCAACCTTTCTTTCTTCTCCATTTCCCCTCTTTTCCCCTGCATTTTCATTGATTTTCTTTCTTTTTCTTTTCTTGCTCTTTTTCTTTGACTTTCATCTCTTTTATTTCTTTTCCTTGTTTCTTTCCTTCTCTCTCTGCCTTCCTCCCCCATCCTCCTTTTCTTTCTCCTCCTCTTCCTTTGCTCCTTCTTCATCTTTGTGTTTCTCAGTTAATGAGTTTGATAACTCTGGGCTTCCTAGCTACTGAAAGGGCATCCAATGCCCAGGAAGCAAGACCAGCACTCACCTCCTCTCTCTGCTACCTTTTAGCCGTATGAGTTTGGAGAGATCACTCACTCCATCCCTCTGAGCAGTGTCGTCATCTTTTTGTAATCTAGTTGCCAGTTGAGTGACTCTGTGTAGGAATGCTGACGACACCGACTAGCTCTGGCTCTCCATCTTGTACATGCCCATGGGATGATCTCCCTTGGGGCTATGGGTTCCAGGTACCCCGGAGGTTAATGTATGCCCTGAATGGAATGCAGGGAGGCTTGTTCTGTTCTTCGTTAATGTGGCGCATAAAGGTCCCACTTTATATAACTAGGAGGGATGGCTGACATACAGAAGGCCCCACTTTAGGTGACTACTCCGTGACCCCACTACCTCACTCTGTAGATGCTGTGAGGTAAGGTCCAGGCAGGATGAAGAATGGCTGCATGGCAGCCGGATCATAGTCTGCCCAATTCCTCTACTGTCAGTAAGTTCCCTTGAATAAAGCTGGGCATGCAGTGGCTTGTTTCATTTCTTGGTCTTCAAGTACCTTCTCCTTCTCCTCCAAAGTGTTTGGAGGACACTTTACTGACCCTCTTCTGCTTTCTAATACTCTGTGTCCCTAAAAAAATTGGCTTGAGCCTCACCTGCAGGGCAGTATGGCGGGGTAGTGGGGGGAGGTGGCGCACATCCCTCCAGATTTTAGGTGAGAGAGTTGCTTTGGTTTTTCCAGTGGATTCTGAGCTCCTGTGCCTGCTATTTTGTTCAAGAGATGATTCTTCTAACAGTCCTTCACTTTCTTTTTATCCTGCAATGTTTCTTCTTCTGTTTTCTCCTGGCAAACATCCCTTGTGCAGTGTTTGTTTGTAGCAGATTGTACTGATGGATTGTGGCCAATGAGGGTTTTTACATCTCTGTGTTGCTGTTTGCATTTCCTCTCTTTTTGAAGTGGAGGTAGCAAACTCATGGCCAACAGGCTAAATCTGGCCAGAAGACAATGGGAATCTATAGAAGTTCTGTTTAGCTGGCCCAGTGTTGTACATAAATCTTTTCATTTGTTGCTAGCATTTGAAATCAGGGAATTTCATGTCAGGACTCAGCTTCCTGGCTGTTCTTGAAAAATGGAATATCAGGTCATGCTGGGTCCTCATTTCTGCATGATTGGGTGCAATGGAATATCGTTTGCTCCCTTAGAGGAGCCTGGCTATCCAGTTCCCCTCACCCCACTGGCCTCTTCATTCAGGATCTTAACTTGCCTGGAGCCTGGAGGCATTGCAGAGAGAGGGGCTATTCCCCTTAATAATGTTTCTCCAGAGGGCACCTGGGTGGCTCAGTCATTAAGTGTCTGCCTTCGGCTCAGGTCATGATCCCAGGGTCCTGGGATCAAGCCCTGCATTGGGCTCCCTGCTTGGCGGGAGGCCTGCTTCTCCCTCTCCCTCTCCCACTCCCACTGCGTGGGTTCCTCTCTCACTGTGTCTCTCTTTGTCAAATAAATAAATAAAATCTTAAAAAAAAAATGCTTCTCCAAAACATCTTGTTTACATCAAATCTTCTAAGATCCACTAAATACTTCCTTTCTGACACATTACTGCCATTGCAGCAATGAACCCACAGCTTTTTATATCCCCATAAATGGAGAGGAGGGAATGAGTTTATCAGGACAAAAGAATTATGAGGTAAAAAACCATTTTGCCCTGAATTATCCTTTGAAATATAATAATTTCTCAAAATTTTCATGCTTTTTTTATGGGGATAAAATTTCATGTTATTCCCGCAGCTTGTCAGGAAAAAGTGCTGATTTGCCTGGGCTACAAAGTCAGGTAAATAAAGTTCTTGAAGTACTTAAAGTTTTGTTGTTGTTGTTGTTGTTGTTGTTTGTTAAAATGTTTAACTGCCAATTTTAATATTCTTTTGGTTCTCTCTAAAGATAATGACATGTTAAATCCTTGCTTGCTGCTTTCAACCAGCTAATCAAAATTTTTCTCCCAGGGAATTACCTCCCAGTTCTTGAATTTGGGATTTTCCTTTTTTCCTGTATAGCCTGATGGTCATACCCTGCACAAAGACAACCAGTCCTTCCTTGGCCGTGTTATATCAGATTGACTCCATGGGCCTCTTTGTTCCCTTCTCCTTCACCTTTGTCCACTTCTCTATAGTACTTGCTGTAGATATTTCCTTCTCTGTCTCCCTCCAATGGATGCAGAACCAATGAATGTAGGATGTTTTGTTGTTTAGTTCACTACCCCTTCCTGATATGGTCCTCGGTAGTCTCTCAGTAAGGATTTGTGGAATTGTTGAATCCTGGGCCAAGAAGGAAGTTGTCTCTGCCTTCGAAGAAAACCCAGCTCTGTCAGGCAAGGTCCCAGTAGGAGGCACCCAGCACCTCAGGCTGGGTGATGTGTGGCAAGTTTAAATGAAAGGGGATTGTGGGCAGGGCTAAAGGGCATTAGTAAGGTGTAATATGAAACTAACAACAGCTGTAGCACCCTTATACCTGGAGGGATCAAGAGCGAGGAACCACTCCCAGAATTCTAAAGGATAGCTACTTGTAGTCATCTGCTCGACAGGAGTGTGAGCTTTGGACAAGGGACCCAGACAATCTGATGAAAGGCTCTGGTCTTGGGTCTTCCCTGCCAAGTTGATTAAACCCAATGGAATCTTGAGACAAAAGAGCCCATTGATGTGGTCCATTAAGTCAGTTCCTGTAGCACAGTCTGGTGCAGAATGTGAAGGTTAAGTTTGGAAAGACCAATGGAAACTATCAAGCATAAAAGCTCTCCTCCCATGTTCCCAGGAGAATCATCTTTATCAAGCATAGCTGGGCTTAGCACCTAGCAGAGAAAATTGTTGGGAGGTGGGAAGCAGGGCCCCCTGGTTCTAGGTGGCAGAGTGCATAGCTAAATGGCTGTCCAAGGTCTATGTAAATAGCAGATTTGGGGGGCAGTCTATAGAAGCCTAGGGATAAGAGTGAAGAGAGGGTCCTAGATCCTGGGGGCCATTAACAGCATGGGATTCACAGGGCATGGGACTCCACAGGCTTTTCTGTCCACAGGCCTACCCATGAGCTGATGGCCAGGCATCTTCGGTGACCATTGTCTTGCTTTTACCTGATGCTTTTTCATCCCCCGTCAGTAGATTTTCTGATGTGTTGCAGCTACATGGTGGAGCTGTCAAAGGTGGGTGGGGCTGGCAAATACTTTTTACTGGAAATCTGTTGAGAAAAAAAGGATGTTCTTTGTGGAAAGGAGGTTGAAGAGTCCCATGAAAAGAGACTCTTTTGATGGGGAAAAAAGTTCGGTCCTCTTGGTCCACTGCTCCTACCTGGTTAACTCTTAAGCCACTTTTTCTCTTAACATTCTCAGACCTGTGCCTATTTCCTCTTCTCTAGATTGAATCAATTGTTCCTTCATCTCTAATGCCTTTGTTCTTGGCATGTTCTTATGTTAAGGCGCTTTTCATATTGTAATAGAATTGGTGGTTAGTTGATTTGCTTCCTCTCCCACACAGTCTCCATGTGCCTGTTCACACACACACACACACACGTGCACACACACACACACGAACGCCATACCTTCTCTGAGGGCTTTGTTCATCTCCATATGTCCATGCATTGTACCTTAAAGCCAATCATTGTTTGTGGCATGAATAAGTGACTAAAGGAGAGTTGGCCTACCCAGGATTGCCTCCCTCTATGTCCACCATGTTCCAGTTCTTCTGCCTGTGTGAAAGCTTACCTGCATGTTTCATTGTTTCTTCAAGGTCCTACTAGCTGACCAGCTAATTTGACATTCCAAATCACAACAATGCAAGAGTGTGTACAACTGGGTTATATGTTACCTTGTGCTGGAAATTTTGTAGACAGTTGTCTTCATTCCTTGTTCCAAATGGAATGATTTCAGAATGTACACCCTTCATCAATCCAGTTGTTGGGTCGTGTTTCAGGTCAAGGGCACTGTTGGTGGTCTCCCAAGTAGCATGCCAGTTAACTTCCTACCTTGTGTGATTATGGTGTATTCTTGATTTTACTTCTCCCCTACCATCTGCTCATCTTCCCTTTCTTTTCACCTTTCTTATCACTGCAGTTTCTCCCAAACCACAGCAGGTGCCTGGACATAGTCGTTTTGTACTGAGCTTCTCTTCTCGTGGTTGGGTGAATAGAGC
Source organism: Mustela nigripes (assembly GCF_022355385.1). NCBI lineage: Eukaryota > Metazoa > Chordata > Mammalia > Carnivora > Mustelidae > Mustela > Mustela nigripes. Next base: position 95,984,678 of record NC_081559.1, read on the forward strand.
CTGCAGTTTCAATGCTCCTGAAAACACTGGGAGGGTCTACTGGCATCTCTGAAGGCGGTGTGAGAGAGCTCAGTGTGTATTTGTGCATGTATATTAAGCATAAGCTAATACCTGTATTCTAAAATTTTGAATGTGACCAGAGGAGTGACTTCAGCATAATAGAGAGAAAAATACATGAAATTAATGATTTCCTTTCTAAAATGCTATCAACTTCAGAGTCCATCTGAATAAGAATCATTTTGCAGATGTTTGTGCTCACCCAATTAACCAGAATTCTACCACCTGACAGCTGATACTTCGGAATTTGCTGATTCGGAGACAGCTTATGGCTACAGACATTTTAACCCACTCACTGTGTCTAACCGGTAGCGCCTATGCTCACGTAAAATCCCTCACAGGAGCCATCAGCTCTACAAGTGCTATGTTTTTGACAAGCCATTTTTGCACATATAGGATTAAATTATTTCACAGGGGAAAGAAGGGAATTAAAGACGGGAACATGGAAGGCTGCAGGAAAGGGGAAAACAAGGTCATAGCCACCACTTTTTCTCTCCGGGACGTTACGGGAATCCCTGTAAGTTTGCCGGTTTAGAAAAATGGCTCTAATGTATCAGATCATATTCCTAAAATGGCCTTGTTCAAAGATCACAAGCCTAACGGTTTGGGCCGCAAGGACAGCAATATAATGTCTGGCCTCGGGACATTCTGAGAGAGTTGAAATCCTCCTCTGGTGCTCACAGCACGTGATTTGCTGAAGCACATAGCCTGTTTATTTCTTGTTTCAGTTGTCAGTTGTATCCTCTCAATGCCAGGTTTCTTGATGACAGTGATTTGATTCCCTTCATTACTGTGATTAACTGTGGTTAACTGTGCCTGCTATGTGGCAGGTACTCAGCATCCTTAGCTATGAGTGCAGTGATGAAATGTGTAGGTCTGGGTACCAACATACTAGCATTTTTAAGATGCTCTTCTTATACAAAGAAAAGAGAGATAAAAGATACAGTGCTGACACTGAGGAGAGAAACACCACAAGAGAAGGGGAATCTGGCTGCCTAAGGGTTTACATGTGAGGGAAACGGCGCTTGGCTGAGGCCAGTAGACACTGGAAGGGCATGCTGGGGGTGTCATGCTTTAAAAATTTGTTGAGCATGGGAAGAGACAGCAGGGCAAACTGTAACCCTAACCTAAGCTGAGAGTATCATTCCAATGCATAGAATATGCTCAGTGCTCAAGAGCATCATCAAGGCAAATCACCCCTGATCTGTGTGGGACCAGTGTTCATTCTGTGACTATTCAAGATGGTGGTGGTAGTGGGCAAAGGGAAACTTATAGCTATCTCAGTGCTTGGCATTGGAAGTCACATGGACCCCATGGGTCTGAAAAAGGCTCCAGGATCTCAAAGAAACATAGTAAATGTTGGTCTTAAGAAGAAGTTTCTGGACTTCCTATAGGTAAGAACAAATTGGTATTCCAATGATTAACTAGAAAAAACAAACAAAAAAGCTTTTTGGTCTCCACTTTGACGTGGCCAGACATAAAATTTGGTACATAAAGTACAAAGTATCTATGGAACATGAAGGGGGAAGTCCCAGGGAGAATGAGTGTCTTAAGCAGACTGTCTGCTGAGCACAGAGTCTGAGGCAGGGCTCAATCTCATGACCCTGAGATCATGACCTGAGCCAAAACCAAGTCAGTTGCTTAACAGAATCTACCAGCCAGGCACCCCCATGTGCCATTAAATTTTTATTGAGAGGATCAAACTCCAATACTGGGGGATGGTAGAAAATAAAAACAGGGTTAGTGGTATACTCTGGAGATCTGAGTTTGAGTTCTGCCAAAAATAATAATGATACCACGATTACTACTACTATTACTAGTGCTTTTGCTATTATTTTTACTTTTGCATTTTAGATTTGCACAAAAATTTTTACATACTTTGTCTCAGTTAATCTTCAAAACAGCCTTATGAAATAGGAAGATATCAATGAACCCAATTCTAGGTAAGTAAACTGAGCCCAAACCAAGCTTTCAAGTATTCAGTCAAGAATGACATTCAACAAGTCACTTCAGGTCTTGGGGCAGGAGTCTTGAAGATTCACTTACATTATAAATTTTATGCTTTGTTGTTTTAACAGGGTATGATAGATCATTATGCATCAGAGTGTAGTTCTGCATTTCATGAGTTCCTTAGAAATGGGGGATCAAGGGGAAGCATTCCCCCATGATCAGAGTTCTAATATGTCTATCAAGCAAGTTACATAAAATTAAATACTTAAGGAAAAACTAAAGTCATGAAAGTGTTTATTTTGAGAATATTTTAGTCTTACCAATTTTCCCTCTTGCCTGGGTAGAACTATTACTCTTATCTGAGAAGTTGCTATGGAAACCAATTTGTACTGTTCTCCCTTTGTCATAGTATTTTTCTCAGGCACGCGCTATCTCTCAAAAATCTTAACAGCAGTGAAACAGACATTAAACCCCAGAGGATTAAAAATAGGATTTGTATTTCTTCTCTGTACCTTCACCTTCTTCCCTTCAAAGGCATTGCTATTGACAAATTGGTAGCTCACAAATTCCACCAACAATGGTCTATTTTCCATGCAGACAGATGCTGACAGAGCAGCTGCCCTGCCGATGATGGGAGGGCTGTGGCTGCCAGTCTGCACATCTCCTGCTGACTACAGTTCCACCTGCAGCAGACACAGGTGCTCTGTCCGGGTTTGAAGGATGAGAGCCACTCATCACACTTGGAGGAACATAAGAAACACAGAATTATTGTTCATCAACATCAAAATGATCAAGCAGGTGACAGAAATGGGGATGAGAAAGAGGTTTGTTTTATTTTTAAGGTTCTGAATCCATTGACCAATGAGGCATTGGGGAAATACGGGAAGAATCTGGGAGGCCTGTATTTATGAGGTTCTTAATCTTCTAGGTGAATTTTCATTATGGTCTGATGAGAGCACTGTCACATCAAGTCAGTCCTTCATCATAGGCTGATGGGGTATTCTACACAAGTGTTCTTGTTACTATTCCTGCCTGAAAATTATCTCAAACTTTAGTTATCTAAATTGGTTATCATTTATTTTGCTCACCAAATTGTGCATCAGAAATTTAAGGTATATTACTGACTTAGGGGCTCCATCCCAGGACCCTGGGATCATGACCCGAGCCGAAGGCAGAGGCTTTAATGCACTGAGCCACCCAGGCACCCCCAGCCACAGCTCTTGATTGAAGACCTACATGTGACTTCTTCAGAATGGCAGTTTCAGGAAAGTTGAATTTCTTGCATGATGGCCACCTTCCACCAGAGAAATCATCTTATGAGAAGAAGGTGTAACCTGCATGGCCTTTAACAACCCAGCTTGAGAAGGCTTAGAGCATCATATGTCATTTAATGAAGCAATTGTAAGTCTTCAAAGAAAAGAGGAGAGAGGAGCATAGACCCTAACTCTTTTTTTTTTTCTCTTGAGATATTATTTATTTATTTGAGAGAGAGAGCATGAGCAAGGAGAGGGGCAGAGGGAGAGGGAGAAGTGCCCAAAGTGGGGCTCAATCCCAGGACCCTGAGATTATGACCTCAGCTGAAGTCGGACACTTAACTGACTGAACAACCCAAGTGTCCCGACCCTAACTATTGATGCGAAGGCTACCAAAGAGTTTGTGGTTATTTAAAAAAACCTTTAAAATAAATGAGTTTTTGTGGGGTTTTTTTGTTTGTTTGTTTGTTTTTGGAAAACAGCTGAAGACTTCAAGTGCAAAATGTTTTAAGCTTAACTCTTTCTTGATATCTCAGGATCTTCATTAAGAGCATCCATTAATGTATGACAATAAGTCTTATCTCCAGACAAGAATAAAATAACATTAAAGAAACACTAGTTTTTGCTGTGTTCCAAGTGTTTTATAGGTTTTATCTCAGTTAATTTCTACAATAATCCAACGGTAGACATTAGGTACATTAAAGGACAGGAAACTGAAGCTCTGAGACAAACGGCCCAAGGACACATAGCTAATGAGCTTCAGGAGCAGGTGACAGATTCTGTAGCTCTACATCTCAAAACCCAGATTTCTCTGTGAGAGAGTGAGGCGCCATTTTCAAATTCTTACTGAGGGATATAGGGGCCCTCTCAGGCCTAGCCCCCTTTTCCTATGCTCATTTTCTACCCAAAGAACAACCACTTCTCCTCCCTTTGGTGATGAAGTCACCACTTCTCCTGTGCTTTGGAAATATTTTACTAGAAAAACTGGTTAGCATAAATATCTGTCTTCATTTTCCCTCCACCTTTTACTGGTGCCTCAAAGACTCAGAAACTTCTTTTCAAGTTTCTTGCCAGTCGTCATAGAAAAGACGGGCAAAAACAAGAACAGTTTCACTGAGCAAATCACAAGCATAACATTGTCCACATTGTTTTGGTCTCTGGCCTAAAGTTCTTGATCACTTTGTTGCCATAACTGGTCAGTCTGAGACTCCCTGCCCTGCTTACAAACATTTCTACTCATACCCAGATGGAGATAGGCTTCCACCCTGCACCTTCCCAGGCTATTACCAAAATTCCTTGCTGGTGTTATCTCATGGGACCTTTGGAATAGATCACTGCTGGCTTTTGCCCTCTACTCCAGCCTCCTCATCGTGCTGCTCAGCTTCTGTTGTCACCACCAAACCTGCCTCACAAAGAGGGCAGTGGGACAGAGAGAGGCTGCTGCTTTCCCTGTTACCACCATTTTCAAGCAAGGGACAGAATTTTCTCTGGATTCTCCACTATATAGCCAAGGCCAGGCTACTTTTGATAACAATAAGTTGGAGGTTTAGGTATACTGGCAGGGTCACATACCTCAGTAATAAATAGGAGCCCTTACAAGATGAGAGCCTTCTCAGAGAATCCATAAGCAGAAACTGCCTTTCCCACTGAAGAACAGCACTTCCCTTGACCTGACTGCTAGTCTACCTCCCATGCCAGCTTTCCCTTCACTGAGAGTGTTCTGTGGTGTCTGCCTCTTAAAGCTCTGGTCTGAATAGCCCTGAAAACCATATGGGACTGTGCTTTCTTTGTTTTCTCCCAAGCCCAGAACAATACAGGAGTGGCCAAAAATCTCTGCTAGTGAGTAAGGAAGGTGGAGATGGGGGAGAAAAATTTCTTACCAAGTCTCCCCTCTGTGCTGGTGGCTTCTAAGACTGGATTGGGGACAAGACAAATTAGGGAGGTAAGAGGTTCCGAGTTCTGAATAGAATAAAAATGGAAAATTTAATATTACACTAAAGAAAACACTTAAAAAATGATACTGAAGTGAACGTTTTTAATATCAGGAAGAATGGAACTAGTCATTTTCTGGGTGTGTCTTAAAGAGCTATGGAATCTCAAATCCAACAATGTGCAAAAAGAGTTATACACTGCAACCAAGTGAGATTTATTCTAGGTGTGCAGAACTAGCTCAATATTTGAAATCAAATATCAATGTTGTAATCTACTACATCAACAAACTAAAGAGAAAAAATATCACATCAACTGGTGCAGAAAAAGCATTGACAAAATCCAACACCTGTTCTTCATAAAAACTCATAGCAAACCAGGAAACCAAGGGAACTTTCTCAACTTGATTAAAATCTGAGCTAACATCATACTTAATGGTGAGAAACTGGATGCTTTCTTCCTAAAACTGGGAACAAGGTAACAATGTCCTTTCTCACCACTCTTATTCAACATTTTACTCGAAGCCATGGTTGATGAAACAAGACAAGGAATAGAAATAAAAGACATAAAGATTGGGAAGAAAGAAATCAAACCACGTGGCTCATAGTTGACATGGCTGTCTATATAGAAAATCCCAAAGAGTCAACAAAATCTCCAGGAACTAATAAACAATTATATCAAGAGTGAGAGAATACAGAGTGAATGTACAAAGATCAATTGGCTTCCCTACATGTCAACAATGAACAATTGGAACTTCAAATTAAAAAAAATAATAATAATACAATTTGCAAAATTTGACACAAATTTGTGTCAAAAAAGGAAATATTTAGGTAAACTTGACAAAATATGTTCAAAATATGCAGAAAACAAAACTCTGACCTGTATTCATGAACTGGAAGATTTATTATTAAGGTGTTGATTCTTCTCAAATTTACCTAGAGATTCAATACAATTTCAGTAAAAAATCCCAGAAAGATAGTTTGTGAATATTGACAAACTGATTACAAAATTTATATGGAAAGGTAAAAGGTCTAAAATAGTCAACACAATGAAAAAAATTGGAGGACTGACTATTTGACTGCAATATTTGTTATAAAACTATAGTAATCAAGAAAGCATAGTATTAGAGAAAGAATAGATACACAGATGAATAGGAAGGAATAGAAATCCCTGAGTAGATTCATACAAATATAGTCAACTAATTTATTTTTATTTTTATTTTTTTAAGATTTTATTTATTTATTTGACACAGAGAGGCAAGGCAGAGAAAGAGGAGGAAGCAGGCTCCGCACGGAGCAGAGAGCCCGATGTGGGGCTCCATCCCAGGACCCTGGGATCATGACCTAAGCCAAAGGCAGAGGCTTACCCACTGAGCCACCCAGGCGCCCTGTCAACTAATTTTTTTTTAAGATTTTATTTATTTATTTGAGAGAGAAAGAATGAGAGAGAGAGCATGAGAAGCGGTAGGGTCAGAGGGAGAAGCAGACTCCCTGCAGAGCAGGGAGCCTGATGCGGGACTTGATCCCAGGATTCCGGGATCATGACCCAAGCCGAAGGCAGTCGCTTAACCAACTGAGCCACCCAGGCATCCCTAGTCAACTAATGTTTGATAAAGGAACAAGAGAATTCGATGGAGAAAGGTAAGTCTTTTTTGAGAAATGATGTTAGAAAAATTAGACAACCCTGTGTCCAATAAATAAATACATGTAGACACAGACCTCATATCTTTCATTAGAAAATCTGGGTGACCCTGGGTTTGGCAATAAATTTTTAGATAGGATATCAAAAGCATGATCCATGAAAGAAAAAAAAATGTTGACCTTTACTAAAAGACAAACTTTGTTCTGAGACATTATTAAGAGTATGAAAAGGCAAATCACAAACTGAGAGAAAATGTTTGCAAAATATTTATCTGAGGATGGACTTGCATGTAAAGTATACAAAGAACGCCTCTGTTCAATATAATTTGTTATTAAAAACTGTAAATTAAAATAATTAGATGCCACCACACAACTATTAAAATGATTAAAATCCAGAAAACCAACGATACTAAGTGCTGGTGAAGATGTAGAACAATAAGAACTCTTATTCATTCATATACATACCATTCATACACATACTTTCTCATTCATACAGATACCAAATGGTGTGTATCTTTGGAAGATAGTTTGGCAGCTTCTTACAAAGTTAAACATAGTTTTACCGTATGATGTAGTAATCATCCCATGAGTATTGATGCAGTTGAGTTGAAAACTGCATGCAAGTATTTATGGTGTCTCTATTTGCAGTTTCCAAAAACTGGCTACCAAGAGGTCCTTCAATAGTTGAATGGAGAAATAAACTGTTGGAAATCCCTAAAATGGAATATATATTTTTAAATTGTATTTATTTATTTATTTTTATAAACATATAATATATTTTTATCCCCTGGGGTACAGGTATGTGAATCGCCAGGTTTACGCACTTTACAGCACTCACCATAGCACATACCCCTCCCCAATGTCCATAACCCCCCCCCCCCTCCCCCAACCTCCCTCCCCCCAGCAACCCTCAGTTTGTTTTGTGAGATTAAGAGTCACTTATGGTTTGTCTCCCTCCCAATCCCATCTTGTTTCATTTATTCTTCTCCTACCCCCTGAAACCCACATGTTGTGTCTCCACTTCCTCATATCAGGGAGATCATATGATAGTTGTCTTTCTCTGTTTGACTTATTTCGCTAAGCATATTATTCGGTGATAAGAAATTAGTTATCAAGTGACAAAAAGATGTTCATAAGATCTTCAATGAATATTGCTAAGTGAAAGAAGCCAGTTCGAAAAGGCTACAAACTGTATGATTCCAACTATATGAAACTCTAGAAAAGGTAAAATGATAGAGATGGTTAAAAAAAAAAAAAAATCAGTGATTGCCAGAAGGAAGTGGGGGAGGTGAAGTATAGGGGATTTTTATTTATTTTATTTATTTTATTTTTTTAATTTGTTTTTTAAATTTTTTATTTCTTTTTAACGTAACAGTATTCATTGTTTTTGCACCACACCCAAAGCTCCACACAATACGTGCCCTCTCTAATACCCACCACCTGGTTCCCCCAGCCTCCCACCCCCCACCGCCCCTTCAAAACCCTCAGATTGTTTTTCAGAGTCCATAGGATCTCATGGTTCACCTCCCCTTCCAATTTCCCTCAACTCCCTTCTCCTCTCCATCTCCCCTTGTCCTCCATATTATTTGTTATGCTCCACAAATAAGTGAAACCATATGATAATTGACTCTCTCTGCTTGACTTATTTCACTCAGCATCATCACTTCCAGTCCCGTCCATGTAGCTACAAAAGTTGGGTATTCATCCTTTCTGATGGAGGCATAATACTCCATAGTGTATATGGACGACATCTTCTTTATCCATTCATCCATTGAAGGGCATCTTGGTTCTTTCCACAGTTTGGCAACTGTGGCCATTGTTGCTGTAAGCATTGGGGTACAGATGGCCCTTCTTTTCACGATATCTGTATCTTTGGGGTAAATACCCAGTAGTGCAATTGCAGGATTATAAGAAAGCTCTATTTTTAATTTCTTGAGGAATCTCCACACTGTTTTCTAAATCGGCTGCACCAACTTGCATTCTCATCAACAGTGTAAGAGGGTTCCCCTTTCTCCACATTCCCTCCAACACATGTTGTTTCCTGTCTTGCTAATTTTGGCCATTCTAACTGGTGTAAGGTGGTATCTCAATGTGGTTTTGATTTGAATCTCCCTGATGGCTAGTGATGATGAACATTTTTTCATGTGTCTGATAGCCATTTGTATGTCTTCATTGGAGAACTGTCTATTCATATCTTCTGCCCATTATTTTATCTGATTGTCTGGTTTGTGTGTGTTGAGTTTGAGGAGTTCTTTATAGATCCTGGATATCAACTTTTTTTTTTAGAGGAGTTGAAATATTCTGTGTGATACTGTAATTTTGGACATGACATTATCCATGTGTAAAAACCCATAGAAATTTATAGCACAAAGAATGAACCTTAGTGCACAACTATTAAAAAATAGTTTAGGAAGTCAGCAGATTCCAGTAAAGAATGTATACTGTAATAAAAGGATATATTTGTATTTGAAATGTACAAAACAACCAATGAAAGGGATGAGGAAAAAGGTACTGCCCTAAATAAGTAGAAATTAATGGAATCTGTAGATCAATGGCAAGGAACTGTACATAAGAGATGTAATGTAGTTGATAAAGTTATTTTCCACAAGGGAACAGGTTGACATTCTGGCATTATTACACAACTATATTGGAATTGAACAATTAAGCAAATAGATGGTGGCTAGTGGGATCAAAATTTCTCACCATTAGAGTAGAAATTTATAGATAAGCAAGAGCAAGAGGTTAAAATGATCCATGTGGGTTGATCAAAAGGTACAAACTTCTACTTATAAAATAAGTCCTTGGGGCACCTGGGTGGTGCCCCAAGTCAGTTGAGCATCTGACTCTTGAATTCAGCTCAGGTCATGATCTCAGGGTCATGAAATCTAGCCTGCCTAAGATTGTCTCTCTCCCTCACTCTCTGCCCTCTCCACACACATATATATATATATATATATATATATATGTATATATATATATATATCACAATAAGTAACTCCTTGAATGTGATGTACAGCATAGTGACTGTAGTTAATAATACTGTGTTATATATTTGAAAGTTGCTAAGAGGTAGATCTTAAAAGTTCTCATCACAAGAGGAAAAAAATGCAACTGTGTGTGGTAATAGATTCTAACCAGATTTATTCTGGTGATCATTTCACAATACATGCAAAAATTGACCCATGTTGTACATACGAAACTATAATAATGTTAACTATGTCTCGATAAATTTTTTTTAAAAAATAATCCATGTAGACTAGAATTCATTTCACTTGATGTAGATGTTAAGTGGCTATGTATAGAAAAGTTTATAGATAGTATTATACACACATACATTTCTTTGCTTTGTCTACCGAGAAGGTCTAGAAGTGATGACACTGCAGTAACAACGAGCACACCAAGTGCCCAAATCTTGGTTTTTAATATCATTCTCCAATGAGAGGGGCCAGGATTCCTTGAAGAAATGACTGATTCTAGGACTGAAACAGAAAATATACAAGATGAACATGGAGCATCTTGTTCAGAAAGTAGGGAAGTGCACAAATAAAAATAAAACAAAATGATAACTCTCTTCTGGGGCATGTCAAGGCACATGGAAGTGAACTGAAAAAGCTCCCAATGACCAAAGTTGGAAAAATTTGTGTAACAAAATAAAGTAATATTGGATTATAACCCAATATGTATGTGTATGTATGCATGCATGGATACACACATACATACATACACACTTTGGGTTATATATACATATCCATAATCCCAAAGTTCACTGAATGCATTAATAAATTGGGGGAAGAAACCATTCTCCTATGCAGAATTCCAAATAAATTATGTAGCTATTCCAGCCTCTAGGAGCATAATTCCCCACTCCTTCCCCACAATGCAGGCAATGCATAGTGAACTCCTTCCAAAGTATGGAAAGAGAAGGAAAGGAGTAACTTTACAATGTAGAAACCCGACAGACATTATCTCAGCCAGGTGATCAGGGTCAACATCAGCAGTCATAAATCACATTGAGAGTATACACCCTTGATGTGTTGAAAATCTCACTTTACTTCCTCCCCAAAATCCATTACCTCAATCTAATCATGAGAAAACATCAGACAGATTCCAATGGAGGGACAGCCTGCAAAATCCCTGACTGTATTTCAAAACTGTTGAAGTCATCAAAAAAAAAAAAAAAGGAAAGTCTGAGAAACTCTAACAGCCAAATGGAGCCCAAGGAGATATGACTGCTAAATGTATTGTGGAATCCTGGGAGGGATCCAGGATAGATAACCTTGAGAACCTTGGGTAAAACTAAAGAAATCTGAAAAAAAAAAAAAAGAAATTTGGGTCAAGGATGCCCTTTAGTTAATAATAATAATACATCATTATTAATTCATTAGCTGTACCAAATATATTTTTTTAAGATTTTATTTATTTGACAGAGAGACACAGTGAGAGAGGAAACACTAGCAGGGGGAGTGGAAAAGGGGTAAGCAGGCTTCCCGCTGAGCAGAGAGCCCGATGCAGGGCTTGATCCCAGGACCCTGGGATCATGAGCTGAGCCGAAGGCAGACGCTTAACGACTGAGCCGCCCAGGCGCCCCAGCTGTACCAAATATTAATAGTAGGGGAAACTGAGTACAGGATGTCTATGGGAACTCTGTACTATCTGCTCAGTTTCTCTATAAATCTACAACTTTTCTAAAAAGTCTAATCTTTCTGTGAGGAAGAACAAGTCAGCCTATCTCTAAGTTAGAAGACCTGTGTTGAGTGCCTTTATGGTGGTCACTAAATCTCTCTAGAGCTCAGTTTACGTATGTATAAAGTTGTGTTAATACTATTATATCCATCAGGCTTCTTCAGAGAAAGACAACCAACAGGATATATGATATATAGGTCATTATATTATAGTATACAATATCATAGAGTATATATAGTACATCTATATAATACATTCTGTTGGTTTTATATATATATATGTTTATCAGTTGTAGAATACGTTATAAGGAATTGGCTCACATGATTATGGAATCTGGCAAGCCTCAAGATCTGCAGGGTAAGGTGGCATGCGGAGATCCTGGAAAGCTGATAGTAAAGCTCCATTCTAAAGGCTAACAGGCTCAAGATCCAGGAAGAACCAAAGTTCTTCAATCAAACACAGTAAAAGGCATGCATTGGTTTTGAATGACTATTCAGAATCATGGACAACTACTTAATTTATAATCCCAAACCTTTTCCATTGATGTGTTTAAGGGAGTTTGGGTATTACTATATAATCACATTTTTTTCTTTTTTTTTTTTTTTTTGTTGCTGCTGTCTCATATTATCTTCCCATATCCTGTATGTAAATGAACCCATAATGAACCTATAAATTAAACCAAAATCACAAGGCCTTTGCCCCTTCCTGCCCTGTGTGATTGCCTCAGTTTCTCCTGTCCACGCAGTTCATGGACTTGGTTCCTAATCACTCTCCAGTTCCCCTTGCTCCCTGTCCATTTCAGATTTATTTCTTGTGGGACAGTCTCTAATGAGTACCCTCCTAGATAATATTTTGACAGTCTCCTCATGCCTTGAATACCCACACTTGCTCTTTTTAGTTTGGCAGATCTATTCTGTCCTTTTCCTCTGGATTTTTCAAATCCCTGCAAAGGGAGAAGAATGAAAAAAGAAAGAAAAAGGAACATCTGATCACTTGGCTTCCCAGTAATGATGTTGCAGTGATACTGGGTATACAAGGACACCCCATGCCCTCAGGCTCTTTCAGGACCTCCCACCCATACAGACATAGGACTCATGCTGAGGTCACTGCTGGACACACAAGTGAAGGAGCTGCCCTGCTTCCAAGTCAGAAGTCTGCACATATCTGATATCATTACGAAATAATTTCCTTCCCACTGGCTGCTCTGGTTTTCAAGTAGGAAAAGTTTTCCCCCAAAACAACTGACATTTGTGACTCTTCCTCTCCAACTGCATCCCTAAGAATGTTCTTATTCTAGCTTCATTTGGGTCTCAGCAGGATCCTGGAACTAATGGTCTGACAACAAAGACTAACAGCATAACCAGCACTGGCGTCTAATCAGTGGCCAGCTTCCTTCCCCTGTAGCTGAACCTCCGAGTCTTTGCTTTAAGCTTGGACATCAAGCTCACTTTAGACTGCGGCTGGCTGCTCAAGTCTGTCCCAGTAGCTGCTAAGCCTGCAAATGAGACTTTCACGAAAATAGTTCTATGGCTATTATAGGTCCCTGCTCTTATCGCAGAGAGGAAATGCTTATCTCTGAGTCTTACATAATTCAAATGAGAGAGCTGCATAATGTGGCTCTCTCCTTTAAATTACAGGGAATCAGTGGTCTGCCCTTCAGAAAGGTTCCCTCCCTCTGCCTTTGAATGAAAATGATTCAAAGTGGGGAATGTCTACTGATGCGTCACTAACAGGACTCTCAGGTCCTTACCAGGCATGATGGCTCACAGAAGCCTCAGATATTTCAGATATTTTTTGCCCCTTGAGGTCCCCTTGAGGGCCCCTTGAGGTTCTACACTGATTAGTCTTTTCCTAACATTCACACCAGACAAATACCAAGGAGAAACACTCTGGTGCTAGGAGGGCTTTGGAACCGTCTCCAATGAATGAGAGTATTAGCCCGAAATACGCACCTGTTATTTGCTGGTGAACCAGAATCCATGCAAAGAATGTTACAAGAATGGCTGCTTCTCTGTAGTATTTCTCAGCCTGAAGGCTGGATATCAATTCTCAGGGATTTGAGAACTCTATGATTGTGGCTAGTTTGCTGGGTTTTCTTCTGCTGTGCCTTCCGGAAGGATCATGACTTGGCTATACTTGTAAAACAGCTGTCAGAAAGTTCCATATTACTCCAAGGTTTTAAGCCTGAATGTTGGTTAAAAAGCCAGTTACTAGTTATGTTTGGGTATGGGAGGACGGGAATACCAAATTTTATTAATTTTCGAGTCACTCCTGCGAATCTGTGTATAGAATGCCACTGTTGGTGACTACTCATTTCTAGGAGTGCGATCACAGAGAAGCAGTCTGATACAAATTAAGGATAACCTATGCTTGGGGATATATATATATGAGGTTTTCTCACTAGGAGAAGAGCTTTGGGGAGGAGGAGGAAAAATAGAAATTTATTCGAAACCATGAGGGTTAAATGCTTTTTTTTAAAAGAATTGAGATATAATTGATATATACCTGTTTCAAGTGCACGTCATAATAACTGGATATTTATATGTTGTGAAATGATCACCATGATAAGTCTAATTAATGTACATTACCACGCATAGATACACACTTTTATTTCCTTGTGATAAATGGAGGACAAAATATGACTGACAAATTTGACCACTCAAAATTTATAATCTCTCATATTAGCTACCAAATAGATCTACGCATATATACAAGAATTAAACAGTAAATGGCAAACTTGGCTTAAACATTTGTAATTATTTGGGGCGCCTGGGTGGCTCCGTGGGTTAAAGCCTCTGCCTTCGGCTCAGGTCATGATCCCAGGATCCTGGGATCAAGTCCCACATCGGGCTCTCTACACAGGGGGAGCCTGTTTCCTGCTCTCTCTCTCTTTCTCTGCCTGCCGCTCTGCCTACTTGTGATCTCTGTCTGTCAAATAAATAAATAAACTCTTAAAAAATTTTTGTAATTACTTGATTGAAAGAATCCAATCAAAAAGAAGAAAGAAAATGATTTAGCAAGAATAACACAGAAACAAAAACAAAAATAAGAATGCTCAGACCCCAGTATACAATGCAAAGAATTTGCACAATTTGGGATACAGAAAGTAAATGGCTAATAAAACCCAAAATAAATTCTGCCTCCTGGTAATGAAATAAGTGCAAACTAAAGCCCTTTAGCATATACTTGAATGTGTTGTAAATAAACTTTTTAAGTGAAAAAAAAAAGTATGATAAAATCAAGAAGAACTTTTAATTTATTCTCTCTTAAGCAAATGTTTTCTTGGTTCTCTTCTCAGGGTGCATTCTGGTGTCGTTGGTAATCTGATCTTGCTCTTGGAAAGGAGAATAAGAGTGGGTATGGGGTCCAGGCAAACAGGTACTGGGTAGGATACTGAGGTTGGCTTCTGCCTGTAGTCCAGGTGAACAGACCCCTTCTCATGCCTTCCATGCCGAGGCAGCTTACCAGATAGATATCATGCCAAGCGCTGTCCCCAGAGCCCTGGCTAGTGTGTACAGAGCAGGGATTTGCCTGGGATGCTTTAGGTTTTTAGACACAAGTTGTCCCTGGCATGACAGGTGAACAAATAAAAGTTTAGAAATAATAGGACTATGGGCCTCAACCAGTAAATGCTTACAATTAAACATCTCCTAATAAAGTGCCGTATATCTACCAAGCTATGGGATAGGGTTTTGATGTTGATGTATAAA
This sequence comes from Mustela nigripes, assembly GCF_022355385.1. Taxonomy (NCBI): domain Eukaryota; kingdom Metazoa; phylum Chordata; class Mammalia; order Carnivora; family Mustelidae; genus Mustela; species Mustela nigripes. The sequence goes on from NC_081559.1 coordinate 95,999,900, forward strand.
GTGTGGGTTGAAATTCACATCAGCTGGTTCCCACTTTACCAGGTGGCCCTCACACGTGTGCCCTTTTCTTAATATTTACACAACCATTTGAAACTTAGAGTAGATAGAAATATTTGGTCTATATACCTCACCCTGTTGATAGAAATAGCTTTCATATTTAAAACTCATGGGAAATTATGCACTCTAAGTGCCATGTTTACGAGCTCAGCTATTTCAAACACAGGGTATTCTCAGCTGCAAGCTGAAGCTCGTAGTCTCCCCTGCGGAGTGGCTACAAGTACTTAATGTTGTAATGGGTTCCACTAGCAGATTAAGAACCCTACATGATTAATCTAATCCCAAGGTTTGTATGATTAAGGAAGTGAGATAGGGAAGCAAATCTGTGGATCTAATTGTTCAGAGAGTACACATGTTGAGAACAATTTACCGAAAATAGAAAACTGCAAAAAGTTTTGAAGATAGTACATAGAAATCTTAGATAATTGACCCACAGTACCATGGAGGGACAGTTAGAAGGAAAGGTTATAAATAGGGCATCTGCCATGTTGCTTTGCAACATTCCATGAATCCCTTCTTGGGCAGAATGGACCACGGGTCTGACCACTTCATTTTGTATTTCGAGTCCTAACGGCACACCCAGTGATTTAAGAACGTATTTTAATAAGAGAAGACATGTGCATGGGACATTCACAAAGGCCATTATGGACAAAGGTACCGGTTCTCTTCCCATGGTCTCACAAACAATCTAGTGATTAAATTGGGTTATGTTCTTTTTCTTGTCCTCTATAGTGGTTGCTGGTAACATGTGTGATTCCCTAGAAGAGCAGCAGAAGAGGGGAGGAAGAGGAAGAACCAGATACTGTAGTAACCACTTACCAGCAGTTCTGCTTTACTTGGGGTTAACCATGGTCTGGAAGCAGATGATTCCCCTTCTGATCCATCATCAGGTCAGTAGCAGTCTGACACAATGCCACAGTGCCTGTATTATTCACCTTATTATATAGGCATTTTGTCATCTCACAGGATCACAAGAAGAAAAAGAAGGGTGAGTACAGTACAATAAGACATTTTGAAAGAGAGACACCACATTCACGTAACTTTCATTTCAGTATATTGTTATAACTGTTCTATTTTATTATTTATTGTTATTAGTCTTTTACTGTGCCTAATCCGTAAATTAGACGTTACCACAAGCATGTGTCTATAGGGAAAGCAGATATATATGTGTTCGGTACTATCCACAGTTTCAGGCATGCTCTAGGGGTCTTGGAATGTATCCTCTGCAGACAAGAGGGGAGGGCTACAGTATTGGATGACCCACTTTTGCATCCTTTGTTAATATTGACAGTGTATTAATCCATGCCCTTTTTCTAGACAGAAATGGATCTTACTTCATGTAGGTGAAGCTTCCTTAGGCTTCGGCGATCATCCTGAAGAAATTGTGTTCTGCTATATAATTCAAATGAGAGCCTTTGAAGACTCCTCCCAGCCAGGGCAAGGAGACCAAGGAGACACCAATTTATTTTACTCCCAAAATGTATGGATCCTTTGACCCCATTTGGTCCTTTTATTTTCTGAGTTCACATTTGATCAGAACTGTCTTTCTCTGATTGACTTATTTTGCTTAGCATAATACTCTCTAGTCCCATCCATGTCGTTGATCAAACTGCCAGGGCTGTTCTTGGTGTTCCTTCTCCTGACATCTGGACAGCATTTGTCCTTCAGCTGTATGTGGTCACAGAAGTGGACTGGCTAAGAAGGCTACTCTAGAAATCAGCCGCAGGCTGGTTATTGCAGGGTTACTTGGCTTTAAATGGGGTCATTTTGCAGTACTCCATTTTCAGAGATTTAACTGGTATGAAAACATGGTAGATTCGGAAGACTTGGTTGCTCTAGAATTTCAATTTCCACTTTTTAATGAAGTGGCAGAGTTGTAGAGTTAGATTAGTTATTAGAATTTTAAGACATGTCAGTGGGATAGGAGGAGGAAACAAAATGACAAGCATTCTCTTAACTTTGTCCTCAGCAGGTGTGTAAAATTAAGACTGGCAACTACATTAAGTGTGGCTGGAACTAGATTCCAGTCCAGCTGATGTGCCTGTTTTGACTCTTGCTCCCAGCAGTTCCCTTACCCTCTCTGGGCCTCGGTTTCATTTTCCATCAGTGGAGGCTTTAAGATGAACCTTAGGATTTTAGCTTGAAAAGCCATTGCCTAGGAGCTTGCTGAAGCCATTCACATTGGATACACAGTTGTGAATATATCTTCTTGGGAGGAGAGTGTCCAAAACTTTCATTCAATTCTAAAGGATCTGTGACCAGAACAACCTCATGAACACCTGTATAAGATAGTCCCCGTGACTCATTCCAACTTGATGTTCCAGGTTTCTAGAACATTGTATGACAAGGATGAGTGGATGTCGCATTCAGTTCATGCCCACGGCTTGTGATGGAGCTTCATCTAATTACCTCTGTCCACACTAACTTTTGCCTCCACTAATTTCCTACATACTTTAGTTAAATCATTTAATTATTCATTCATTTACTCATTCATCAAATATTTACTAGAAAGCCAATTAACAAATACTGATTGAGTACTTACTATGTGTCAGACATTGTCAGAAGAAAGTCAAACACTCAAAACAGCCTAACTCAATGAACCAAGAGGCATTCTTGGAATCTCTATTATGCTTTAGCATCACGTGGACTAATCCATTTTAACTTTGGCTGAATATCGGGTATCACTAGAGCTCCCATGCCAGGCCTCAGCCTAAACCTGTTAAATCAAAATTCTTGGAGATTACAACCCAGAAAGTAGGATTTTTTTTTTTTAAGTTTCCCTCTTGCCCCAGCTGATCCTAAAATTTAACCAAGATTGAGAATTATTAATTGGATTGGTAATCTCTGCCCCAGAAATAACATGATTGGGTTAAGAAAGCACAAGGCATGATCTGGGAACCCATATATGATTGTTCATAATTGGAAAATTGTGTATGTGTTTCCCAGTGCATTTGCAATAAAATCCAAACCATAGCTACAAGTCCCTAGATGATCTAGGCCCATCCACCCCTGTTTATTCATTCAACAGTACTCTTTGCGTGTCCAATTTGTGCCAACAAATGACCTACTCAATAAGAAAAGAATGATGCTAAGTCAGACAAATTCTTTGTCCTTGGAGCTTGCATTCCAGTGAAAAAGACAAATTGTTAACATGTAAGCACGTATACCAGTAAAAGGGTCTCAAGTAGTGATAAGGCTTATGTAGAAAACAAATCAGCATAGTTGACCTGAGAGTGATAGGGTAGCTAATTTAGGTTGACTGGTCATAGCAGGTCTCTCTGAAGAGTTCAATTTGCAGGTGAGACTTCAATGCCTAAAGCCAGCCTTTCAAAGATCTGGACGAAGAGGATGTTAACCAGAGAAGAGCATGTGCAAAGCTCCTAGGGCTATTAGGATGGAGATGGGAGTTGAATGTAGGAATAAGATAGATGATTTAAGGCCTTGGAGACATTAGATTTCATTTTAAATGCCCTGAGAATTTGCACTAAGGCCCCATTCCACAATGGGCTATTTATTTTTGAGCCATTATTATCATTAATTATAGACAGTCCTCACTTCGCACAGTACTGCATGATCAAATCACAGTCATGATAGATTCTTGCCAAGCAAGGGCATGGTTCCTGTGTGCATAAATTTCACTTAACATGATATCATGCAAAGTGATGGTCTGTATTTCCCATGGTTCTTTTTCTTTGTTTATTTTATTTTTAATCAATCAATCAATTAATTATATTAACATATAATGAATTGTTTCCCCAGGGATACAGGTCTGTGAATCATTAGGCTTACACATGTCACAGCACTCACCATAGCACATACCCTCCCCAATGTCCATAACCCAGCCACTCTATCCCTCCCCTTACCCCCCAGCAGCCCTCAGTTTGTTTGATGAGAATAAGAGTCTCTTATGGTTTATCTCCCTCCACGGTCCCATCTTGTTTCATTTTTGCCCTCCCTACCCCCCACAACTCCCTACACTGCCTCTCAAATTCCACATATCAGAGAGATCATATGATAACTGTCTTTCTCTGATTGACTTATTTCGCTTAGCATAATACTCTCTAGTTCCATCCATGTCGTTGCAAATGGCAAGATATTGTTTTTTGATGGCTGCATAGAATTCCATTGTGTGTGTGTGTGTGTGTGTGTGTATACCATATCTTCTTTATCCATTCATCTGTTGATGGACATCTAGGTTCTTTCCATAGTTTGTCTATTGTGGACATTGCTGCTATAAACATTCAGGTGCACATGTCTCTTCAGATCACTTCCTTTGTATCTTTAGGGTAAATACCCAGTAGTGTGATTGATGGGTCTTAGGCTAGCTCTATTTTCAACAATTTGAAGAGCCTCCATGCTGTTTTCCAGAGTGGCTACACCAGCATGCATTCCTACCAATAGTGTAGGAGGGTTCCCCTTTCTCCATAGCCTCGCCAGTATCTGTCATTTCCTGATTGTTAATTTTAGCCATTCTGACTGGTATCAGGTGCCAGAGGCCGGGCTAAGCAATCTGTTCAGGTTTGCTCTTAGGAGTTTTTGTTCCCTGAATGCTTTCTGTATCGCTTTGGAGGACAGGAATGAAGATGGCGGTCTCCCAATCTCCGCCCTCGGAGAAAAGCAGTCAATCGTTTCCCATCTCCCTGGTCTGGCCACGCTCCGAGCTCACCCTGTTTGTGACTCAGCGTTTCTGCTTCCGGCGCACAGCCCTGTTTGAACTCTCCAAACCCAGCAGATTCCTCCCACATGCTCTTGCACCGCTTCTCCCAGAGGAGGAAGGAGGGGGTCTCTCCAAGTCTGCCACCTGTGGGGTTCCTGCTCAAAGAACAGTGGTCCCCACTGTGCCTTGGATCACAGTTTAAGGTAACATGGGGCTGAGAGTTCACTCCTCAGCTCTATCTCTGTAGCTGGTTTTCCCGTTCTGATATGAGAGCTCTGCCACACTTAGACACCCCTGGTCTTTCTGTGACCCTGCGGGACCTGAGACCACAGTGCTGTGAAGTCTCCACCCCCACTTAGCCTCTGGAGCAACGTCCTTCAGTGGAGCAGAATTCTTTTTTTTTTTTTTTTTTAAGATTTTATTTATTTATTTGACAGAGAGAAATCACAAGTAGGCAGAGAGGCAGGCAGAGAGAGAGAGAGAAGGAAGCAGGCTCTCCGCTGAGCAGAGAGCCCGATGCGGGACTCGATCCCGGGACCCTGAGATCATGACCTGAGCCGAAGGCAGCGGCTCTAACCCACTGAGCCACCCAGGCGCCCCAGTGGAGCAGAATTCTAAACGTTCTGTTTTTGTGCTCTGCTGCTCCGCAGCTTGCAGGGGGCCAGCCCCTCCCCCTGTGATCTATCTTCCCGTTGCTTCAGATTCACTTTGCGTGTCCTACCTTCTGATAAGTGGTCCATTTTCTGCTCCTAGAATTGCTGCTCCATTTCTATCTCCTGAGTTTGTAGGTGTTTGGAATGGTTTGATAACTATCTAGCTGAACTCCTGGGACACAATGATATTTAGGTCTCTTACTTCTCTGCCATCTTGCTCCTCTCTTGTTAATTCTTTCTAAACTAGTCCTGCTTTCTTAATTTACTGGTGAGATCACCTGGACAGGGTGAAGGGCTCACTTCCTCTACATGGTAGCCTATGCACCCTGGGAAAATAAACAACCTCACATAACTGTCCCTGGGCTGGGTCATGTGACTTGCTTAGGCCAGTAGGATATAAGCAGACTGGACATTAGCAGAGACAGTAAATATGGACTCTGCTTAACTTTTCTCTACTGCTCTTAAATTCCTGCCTCTTCTATGTCCCAGAGAGGAGCTCTTCCTTCATCCTGGTCCTGCATGGTGAAGACACACATTGTTGAGCACCGTGGAGCCGAGCTAAGCCCAGAAGAACTGATCGGTCATATTCCACCTATAGCCCTTATGTCATGTGGGCAAAACACTGATTGTTGTAAGCTGCTAGGAAATGGAGGTTATCTGTTACTATAGCAAAAACTGACCAGTACACTCTAGTGAAAACACAGTATTGTGAAATAGTCATGAAATATTTGCCATCTGATTAAATGTGGTCAGTAGCATGGACTCTGGAGTCAGACTTCTAGGGTTTACATCCCAGCTCTGACTCTCAGGATCCATGAGAACATGGTCAAATTACTCACTCTCTCTGTGTCTTGAGTTTCTCCATTTGTAAAATGGGGATAATAGTAGTACCTACCTCTAGAAACTGTGTGAGGATTAAATTGGTTTATGTATTAGTTTACACATGTTAATATATATCATGCTTCATATGTGTGTGTGTGTGTGTGTGTGTGTGTGTGTGTATTTGACAGAGAGAGACACAGCGAGAGAAGGAACACAAGCAGAGGTAGTGGGAGAGGGAGAAGCAGGCTTCCCGCTGAGTGGGGAGCCTGATGCGGTGCTCGATCCTAGGACCCAGGGATCATGACCTGAGCCAAAGGCAGACACTCAACTTACTGAGCCACCCAGGCACTCCTATGTATATGCTTTTATATATAGTGTTTAAAATTGTGCCATGGCACACAGTGTTTGTTGTTATTATTCAATATTTATCTTTGTTCCACTTTGACAATATAGTAATCTTTATTAAACATCTCTAAGAAGCTTTTCTTCATTTCATGTACTACTTAAAGTGGCTACTTACCAACCACAGTTTCTTCTGCCAGATCAGTTTTGTCTTGTGTATTTAAGAACTCCCCACACTGCCCTGAGTATTCCCTGGCCTTGAGTGACATGTTTTTTGTTCTTATCTTCAGGTCAAAGATGAACATGTTCAACAAGACCATGTTTTTGCTATACACATCTGGTACCTTATCAAGAAGCAAATTACTTTTATTAAGTGGAAAGTAATTAATTAAAAAAACCCACAGAGTGAAATAAAATGTCAAGCAGTTGAGGACATGCCAATATTGGAAGTTGGTAAGAGAGGAAGAGACACTCATAGTTAGTAAAGTGATGGACCCCCCTAAAACCAATAAGCAAAACAAAGATCAAACACCTATTTTCATCTTGGAGAAAAATTAAAAGCTCTGAAAGTCAGTAAATCAGTGACTCCAGGAAGTTCCTTTCATTTCTCTTTTCAGTTGTTGGTGATGCCTATTCATTTAAGCTTGTATTATATAATATACACCTTTTTGTATGGCTCACTGTGTCTCAATTAAGCTGTAGCAGCCCACCATAAAGCCTAATGTGCATTGAAGGCTTTCCTTTTATTCCTTTATCCTTACCGGGCACCAACCTAAGCGGTCTATCAGGGTTTATAGTCAGTTCCTGAATAGACATTTGTTACCCAGAACGTCTTCCTCAGTCTCCCAGAGTTTTCAAAACATTCACTGCCCCTTGAAATATTTTTAAATCCAAAAATATAGACCTTTCAGTCAGAACTGATATTGCCACAATGCAACTATTGACCGCCTTGGTTTTTATTTCTGAAATATCATCAGACGATGGATTTGAACAGAAATGGGAAATTCATCCAACTTACCAGGTTTAGCTCCGTGATGTGTTGTTGTTTAATAGCTTTGTTTAGCAGTGTGGAATCAGAGGGCCTCAGAAGCCCTGAGACCAGAGGGAGAGTGCGCACAGAAATTTTATTGCTACAGATCATCTTTGGGTGAGCTGATGATAATAGCGAAATAATAATAAAGCCAGAAATAAAACTTGTAGCTCTTTGGAGCCAGGATAATGGAGAGAGAGACGTGGATTTGAGGAGCAGGTTATCGGTGCTCTGGTCCCATGTCTTCATGTAAATAACCCCGGTCTCATTTTCCTTTTCTGTAAGAGTCCCAAGTGTCTGTTAGCAAACAAAGAAAAAAAAGTTTTTTTCAAGCAGGATCCAGTTCAGGATCATCTATTCATTTTGTTGTTACCTTTCTTTGGTCTCATTTAACATGAAATTGTTATTTCAATTTCTTCCATCTTTCCTTGACTTTGATACCTTGACAATCTGAAGAGTACAGGGAATTGATGTGTGTGTGTGTGTTTTAAGATTTTTATTTAGTATTTATTTGTCATAGAGAGAGAGAGATAGAGTAAGCACAAGCAGGGGAAACAGCAGGCAGAGGGAGAAGCAGGCTTCCTGTTGAGCAAGGAGCTTGATGTGGGACTCAATCCCAGGACCCTGGGATCATGACCTGAGCTGAAGGCAGACACTTAACCTACTGAGCTACCTGGGTGTCCCAAGAGTATAGGGAATTTGTTTTATGGAGTATCTTTCAATTTGTTTCTATTGTTTCCTCATGATTAGACTCAGGTTTTTCCTGTTGGGCTGGGCTGCGGTAAAAGGGGTGCTGGGTCTTTCCTAGGGCATCGCATCAGGAGGTACTCAGTGTCCATGTCTTGACAGTGTGACACGGACTTGGATTGCTTGGATCAGGTGGTATCCAGGTTTTCCTGCTATAAAATGCTTATTTTCCCTTATTCAGTTAGTAAGTAACTTATAAGGACATACCTCGCCATTTTGTTAATATTCTATCATAGTTTTACTCAATAGTTTAAGCATCCGTGTGCATTTTGTAGAGATGCTGCTGACCCTGAGACGCCTTGATTTCACTTTAATCCTGTCAAAGATATCTCACATTTGGAAACCTCCCTCATCCCACCCTGTTTTGTCACAGATGTAAGCTGAGGGCTGGGACCTTGTCTGTCTTGTACCTGGCACAAAGAAGGCACTCTGGTTCAGGTAAGCGGATATTTTTGTACTGATGTAATGATCTCACAGGAGTTCAAGTTCAGAGCTGGCTGGAATTCATGGAGGTGAAACTCCATAACTGAGGAACCAAGACTGCCCTGGGGAGCAGTCCCTGTCTCTATCAGTGTGGATATGCCTCTCTCTGCACTTGCTATTTTCTCTCATTCTGCTCATAGCTGCCTCCTAACATTCCTTTGCACACAATCCTGAATATTTCCACAAGGAGTCTGCCTCATGACTTAGGTAAGTTAGTTATCACAGCTGTTGCTCTGTTATCTCTGTCTCTCAGGCCTCCATGCCTAAGAGAAGAACCTGATTGTCTGAGCTCCTCTGTTGGACTAGTAGGTAATTGCCAAACTGTTATGGGACATTCTGTCCAATGACTGCGCTTGGTCCACTCAGCTGTGGCTGAGGTGGGCAGAAGACTCACACCGTGCAAGACATGGTTTATGGGGAGTGGGGCCTTAGTCAAAGCTGTCTCCCCCAGAGGAGTACGTGAGCCAATGAAGAGATAAATAATGGCTGATCTGTCCATCAGGGCCCCAGAAAGACAAAATGGCGCCTGTCAAGGGGAGACTCATGAAGGGATTATTTCAACGGTTTGAACAGGATGTAGGGAAACCATGGGGAGGAGCAGTCCCCGGGGCTGGAAATGCTGAGGGAGTGAGGCAGTGAGCAGTTTCCAGAACTGAGACTGTGAGCAGTGAGGGCTCCCAGAACTGTTATCTCTGAAGGTGGAGGGAAGAATCTGCTTGAATTGACTTTGCTGGGCAAGAACAGAGGGATACATATATACCCCGGTCTTTCTTCCCTTCCTTCTTCTGCTCTCCTGCATGACTCCCACTAGCCAAACACAGCTGGGGCAAAGAAACCATTGATTTTCCAAATAGTTAGCGTACCAGGGCAGGGGAGAAGGTGAAGACGTGGAACACGACTAGTAGGGACATACTGGCATATCCAGCACAGAGGGCATCAGCAGTTGGAGAGGATAGTAGAAGGTAAGGATGCTGAGGCAAAGGATTTTCACAGTTACCCAGAGGTAGACCCACGGCAGAACTCAAGTCTCTTATAATGCAGGGACTTCTTGAAAAGTGTAGAAGGAGTGTTTTGTTGAAAATAGGTCTGTGATATATGAATCTGTTAATAATCTATCCTCAGTTCGATTACTGTAGATATGGCTGGAGCATCCTTAAATATATATAGCCAAATGTGAAATAGCTTTTCAAAGGCTACTCTATTTCTAATAGTCTAATTACCTGGAGTTGTTACTATTATAGTCACACTTTTGATTTAAGGCAAAAAAAATTCTTTCATAAAAAAAGTATGTGTGTGTACATAGATTTGTGTTTGTATGTATGGAAAAAATATGCATTTTTATATGTGGGTTTGTGTATAGGTACATGTATACATATACGGATTAGCCGTGGACACTTTAGTAAGAGTTAATCTAACATTCCTATTACATGAAAGGACCTCAAGAAACTTGAACATAAGGCTGAGGGAGCAGAGCCATGGTGGGGAGATGTAATGCGAGTCATCTGAGGCAATGCACATGGGGAGAAGACCTAGCAGAGAAGAGAAGAGCTTACCAGGGAGAAAAGGGGGGAGGGGCACTGAGAACACAGGGCTCCTATAGCATTTTGCTTGGGGCTTTTTCTTGGAGGAACCTTTCATAATCAGCTGGATACCAAGCTGTGCCTAGGAGTGCATCTTCGATTCAATTGTCCTTCTCACCTAACAATGGTTTCTTTTTCCTTTACTTGTCCAAAGTCCACCCACCCATGGGCAGAGTTCAAACCCCTGCCAGGGACTGCCACCATGCCAGCTCCCCCAGATTCTTGTAAATCCTCCTGTATTCTCAAGAGTGACCATGCCTCACTGGGCAGTGACTCCATACTACGGAAAACGGAGTGTGCCGAATACATGAATAATTATTGACTTTCAATCTCATAACCTTCCTACTAGGAAGGGAGTCTGAGTTCTGTTTCCCAAATAGGGCAAGTGAGGCCAGCCCCAGCTAGCAAGCTTGTGGAGCGATACACAGTCCTGGGCTTCATGGTCCCACTCCTGTTTCCCCACTCCGTGCTCCCTGACTCAGTAGTATTCATTGATGATAAATCCTCCTCACTGATGTCTAGGCGTTTTGGGGATAAGAATGACTTTTTCTTCTCTTGGGAGCCTTTCACAGCATGTGTCATGCTGCTAAGCACAGACCAGTTACCATGTAAAGGTAGGCTGACCGAAGGGCTCTCCGTCCATTGCCACTCTTGTCACCAACTGCCTCTTACTGTTTGGTCCTGGGAGAATGACTTAGCCATGCTCTGCCTGTTTTTTTCATCAGAGAAATGAGTCTCACAGGGTTGTTGGGTGGATTGAATAAGTTATTACAGGTACTTAGGATGTGGCACCTGAAAAGGGTTTGATAAGTGGTAGCTGTCACGTCACTGTCACCACTGCCGTCGCCATCATCACTTCAAATCCGTGTTTACTGAGGTCTGAGCAGGATCAGCGTTGTGTTTTGTCCATGAGCTGACCATACCATAGGAGAGGGCCTGGTTTCTCCTTCCTCCCTTCTTAACGGCCTCTTCCTCAGCAACTCCCTACCTGTGCCGTTAGGACTTGCCTCCATAATTAAAGAGAAAGTCTTACTTTCTAGGCATGTCGGAGAGACTCTTGTCATTAAAAATCTGCTGCTTGGGGCGTCTGGGTGGCTCAGTGGGTTAAATGAGGGGCTCTCGATTTTGGCGCAGGTCATGGTCTCATGGCTGTGAAATCGAGCCCTGCAACAGTCTCCGTGCTGGGCTTTGGAGCCTCCTCGAAATTCGCTCTCTCCCTTTGTCTCTGTCCCTGACGTCTCCTCTAAAGAAACAAACAAACAAACAAAAATTGTTTGCTGCTCATCAGATGCCCTAACAATACTGTGTGTCTCAATGGAAGGAACAGTTAAGTTTCCGCTCACTGAGCTGAGGGCAGGACGGGTCTCAAAAGCCGTTGGGGAGCAGCCTGATTTAAGGCTCCTGACCTACCCATTCTGACCACGAGATGGCGGTGTGCCCACAGTTTTAGATTCCTTATCATTGGTTTAAAAGAACAAAAGCAGAGTAGAAAATACACAGAGGTTTCTCAACAGGATTACTTGGTGTGAAAAGGCACCTCCCAGGATTAAATTAAGAGTTTTTAGAAACAGTTGGTGGATGGAACAGTTTAAACCCTTTTTCGTGTTTTCTTAATTCCCAATAAGATAATTAGCCTGCAAGTGAAAAATTGTTGAAATTCCTGCAGTAGTTCTCTTGATGAAACAGCAATCATTTCTTCACCCAACCTCCCTCCCCCTTTTAATCCTGAAATATAAATCTTCCCACCTGGCAAATGGAAACTTGAACTTATTTTTAAAAATGGCTCTTAAGTGATACCAACAAAATGGTGTGGATTAGATTAATACCTGAAGAGCTGAAATGAATTAAGTAATTAAAGATACTTTCCTCCCTGATTTCCCTTTTGGATACAAGAATTTCAATCAGAAAGAGCACCTGGAATTTGCAAATGAAGAGATCATATATGTGAAAGTAAGTTGTAAAATATAAAGTGCAGTTAAACTATTACTGCTATTTTTAATTACATTTGTCTCATCGAACGAGTGGGGATTGTGTATTGAATTGTGATTTTGATACATGCCAGATAAAATTGGGTTTAGGCAAGAAAATAAACTGCAATGTAAGAGAAGAAAGAGCGTGAGGGAGAGACAATAAAGAATCAGCGATAGACCTACAAATGAATGAGACATTTTGGAACAGAGAACTAAGAAAGCAGACATAAAGAAAGGCTGAGTCTCTGATTCTGCTCTTGAGAATCTACAGTGTAAGGGGGAGAAATAAAACATCAGAAGTAATTTGTTAAGATCTACAGAAGCAAATGTCAATTAATTTAGGGCAAAGTAGAGCATATACCCAATGCTAGTAGGCGACATATTGACCGTGTTAAAGGGAAGCAGGGTTAATATGGAAAGATTCACAGTAGGAATGAATTTCAAGTTTTGTAAAATGGAAGAGAGAGCCATGGTTTGGCGAAGGCTAGGAGCATGAAGTTTGGGGGCATTTGTGTGTTGGGGAGAAACATGGAACCTCTGAAGATTGAGCAATGAAGGGAAGGCCTATAAGAAGGGGTGTCCTGCTGATTTCGGGAGTTCCCACAGTAGATGCCAGTGTTAAGGCGAAACCGTCTTTGAGCATACCTGTTTCCCTTTAGAACTAGGACTGCTGCTAACCTCTGAGATCTCAGCAGAGTTCTCTTCTTCAAGCACAATCCTTGCGTGTGGACACACCCACCTGAGACCTAGTCATTGGTTGAGGGCTCAGTGGCTCTTTAGGAACGAGATTCAGGGTACTTTTGCTTTTTTGTCTTCCCTCCCTTCCTTCCTTCTCATCTTCCTTCTTTCCATCCATCCTTTTCTTTAAAATTCTTTCCTCTCTAGGTTATTCCCATTTAGGAAGTCAGAATGAAGCAACTTGACATGATTGAGAACCAAGGCTTAAGGCACAATGAGTACTGAAGTATGGGAGGAGAGCCACCCGAGTCCAGAGTATGTCTCAGCCAGTTACCAGACGGTGACGCATGGTCTCCTCTAGGCCTGCCTTTGTTCATCCGTGAATGCCAGTGATATTCCTGGAATTTGCCAACCACATGGTTGTGGAGTGGTGAATAGAAATGCAGGCTCCCTGAGATGTGAAGATCATCACAACCAAGGTGAGTATCCTATTTATAAAAGGCTGTGCTAGGTGTTAACAATGTCTCCATTTAAAGGCCTCCCAGCAAGGGCGCTTTGGTGGCTCCCGTTGGTGGAGCCTCCGAGTCTTGGTTTCAGCTCAGGGTCACAGTCTTGGGGTTGAGAGTCTGAGCTCTGTGTCATGCTCTCCGCTCAGTGGGGAGTTTGCTTCTCTCCCTCTCTGTCAGCCCCTCCCTCTCCCTTGCACACTCTTTCTCTCCATCTCAAATAAATAAATCCTCTAAAAATATTAATAAATGCCTCCTAACAACCACTATAGGAAAATACTCCTCCTAGCACTGGATCAAATGTTCTTGAATTTTTGTGTCCTATAGATCCATGACATTATAAAACTTGTATTTATTGAGCACTTAGTATGCATAAAGTCCCTTTTCTTTTACCAAAGAGTAAAAGAGATGCAAGCTTATTCAATATTTTGATTATTACACAATTACTTTGATTGCCCATGGCCCCTCTTTTGAGGGTTGGAGAAATAGAAAAAAATTGGTTGTAAGAATGGCATGATTGTCAAAGTTTTTAAAAGTGTATCTGGGTGCTCATTAAAAGTATCGAATTACATCACTGCTCTGAATGCGTCAGCTTCTAATTGCAGTGAGTTTCCTACAGCATCTTAAGGCTGCATATGGTCCTTTATTGGCCTCCTGGGTGCTGTCTGGGGCCTATCTCTTTCGGCTGGCAGTGCCCAGGAGAGCCGGCCAAGGCAGTGGCTGTGGGGACTGCTGCTTTATATTTGGCCGCTCTTTTTGTGAATATGACTGTTGGTGGATTTTCAGGTTCTAATTAATTTCACTTTTTCATCATGTACTTTTCATGGTTTCTGAAATGAAAGATGCTAGTTGTGGAAAGGAAAAATCCACCACTATCTGTTCAAGTCTGTGTGGTTTTTATCCTTGAGTGAGATGCACATTGGTTTTAGGAGGCTCAAAGGGAAAAGATCTTGTCCCAACTTCTTTTTTTTTTTTTAATTTTATTTATTTATTTGTGAGAAAGAGAGAGAGTGCATGCACCCACACAAGCAGGGGGAAGGCCAAACGGAGAAACAGACTCCCTTTTGAGCCAGGAGCCCGACACAGGGCTGGATCCCAGGACCCTGAGGTCATGGCTTGAGCTGGTCAGATGCTTAACCTACTAAGCCGTCCCTCACTTCTGAGCCACAGTTGGGAGGTACAGTCCAAGGTCAAGGACGAAAGGCTGAATAATCAAACACATAAGAAATGCAGAAACAGGGCTTGGGCATATGAAGAACACAGGAATTGGTCATTCTGTGGAAGCACCCCAAGTGGCAAAAAGTGGGGTCAAGGCTTCTGGAGGTCAGCAACCACAGCACCGAGGGAAGCTCACGTCAAACTTAAGACTGGAGCACTGTGGGGAGCGCGAATTCCATCAGCTGACAGAGCGTTTCCTTGCTCCTCCAATATCTGCTCGACCTGGTCCCCTTGGTTGGGAGGTCAATTTTTGCGTTTGCCTTCGTGTCTCCCTGCCATCCTCAGGACCTGCTCTTCGTGGAGGTGGAGGCTCGTGGAGGCAGAGCAGGCTAAGAGCAATCGCAGCTTTCCGCTGCCTGAGGCTTGATGAAGACACCGCGCCCCTCCCATGCTTGTCCCTCGCTGACAGAGGCTCCTAGACTCAGCTTCCATGTTCCCTTTCCCAGGCAGCGTCCCTGGGTGGGTCTCTTGCCCGCCTGCATTTACAGTGGCCATAGCATATTTTTTTGCAATGCCTGGTCTTGCCTCACTACCCTTAGTCTGTGAACTCCCCCAGGGCACGTCCTCCTAGACCTGGCCTGGTGCTCAGTGCTTCCGCGGATATGACCTGGATCTAAATCAGGGTTTTCAAAACTGAAACCGTTATTTTGACATCCCCTTCACAATTTTTGTTGTGTCTGCAGACCCCTTATCAAAGCGATCTTAAATTGAATCCCTTCTTAAAAATCCAGCCTTGTTATAAGCACTAATATCTATGAAGAGATGGTCTGCCTATGCTGGCAATAATTTTTCCCATATACCGTAAGATGAAAGCGGAATGTTCCACCTGTACACTCCTCTTGTGCACCACTTAGGTGGACTGGGCTTGCTGCTCCACGTGCTTGTGTTAGTCCCACATGGCCAAATTCCTTGCTACTGTGCCTCTCGACGACATCACTGTCACTCTGCCCCTGCCACAAATGACATGGACCCTTCAGCCACTACCGTGCACCTGCTTGCCCTCAGTGCCCTCATACCCTCTGCCCTGCCTGCCTCTCTCTTTCCAGGCTGCCTCCTAGTCCCACATGGCCTTGCTTTCTGCATGGCCATGGTTTTATGTTTGAATGGTGGATTTTAATCCGTGACAAGGCATTAAAGGTTAATAAGGGGATAAAAATGAATGCCAAGCACGGAGCTCCAGGAAATGGAATTTTTAGGTGCAGGTGGCAGATTCTTACAGGAAGAAATTTGCTGTGGAAGAACCTCTCAGCATGTCTCGTTATTTCTGCACAATCACTCTGAGATACCTCTTGACTGTTCGATTGAAAATTATTTACTACGTGACTATATACTTTGCTGTTTCACGGTTAAACCATCCTAGCTTCCCCAGCTTTGTGTTCTACTAGTTATTGTGTAGTCCTTTTTTTTTTCTTTTTTCGTTTTCTGAAGTCCCTTCTTTTCACTCCAGGGTTTCCTTGGTAAATGGAGGTAACAAATGGGTCAGTGACTCTTCTAAGGGGAAGTAGAGGACTCCGTGCGTGGGTTTGTGCATGTAGTGGTGTGTGTTTCCCAGGTGTAGTTTTCGGTGTGCAAGAAACATGCTCAGTGGCTTTATGAGCCCTCATCCGCGAAGGCTAATGGGATGAATATCTCCCCTGGGTTTTCATTTGGAGGCAGGTCCAAATCCTGCCTCTGTGAGTTCTCGCTCTGTGACTTTGTGTAAAGCGGCAGTCTTCTTGCATAAAGCCATTCTTAGTTTCGCCTCTGTAATACAGGCACAGTGATAGTTTTCTATGTCCTATTCTCCCAGGGTGATGGTAAGCAGCGAGGCAGTGCACACTGTCACGCACCTCCCAGCATCCTCTCAGAGGGCTTGACCTGGTGCCGCTGCAAGGCTGCGCTGTAAATGTTGGCTGACCCGGCCAAGGGCAACCAGTGTCTCTTCTCTTCGGCTGGTGTCCGCCTTACAGTGAGGGCAGTTTTGTGGTTGCTTCAGACGTCGTGTGAAACCCCGAGGAAGATGTCAAAGATTCTGAAATGCTACAGACCTTTAGAATCATGGCACATTATGCATAGATCTAATGCCGTTGACAAAGACGGTAACATTTTCCTTCTCCTTGGATGGGATGAGCTGAGGCTGCGATGTTGAACCATTGCATTCTGTGGTCTCCTTGTGCTGATTCCATTGCTGCACAAAGTCTGCAGAGCCGGCCCTGGGCCAGATCGTGGGCAGTGTCTGCCAGGATTGTCTGAAAGCCAAATATGAGCCTCCTGGGCCAACAGTGGTTTTTGGCTCGGGGAGGCCACAACACCTCATATCCAGCAGGGAGGGGAACCCGCTGCCCATAAAACTCAGTGGAAAAGAACAAAAAGAGACATTGAAGTCAGTATAACTCAGAGGGAGTTTCTGTGTAGTCTGGCAGATAGGAGCTCAGATGCTGGAATCTTAGGTCAGACTCTTGCTTCCAATCACAGAAGTGACCCTCCCAGGTACTCAGTGACCTCAGCTGGCTCTGGAGAGACATGATAGGTATCACAAGACTGCTATCCGACCAGGTCTGAATGGTAGCCTCTGTTTAAAGACAGATGTCTGGCAGGGCCAGCCGGGATGATGGGGGTGTTAAGGAAGCCCTGACAAGATTTGGGGGGGGGGGCACTCAAACAGGGCTTCTCTGTGAGCTGGCTGGAACCAGGGCAAGAGGTCCAGAGGCTTCATATTCCCCCACCGCAAAGCAAAATGATGTAATTGTGATAAATAACCACAAGAGCATCCCGGCCTGTGTAAATCTGTCTTTGTTATTTGTGCTTCGTTTGAAACCTTTGTCATCACAGATCACGCCTAATCCAAATACATGCCTAAACGTGGTTCTCAACCAGCAATGCTCTTAGTGAATTATGTTGGTTTGAGCTGAGGGTAATATATGGTTAGCAGGCTACTCAGCTGGAGGAGGGAGCTCTGGGTGTTTCCAGAGGACCTGCCTGAAAGCATGATGTCTGGTATTTCAGCAAGTGCCCCCCTTCCAGAACCAGCCCCAAGCCCCAGCCCTTAGGGCTGCTACTGGAATCGCGGTGCATTCTTTCTCCCTCATTGCTGGGAATCATTTGTAAAGTGATGTTGTGGCAATGTACTCGGATGATGCTAATCATGTCCAGCTCTGTTATTTCTTTCACAGGAGGGACTGTGTCTTAGTAGCCAACTCAAAGCCCATCACAAAAATCAATTTATTTTTCTCTGGGACTTTAGGATGGAATTTCATCTTTTTAAAAAAATCACACATTTTGATTACAGCTGACCCTTTTCTGGTCTAGAGATAAACTCAGACCAGAAACCATCAGTCTGAAAGAGATTTTCAGGAGGGTTTCTTGGCTTGAGGTTTTTCTTTATAGAAAGAACTGGATGAGTAGGGAGTGAAGAACAAATGTGTTTTGGAGCAGCATTAAATCTGACTTTACCGCAAGTGGTTTAATTCTATGAAATGATTACTGTCTTTTTCTAATTAAAAATGTGGGGAGACTAGAAAACTCTTGAATCTTATAAAAACTTCAAATAGTGCCAAGAAATATACAAAGTGACAGTGAAACTCACACTCCAAAGTGCACCTATTCCTGGGGCAGTAATTGTTACTGTCTCTCTGTTGTCATCCCAGAGAGAGTCGATGGCAGACAATGTGCATTAGAATGTCAGTTTGATGTCCTATACTTTGCATGTTCACCACTGAATCCCCAGCTTCTAAAATAGTGCAGCGCACAGAGGAGGAATTCAACCAATATCTGTTGGATGACGTAATGAACAAGCAGAAATACAAGCATGCGTGCGTGTGCCCACACACACACACCCCTACATACAATTGGTAGTATACTATTTATATTTCTCTACACTTTTTTCCATTTTGTTTCATATATTTTATAGCTGTATCTCTACAGTTGGCTCGTCCTTTTAACAGTTGCCTGACATTTCATTGTAGGAATATCCATAATCTATTTCTACCATTCCACTGATAATGAACATTTAGGCTATGCTTCCTTTTTCCTCTATTGAAAAAAACAGTTGTAATAACATCTGTCTATCTATGTCTTCATGTAAGTTTTGGATTTACCCATAAAAATACATTTTTGGTTAGGCTCTGCGATATCTGTGAAGGACAATTGTTAGAATTACTTGATCAAAGTGTCTACAGATGAAATGCCTAGTTTCTAAGTAAGTAGCCATGCAAACTCTAAGGGGACTTTTCCATTCACTTGTAATGCAAAATTTTTCTCTGCTTGCTGTGAAGTGTGTAAACCGGGTGATTCACAGACCTGTACCCCTGGGGATAAAAATATATGTTTATAAAAAATAAAAAATTTAAAGATTTAAAAAAAAAGAAATATGAAAAAAAAATTTTTTTTCTCTGCTATTCCTTCCGCCTGGGATCACCTTCTTATGCCCTTAACTGGAGGGCACATTAACTTTTCTGAATCACTCAAATGTTACCCCTTCCATGAAAATCTTCATATCACATTAAATTATTATTTATTCATACACTAGTCTCTCTCACTGGACTGAAAATTCCTTGAGGACCAGGGCTGTGTCTTTTTTCATCTCTATGTCCCCAATGACTGGCATCATGCCCGCCATATTGCAGGTGCTGATGAAGATTTGTTTAATGGTGAACGGGACATTGCTTGGTATCTTATGGCTTTTGGTGCAATCATAAATGGGATGGATTTTTTTATTTCTCTTTCTACTGTTTAATTATTGGTATATAGATATGCAACAGATTTCTGTACATTGATTTCATATTCTGACTTTCCCAAATTTGTGTGTCAGTTCCAGTAATTTTTTGGTGAAGTCTTTCAGATTTTCTACAGAGTATGATGTTGTCCAGAAATATTGAAAGTCTGACTTCTTCCTTGCCAATCTGAATGTCTTTTATTTCTTTTTGTTTTCTGATTGCTGAGGCTAGGACTTCTAGTATTACACTGAATAACAGTAGTGAGGTAGACATCCCTGTCTCGTTTCTGACTGTAGAAGCTGAGACGTTGGTGATGGTAGGAAGAGACGACCTACCTAAAGTCAGCACTGTGAGACTCCCAAAAGACTAGAAGGCCAGGCCAAGGGAACACCTACATGGCCAGTTAGCCTGTTAGTGGGTCAAAGTTGGACAACTGGCTTGGAACCACATGGATGCAGATACAAGAAGAGAACAAGATTTGTCCTAACCTAGGTGCTTATTTGAACAGAGCAGATGGAATGAAAATGGGCTCAGGAATCAAGGTGAGTTGTTGAAGCTCCACAGAGAGTTGTCTTTAAGGGCTGGGTGCAGTGGCTTTGACTCATGTCTGGTCCTTTTAGCCTGAAGAGACAAAGTCCTCTCAAACCATTTCAAGCATGTAGGTGCTTTTTGTAAGGAAGCTTATAGGGCAAAATATAGAGCAGAGATCTCCTAGGAGCTACAGAAGGGTATTAGTTATCTAGCGCTATATTACAAATTACCCTAAAACTTGGTAGTTTAAAACAACAAACATTTATACCTCACAGTTTCTGTGGATCAGAAATCCAAAAGCAGCCTAATATGGTCGTTCTGGCTCGAGGTCTCCTATAAAGTTGCTGTCCAGCAGACCTCTGAAGGTTGGATTTGCTTCCGAGCTGATTCACATGGTTGCTGACAGGCCTTACCTCACTGGCTGTTGGCTGACGATCTCTGCTCTTCCAGGCATGCCTCTCTGCAGGCTGCCCGAGTGTCCTCATGACCTGGCAGCTGGTCTTCCTCAGAGTGAGCGATCCAAAAGAGGAAAGCCAAAGCCAAGACAGAAGTCATGGTCTTTTCTAACCAAATCCTAGCCTTACGACTTTTTTTTTTAAATAAAGGTCTTTTATAATCTAATCCTAGAAGTGATGCACCATCATTTCTGCCATGTTTTATTATCATATATACCAACCCTGTGGGTGATGGCTCTGCAAGGGTTTGAGTATGGGGAGGTGGGGAGCACTGGGTGCCATCCTGAAGTCTGGTTTCTGGAGAAATGACCTGCACAATATCCAGACCTCTCTGGAACAGGAACAGGAAGACCATAAGGTATCAAATTACTTCTTTTATTGACTTCTTTAGGAACTGTTGGGTTTTTTCCTCATTGTTCATAGCATTGCTGCGACTTTCTGTGTCCACCATCATTTACTTCCATCAGTTGGTTTATATACAGTCATACGAGGACTCTGAGGTCCAACCCTACTCATGCTCATATATAGCTTTATTTTTTTCTTCCTACAGCTTGTGCCTTGGCTACCCGTTTTTAAATTTCCATAAGATAAATCTGATTTTTCTAGCTTATTTTTTTACATCAAATCATATGTTGGGAGTCAGCCTCTGGTAGAACAACACTTAGGTTAAATGCTCAGTTTCCAGCCATCTGCCATTGGCAGGAGCCTGGATTAGGTGGTTCTGACAGGGAATCTGAGACATGACCATCTAAGGTTAGCGTCAAGTCTCCTAGAAGTCTTGTGGACAGGGCAAACACTAACCGACATCTTCAGTGATTAAGAACACAGATTATGGAGCCTGCCAAAGATGGGCCTAAATCTTGCTAGGTAAGGCACATGTGCCATTTCTGTAAAATCGATGTAGTAATAATAGTATGTTGCTAGATAACATTGTCATGAAAATTAAATGAGGTTATACAGGTAACATGCTTGACACAGCACTGGAAACATAAAAATGCTAGATGTCATTTCTATTGATAAAACTTATTTTTGGTGATGTTTTTGGAGGCCAGTGGATGGAGGAAAAGGCAATGACATTATCAGTTTCATTCATTAGTTCATTAATTCAAAAATATTTACCAATAACTCTTCCTTCGGAATTTGCTTTTCGGTTATAGCCTACGGGTTAAAATTGTACCTATTGTTGACTCATTATCACACTATGCACAAAAGCCCTTTTGGGATTTTTTCTTTTTAAAAATTCTCTCCAGGAACCCAGTTCTCCTGGAACCTTCTCTCTCTTTTTGTAGGTAATATCTTGTCTTTTTTATTGAGAGGAGGTAACAGTGGGTAATGGAAAGAATGCTGGACTTTGCACAGGAAGATGTCAATTTCAGTCTTGGCTCTACCTCTGACCAGTTGGCACATTCCTCATCTTCACTGAACCTATTTTTCATCTTTATACAATGGTTCTAGTAATACTTATATTACCTCACATCAGAGATCACAGGGCATAGTTGAAGAATGCAGACTCTAGAGCCAGAGCAGCATGTTCAAGGTCCAGATCTCTTTTGCACAAGCTGACCTTGCACAGGTTACTTAACCTTGTGGTGCCTTTCTTTCTTCTTCTGTAAGATGGGAAGGTAATACCAGCACATGCCCATCAGGTGAGACTGGGAGGGCTCAGTGAGCGGATGTCAGTAAAACACTTTGAGTAGACCAGCAACAGTAACTGATGCATAAGTATCATCGTTTGCTTAGTTTTGTATAGTTCTGCTTACGGCTCTAAGAGCCAGTAATAATAACATTTTGCTATCTCCATCACACAGAGGAGTAAAACAAAGAACAGACATTTAGAGGTTGGAAGTCAGAAGTTTTTCATTCCCTCATGTCTCTCCCAGGAGTGTTTTGTGTCATAGCCTTTCTTTCTTGCAGTGTTAAAAAATACGTCCTATGATACTACTACTTATTTCTGTCTCTTTATCACTGCCTTCATGAAAAGGGAGTCACAGTTATACTTCCTTTTCGACCACTTCTGCTTCCACTGACCTTGAAGTCTGACCTCTAGCCTCTGCCTGCCTTCACTTGCTCTTTGCAGGAACCATGTGCTTGTGGTGCACTGAAGGTCCCATATAGATCAGGCATAGCCCAGACTTCCACAGGGCTCTGTATTTCCAAGGATCCATCTGGAATTCTGTTCTATACCTTACCTCCTTCTAAAAAAATTTGTATCACACTCTTCTTTTCTCTTTTTTTTAAACATGCTTTCCTTTGTTACATCCTCCTACTCCCCAAGTCTGTCCTCAACAGCCATCTCATGGAATGTTCCTCTTGCATTGCAGGGCTCTCCTCTCCGATGGCTTCAATGCTCATCTCTGTGGAAAGGGCTACCAATCTATAGTTCCAGCTCCAACTCTACTTTCTGAGCTCAAGTCCTTTGAGTTTTGGACTGAAGAAGTGTGAAGCAAAATGCATCATCCATCTTTCAATCAGCTTCCCATGTCTCCTTACTTCCATGACTGGCATCACACTTGCCATGGTCACCACCATTCAGAGTCATCTGTCCATGGTTTGTCCAACTATTTCAGTGTCTACTCTCTGACACGCATTTCACACATTCACACACAAGCATGCATTTGATACAGTTCTTGGGCTAGAGAGAGGTATGATGGTGGAAAACTTGAGCAAGCATGCACAGAGAAGAAGAAGGAGGGCATACCTGATATGCCTGGGGAGGGGTGGTAGTCAGAAAATGCTGCAAAAGAGATGTGAAGTTCGACCAAAATGTTGCAGGTGAGAAGGCACTCAAAAAAAGGTAGGAAATTGCAAACAAAGGAGAATTTCAGCCAAGGCAAGAGAAGAGGAAGATCCAAGAGCTGTCAGGACCTGAGCAGCTGCCCAGCCAGGCTCTCTGCCAGGCTGGGTTTCCCTGCAGGCCTACATGGATATGTCTCTGGCCCTTTGTCTCCCTTTCCTCGACTCCTTATGCAATCCTTCTCTGCGTTCTTATTGTTTTGATTTTACTATTAATCTGTCATTATGGAACATTTAAAACACATACAAAAGTACATTTTTAAGAAACATAACCAGAGGGGCACCTGGGTGGCTCTATCATTAACAGTCTGCCTTCAGCTCCGGTCCTGATCCCAAGATCCTGGGATCGAGCCCCACATCGGGCTCCCTTTTCAGCAGGAAGCCTGCTTCTTCCTCTCCCACCCCCCCTTCTTGTGTTCCCTCTCTCACTGTGTCTCTCTGTCACATAAATAAATGAAATCTTAAAAAAAAAAACACAACACACTATATTATTTACAGCTGAAGCAAGAAATTAACAATAGTTTCTTAATAATTCATGTACTTAAATCTCATAAATGGTTTTTTTTCACAGTCTGTTTGTACTAGGATCCATTTAAAGTCCACATTTGTGAATGGTCGATAGCATTTTTACATGTCCTTTAAGCTATAGGTTCTCCATTCATCTCTCCTTTTCTTTCTCTTGCAATCTATTTGTTGAAGAAACCAGGTCTTTTATCTTTAGATTTTTTTCCATGGTCTGAATCTTGCCAATTGTATCCTGTGATGTCATTTGACATGTTCCTTGGGGGCCTTGTTTATCCCATAAATTGATTGGTCAATCTACAGATTTGATTTACAGATAATTTTCTTGGCAAGAGTACTTCAGTATGGCATAGCAGGCGTATAACATCTGCTTGCCTCTGCTGTAACAGTCACTGATGCTTAGAACCTTCATTCATAAGAAGTGGCAAAATGGTGATATTCTAAGTTCTATCATTCCTTATGTGTTTCTCAGCATAAGAAGATAAACTTCCTTTCATTGAACATGTGGGTTCCCAGTTATACATTACATGTAGGAAAGACAAGATAAGTGTACGATCCTTTTCCTTACTTAACAGTTTTCCAGCATTTTCCAACAGTGACCAATTAATGCTTTTCTTTTAAATATGCAATTATAGATTTAATATATATGGTATGTCAATTTCCTTCAGTTGTGACCCTGATGTGGTACTTGAAAATCTCTCTGTCTGGCCTGTGGTAGCTTCTCCAAGTAGGTTTCAAGTTCTTATTTTATTTATTTATTTATTTTTTGGTCAGAGAGAGAGAGAGAGAGAGAGAGAGTGAGCGAGCACAGGCAGAGGCGGACGGAGAAGCAGGATCCCTGCCGAGCAAGGAGCCCGATGTGGGACTCGATCCCAGGACGCTGGGACCATGACCTGAGCCGAAGGCAGCTGCTTAACCAACTGAGCCACCCAGGCACCCCTCAAGTTCTTTTTACACAACCCGATAGTTTTTGATAAATTCTTTGTTATCTGACATAACAAGATACTCCAGACCCATCTTGTCTATCTCCTGTCCCAGACTGGGAGACAGCTATATATTCAAGGACTCCTCGTTTCTTTTGAGAAGTGTATGGGTACTAGGGTTCTCCATTACTTTTAACATTAATTGCGATAGCAAACTTGATCCACCAGTTCGGAGTCTTATAATCTTGACAACTGCTGCATTTTTGCTACTAGATCTTCCTGAAGCCCAGAATTAATTGTGCCTTATTTTCATACAGCCACTTCACTCGCCTCCCTGATCCATCAGGTCTCAGGTCCATTAGATGGACCTTCCAAATGTGTTTCCCAGCCTGGCCCAACCTGAGTTCCTAGCTAGGATCCGGCTGTTCCCCTGTGTGCTCTGCCATGGACCAACCCTGCTGACCTGCTGGCTGTTTCATGAACCTGCCTCCTATTTTTCCACCTATGTGCCATTGCCCGTGATCTTCACTCACCTGGGCTGCTCTTCCTCTTTTTTTTATGATGTGTTTTTAGATGTCCTTGGAAACATGGCTGATTCCCAGTCTGGGGTAGGAAATACACAAGCTCTCCCTTACATGTCACCTCTGTTTCAGGGGCTGGTCTAATTACCTCATACTGAAAGTTCTCCTCTCTCTGAATCCATGTGACTCTGTCTTATGGCAACAGACATATATGATATATGTATCCTCAATGGGACTATGAATTCCTAGAAGGCTGGGATCCTGGCTTATTTATTCTTTATATTCCCAGTGCTAAGCATTTTGCCCTGTCACATAACAGTCTAATACATGTCCATAGAATGAAAGAAGGCTCAGATGACTGAATTAGTTATTTATGTTCTGCTTGGTGTTACAGATATTAGGTTGAAATCCTCTTCTCATCCCCTTTAAGTCTTCACAGACCATAATCTCCTTGAAGGCAGGGATGACACTTCCCCACATTGGTCTCCTAGCAATAAGCTCTTAGTTTATCTTGGAAGAGCTGTTCACTGCATACAAGTTGAGTTGAATTTATAGAAAAAAAAGTAAAAAAAAGAGGAATTTAAATCTAAAGACTCATTCTCTTCTCTCAGCCAACAAAGATTTGAACTTTTGACCTGTTCTTTTCTGCCTTAGTGGCAGGGGGTTTCAGAGCCAAAAGAAGGCACAATTCCATTTGCCCAGTTGTGCCATTACATAGTTTGGGATAGGCTGGCTTAATATTAATATTGCAATTCTTTATTTTTTTTTTCCTCCTTGCTTTTCTTTTCTCATTTTCTGAGATGTCCTGTGTGACTGAGGCTCTTCTAAGCTCACGGCAGAGGCCCAGAATGGCAATAAAAAAGCTTCCCAGAAAACACTCCAAGAACAAACAACCAGTGACTCCGAGGATGATAGCACAAAAATGCTATTGACAAAAGATGGGCAGAGAGCGGTTGCCTTTATTTGGACAGAGTGAGGAAAAGAACTTGAAGTAATTCTGTTAGCCAAGTGCTCCCTGGGTGTTCTATTACTCTTGGGGAGAGCTGCATGCCTATAATATCTGGAGTTAGGAGAGAGTTCTCAGCAGCTGCCCAGTGGCTTCTGATGGCAGATGTGGAGGTGGATGATATTACCTGCATTCAGTGCCTCAGTCTGGGGGCTGTAGTTGGGGCTTAGACTCCATAAGCAGAATTTTTAGGCCCATGCTCTTTGCACCATACCAACCTTCCCCTTGTTTCTCTTCTGTGAAGAAGCTGGAAGCCAGGGTCACCTTTCTTCTTCTTCTTCTTCTTGGTTTTGTTTTGTTCTGTTTTGTTTTTTGTTTGTTTGCTTTTCATTTGTTTGTTTGAATTTTTTTTTTCCAGGGGAATTACTGAAGCCAGCTGGATAGTCAACATAAAACCTGGGTGTCTTGAGATCTGCTTTTTAATTCCTATTCTTCTACAAGCTATTGCAAGACACTATTCCTCTGGCCATTCTTTCTCCCCGTCTCTTTATATACCTAATACCTGCCCTCAGTTATCCTGAAAGTCCTTTCTAGTTCTAAATACTTTTTGTTAAATTCCTGACTTTGCCTGATTCATTTTTGAAGGGTCCTTCAGAATGTGGCAGCTCATGATTTTATTTTCTTTACAATCATCAGCTCTGGAACTCTCTGTTCTTATTTTCAGGCCTATTCTTAAAATGTGGAGTTTGTGACACAAAGGGAGGGTTTCCCAAACAGCAGTCCAGGTCCTGAGCCTTGTTCTCTTGATCAGACTATAAAAGGTCAGCCTTTTTAGCTTCCTCGTGTTCTCCCAGAGAACACCCTCTCCCGCTCAGAGTACTGCAAGCATTGGAATTGAGAGAAGGGTGTCTGGCCACCTGGGGCTCCAATGAACAATGAAGCTGTTCCCTGACCTGCTTGAGTCCTCAGTTTGGCTGCCTGGGGCTGCTCTTGCAGAGAGGATGCTGGGAATATCTTTCCTAAATGTCCCCTCTATGCTAGGCATGGGAATACATGCTTTGTGTAGAGTCTGAAATTTATTTCCCACAATTCTGGGAAGTGGTTTTTATCTCCTCAACTTACTCATGAGCCTAGTAGAGAGATGGTGTTCACCAAAATGTTGTTGGGAAGAAAAGGAAAAGTGAGCAGTGGGGGAAGGAAAAACAACGGGTTTCAGGAAAAGTCGTTTGCTCAAAACATAGAACACATATTGCATGGAGCACTGGGTGTGGTGCATAAACAATGAATTTTGGAACACTGAAAAAAATAAAATAAAATTGTAAAAAATACATAAAATAACATGCTCTGAAACCAGGTTTGTCCAACTCCAAATCCAGTGTTTGATTTCCTCCTAATTGTTAAGTTCAGAAAGGCCTGTGAATACCCCTCTTCTTCTGTTTAGCATTTTCTGGGTTAGGTCACAGAGGCTCTGTGTGAAAATGCAAATGTTTCCTTTCAGAGGAATGAGATAGGCAGCCTCTGTCTTTCTGGCCTCATGGAGGATTCCTTGAGCAGATCAGCTTCACTTTGCAGGTTCTGAGGCAAAGGCTTCAGTTGAGAATGGATTAGAGGGAAGGCAAGTAGCCCAGGCACTGGAGAAGCATCGAGGAAGGGGATCGTCTTATCCTCACAGGAGCCCTGGTCCGAGAAGAGGCACAGCGGGCCCCAAGCAGTTCTGTTTGGCTGCAGGGGATGTGTTCTATCTCAGTCATGTGCTGTTAATATACTGTGTGGCTCATCTCCATTAAATGATAAAACTGAACTGCTGATTAGAACGCAATGCTTTTGATTTACACAGCTGGGCATCGTTTTAGGAATCTTCTCTGTTTGTTGCTGACAATAAACAGTCTGATTTTTATCAGTGCCAGGTCTCCCCCTTCGAATAGGTAAACATGGTCATATTTTGGATCTTGGAGTCAGGGGCTGTTTTCAAACACCCACCTTCAGGCATTGTTGCTCAGCGCTGTGAGCCAGCATTTGTGGGCTCACTTGTAGTGTGAACTGGTCAACATTGTTTTCATGACTCTGGGCTACCCTTTCAACCCCAACCAGCCAGCTTGCAGCACCATGAGGTGTATATGGGCCCAGAATGCTAATGACTCAAGGCAACTCTTTGTCTCTGGGGGTGAAGTCACTTATTTCACACGCTCTCCTGACAGAGACTCTCCACCCCACATTCCTCCCGCCCTGGGAAAGAAATGCTTTCTTTCTGAAAGGGAAAACTGAGCTGGCCTCGGGTAGACCTGGAAGCAGTTGAGGAGCTGCCTCTACTCTTCTTCTTCACCTTCCCCCACTGGGTACCAACCCAGTTCCTGCTCCTTATCAGCTTCGTCTTGGGCAGGGCTGGGAGGTGGTACTACCTCCTCTTGAATGCTTTGGCCCAAGCATGGTCAAAACTTCTTTTACTTCAAACCTTGTCATGAACTGAAACAAGATTTTTGATCCTTTGCCTAGAAGGCCAAGGACAGATGAAGACCATGTTCTGCTCAGTCCAGTTTGTTCCCTGCTGTACTGCATACTCAAGGATGCCCATGTGGTTATAGATGAGGCCAGTGGAAGGAGCTTTGCCTTGGTCTGCACTCAGGTCAGCTCTCTGATCTTGCTGCCACCTTGTCCCTGGGGTTGGTTTTCTAGTAACGATTTCCAA
Organism: Mustela nigripes; assembly: GCF_022355385.1. Taxonomy (NCBI): domain Eukaryota; kingdom Metazoa; phylum Chordata; class Mammalia; order Carnivora; family Mustelidae; genus Mustela; species Mustela nigripes. The sequence continues at coordinate 96,028,714 of NC_081559.1, forward strand.
TGCTGTGGGGCTTTATCTGCCCTAGACAACCTCCCAGAAGCAGACTTCTAGCTCAGTTATACTGATGTCCTTTGACGCTGCACCAGCCCTCAGCTCTGGCCCTGATGTGACTTTCTAGAATTGGATTCACTTACAGTTTCATATTTTTACTCATCTCCATGCTCCTATATTTCAACTTCTGGTAACTGATTTTCCCACCCATTCAATTTCTATAGTAGAGACCTGGTGGTGGGGGCCTGGCTGGCCCTGATCTTTCAGGGTTACATTGGAAAGCAAGAAGACCACCACCCATAACTGCATCATGAAGATCAGAACCAGGATTAGAAGAGCAAGGAGAACTGATAAAAATTTCAGAAGTCCCTGGGTCTTGTCAGGTTGGGTTAGTATCTCAGAGGAAAGAACATGAAAATGAAAACCCGAGAGCAAGAATGAATGGATGGCACGCCCCTAAAGCAATGAATGCATGTTCCCTCAGCCTTTGATTTTGCATATTTTCATCAGAGTTTGTGTGTATGGGGCAGATCCATTCACAAAGATGGGGCAGGTTGTGCTTTGAGCAGATAAACCCATAATTCTGGGTTGAGTCATTGCTGAACTTGGGATTTGACACTGTGGTTTAATAATGAGAAGAGTGAAATCATAATGAAAGCATAGGCAACCACATATAGTATGTTTTCTTATTCTGGAGATCTCAGAGAAATGGATGGGAAGAATATCTTTTCTTCCCTTTCTAGATGCCAAAAGTCTGGCTCTAGTTTTCTTTAGCAGTTGACTTTGTCAAGCGTACTCCAATAGAATAGCCCTTTGTGTATTTTTTTTCTGCCAAATCCCCTTGGCCTCTGAACTAAAGCAAACTCCACTGAATGTTATTGCTGAATAGCTCACGGCATGTTTATGATATGTGCGACTTTCTCTGGCTGACCTCACTGAAGGGGGCTTTTGCTTAGCCAGGGACCCATTTAGAGTGGCAGGGGATGAGAAATCATAGACCATGCAGCCTAATCTCAGAGGTAGGCAGATCTGAGAGACATTAAGAAGGAATGAGATCACAAAACATCTGGAGAAATATGAACTGACAAAAACTAGCCATTGTGGTTTTGTAAAGGGTAAATCTTGTTTGACAAATGTGGTGGGGAAAAAAAAGAGAGAGAGAGAGAAAAAGAATGAAGGAGATAATATGGAAAGCAGAGGGCTATGACAGTGGACTTAGATTATTAGGATTTCCAAAAGACTTTGCACAAGATGTTGCTAAATAGGCTCACGCATTGGGTGGCACCTCTAGGCTTCCCAAAGCAGCCTACTTCAAACATGGCAATAAAGAGCTCAAGTCAAGATGTAATTATCCCCCTTCTTTTCCTAAGGGTACTATCCTAAATCCTCAGTTATTATACACTTGGGTAGTGAGACTAGAGCCAAGTAGGACTGTATAGTTTAAGCCCTCCAACGTCCCCTGCAAGGTTCTTAGAATAATAGGTTGGCTTTGGTCTGTCTACGGGAGCTACTCTGGAAAGACATCAGTCATCCAGACATCAATGAAATAGATTTCTAGGGGCACCTGGGTGGCTCAGTGGGTTGAACCTCTGCCTTGAGCTCAGGTCATGATGTCAGGATCCTGGGATCGAGCCCCGCATCGGGCTCTCTGCTCATCGGGGATCCTGCTTCCCCCTCTCTCTCTCTGCCTGCCTCTCTGCAATCTCTCTCTCTCTCTCTCTCTGTTAAATAAATAAATAAAATCTTTAAAAAAAAATAAATAGATTTCTAAATCAGCAGTTGTTCGACTACAGCCCATGGGCCAAATCCACCTGTGTTTGTAAATAAGGTTTTATTAGAACGTAGCTATATCCATTCATTTTCATATTATCTGAGGCTGCTTTCATGCTGCAGTGGCATAGCTGAGTACAGGTGGTCCCTGACTTAACAATCATTTGACTTATGATTTTTCTGACTCTATGACAGTGCAAAAATGATATGTATTCTATAGAAACCCTGCTTCAAATTTGGAAGTTTGATCTTTTCCTGGGATATTGATATGCTATATGACATTTTCTCATGATGCCAGGCAATGGCAACAAGACACAGCTCCCAGTCAGCCACACAATCACAAGGATAAATAATAGATACACTTAACAATCATTCTGTACCCACACAGCCATTCTGTTTGTCACTTTCAATACAGTATTCAGCAAGTTATATGAGATCATCAACACTTTATTATAAATTAGGCTTTGTGTTAGATGATTTTGCCCAACTATAGGCTAATGTAAGTGTTCTGAGCACATTCAAGAAAGGGTAGGCTAAGCTATGGTGGTCAGTAGTAGAGGTGTATTAAATGCATTTTGACTTATGATATTTTCAACTTAGGATGAGTTTATCAGGATGATAACCCTATTGCTGGGCCAAAGAAGTTTTGTAGTTGTAATTATATGGTCCCCAAAGCTTTAAATACTTTCTGTCTGGCAATTTACAGAGAAAGTTACTGATCCCTATTCTAGTTCATCTGTCACCCTCTCCAGTCAGCCATTTTAGGTAGCCCTATAGTGGCTTTCTATCATTTCATTCTGTTTCATTTTCTTCCAAGCAAATAGCACTACCTAAATAATCTTGTTGAGTAATTTACTTATTTTCTTGAACCAGAAAGAAAGCTCGAAAGTGGAGATCTTGCTCATTATGTTCCTAACAGTGTCTCCCCATCTCCTAACATATAATAAGTTGTTCAATCACTAGTTATGGCATGAATGAATGAATGATTGAATGAGTGCTTGTGGGTGAGAAAAAATGGTGAGGGAAGGGGGTTGAAAAATGAGACAATGAAGATGCTTAGTGACTGATAGGAAACAGAATGGTCATATGGAGGTGTATCTCATTTTATTGTTTATCATTCATTGAGCAAATCTATTGACACCTTTTTTCCAACAGCATATGCTTCATGTCACTGTGTCATGTTTTGGTAATTCTCTAAATATTTAACACAGTTTCATTATTATTATATTATGATATCCTGTGATCAGGGTCTTTGATGTTATTGTTTTAATTATTTGGGGGTGTTATTAACCACACCCATGTAAGATGGCAAATTTAATAGATAAATGCTCCGTGTGATCTGACCAGCCAGTCCTTTGTCTCTCTCCTTTTCCTTGGATGTTTCTAATTCCTGAGACACAACAATATTGACATTAGGTCAGGTCATAACCCTACATAATGTTCAAGTGAAAGGAAGAGTCCCACGTTTCTCACTTTAATCAAAATCTAAAAATGATTAAGCTTAGTGAGGAAGGCATGTTGAAAGCTGAGATAGGTCAAAAGCGAGGCCTCTTATGCCAAATAATTAGCTAAGTTGTGAATGCAAGGGAAACATTCTTGAAAGAAATTAAAAGTCTACTATAGCAAGCACATGAATGATAAGAAAGTGAAACATTCTTATTGCTGATAGGGAGAAAGTTTGAGTGTTCTGGATGAAAGATCAAAACAGCTACAATATTCCCTTAACCAAAGCCTAATCCAGAGAAAGGCCCTCACTCCCTTATATTCTATGAAGGCTGAGAAAGGTGAGGAAATTGCAGAAGAAAAGCTGGCAGCTAGCAAAGATAGGTTCATAAGGTTTAAGGAAAGAAGCTTATCTCTATAATATAAAAGTGCAAAGGGGAAGCCACATATGCTGATGGAGAAGCTTAAGCAAATTATGCAGAAGATTTAGATCTAGATCTAAGAGCCTTAATGAAGGTGGCCACAATAAATGACAGATTTTCAGTGCAGATGAAATAGCATTCCATAGGAAGAAGATGCCATCTCAGAATTTCATAGCTAGAGAGGAGAAGTTAATGGCTGGCTTCAAAGCTTCAAAGCACAGGTTGACTCTCATGTTAGGAGTGAATGCAACTGGTGACTTTAAGTTGAAGCCAGTGCTCAAAGTCCTAGGACCTTTAAGAATTATGCTAAATCTACTCTGCTTATGTTCTATAAATGGAATAACAAAGCCTGGATGATAACACATTTGCATATAGTATGGTCTACTGAATATTTTAAGCCCACTGTTGAGACCTATTGCTCAGAAAAAATTCTTTCAAAACATTGGCAATGCATCTGGTTACCTAAGAGCTCTCATGGAGATGTACAACAAGATTAATATTTTTTTTTGGGCCTGCTAACACAAGATCCATTCTGCAGTCCATGGATCAAGGAGCTACTTCTCCTTTCAAGTCTTATTTAAGAAGTGCATTTCATAAAGCTATAGTTTCCATAGATAGGATTTGGGCAAAGTAAATTGAAAACCTTCTGGGAAGAATTCATAATTCTACATGCCATTAAGAACATTCATGTTTCATGAGAAGGGGTCAAAATTCAACATTAACAGGAGTTTAGAAGAAATTCCAACCCTCATGGATGACTTTGAGGGGTTCAGGACTTCAGTGGAGGAAGTAACTGCAGATGTGGTGGAAATAGCAAGAGAATTAGATGTGGAGCCTGAAAATATGATGCAGCCATCTCATGATACCATTAGAATGGATGAGGAGTTGTCCCTTATGGATGAGCAAAGAAAGTGGGTTTTTTTTGAGATATAATCTATTCCTATGCTGTGAAGATTGTTGAAATGACAACAAAGGAGATATATATATATATATATATATATATATATATATATATATATAGTTTATGTTTATATTTTTTATATATATAATTTAAAAATAATATATAGACTTAGTTGATAAAGCAGCAGGATTTGAGAAGACTGACTTCAATTTTGAAACAAGTCCTCCTACTGTGGGTAAAGTGCTGTCAACCAGCATCACAGAAAAATTGTTTGTGAGAAGAGTCAATTGATGTGGCAAACTTCATCACTGTCTTATTTTAAGAAACTGCCACGGCCACACAGCCTTCAACAACTACCATCCTGATCAGTCAGCTGCCGTCAACACTGAGGCAAGACTCTCCATGAACAAAAAGATAATGATACATTGCAGTCTCAGATGATGGTTAACATTTTTGAGCAATAAGGTTTTCTTGGGGGAGGGGATGGAAGGGGCAGGGTGAAATTTTTAAGCAGGCTCCACGCCCAGTGTGGAGCCCAATACAGACAGGACTTGATCTCCTGACACTGAGATCATGACCTGAGCTGAAATCAAGAGTTGGATGCTTAACCTACTGAGCCACCCAGGTACCCCAGCAATAAAGTATTTTTGATTAAAATTTATACTTTTTTAGAGACAATGTCATTATGTACTTAATAGACTACAGTATAGTGTAAACATAATTTTAATATGCACTAGGAAACAAAAAAATTAATTTTATGAACTTTATCATGATATTTACTTTATTGTGGTAGTCTGGAACCTAACATGCAATATCTCCAAGGTAGCCTGTATTTGTGCTTTCTGTTGATGTGGTCAGACAACATTAGTCCTACATTAGTTGGAACAAACATTTAAATTGATCTATCCACTCTGTTTTGTTGTTGTTGTTGTTGTTGTTGTTGTTATTGTTGTTTTTAATTTGAGAGAGTAAGAGAGAGAGAGCACAAGCAGGTGGAGGGGCAGAAGGAGAGGGAGAAACAGACTCCCCATTGAACAGGGAGCCAGACATGGGGCTCTATCCCAGGACCCTGGAATCATAACCTGAGCCAAAAGCAGATGCTTAGTTGACTGAGCCACCCAGGTGCCCCCTACCCACTCTGTTACCATAAATTATAACCTACCCTAAATAATCCAAAGCAAATTTTCTCTCCATGGTTTGTAAATATTTTCAGGAAAGGATATTGCACACTTAGCAGTAGTGGCCTGTGACTTCCTTGTCCTTTTGTTCTCTCTCTTTGCTGAGCTTTTGATGTCTGGGCCACTCCCGCAGGATGGGGTTATAGCCCACTGATAGGTGGAAGGATATAAAGTCAAGCCCATGGGATCATCTTGACTCATTCCATTTGCCATTAAGAACTTGGGCATTATCTACATTATATTTATTTTTACTTCCGGAAGGAGCTATTGACTGTTGCAATTATATACTCTTGCAAGATAATCATCTAGCCAAATGCAGCTTTGTAGTCTCAAGAAAACAATAACATAAGCCTCATCATTAATAAAATACCCTAGTATTTCCTGAGTGCTTGACAACAATCTGCAAGGTAAAAGGACGTGACTCCAACCCCTGGGTTCTAGTCTTTTTCATGCAGCATTTCTCAAGGAAATCTCTGGTGCAGTTCAGTGGGTAGCATGGCATTTTGTTGGATATGTTGCCATCTGGGAAAGAAGAAAGGTGCTTATGTGCATGAAAGTTCTCTTTATTCTATGGTGGTTTTAATTTGTCTTAGCATAAATGTCATGACTACTAGGATCATAACAAAAGGACTCAAGAGCCAACTTCAACCAGGCCCCACTGGTCAAAGATGAAACAATTTGAGGATCAAATATGGACATTAACTTCAATGGACTGATATTCATCAAATATATAATTAAATCCATGAATTCAAAATGGCATTGGGGAGGAAAAAACCCTAGTTGCTCACCACTGATAGATGCTAGGGAAACAACTCATTATTATGAAAACTAAAGAGAAAGAATGACATAATAATTCTGTCTTTCTTATACAAACTGTACCACTGAGTAACCAAATAGTAAATAATGGGAAATTTATATTTATAGATGCTTCCAGCTACCAAGTGAGGAAAGGATGCTAGCATTGGATGAACACCCGGAGAGAACCACTAATGAATGAGTGGATCTCGGCAGTGAGAATAAGTGGCTGATAACATCACAAGAAAGAGAGGCAATGGCATGCCTCCTGACCAAAGAACACACCATCACCTTTGAGGTAGTCTTGTCAAAGGATGAAATTGAATCTCAACAAGCCTCTAGATGCAACAACTAATTAATAGGAAATGCAGAGGATGGAGGATCACATCAGGAGACATCACTTGAATGGAGATGGCAAAATCCAGACTGGAAAGCTCTGCAAGATAAATGAGCTTGTTTCTTCAAAAAATGCATTGTAAGAAAGAGAAGAGGAGGACAAGGGGAACCTACGAATTGAAAAAAAGTTAAGAATTTCATCCACCAGCGATAATGCATGGATCTCATCTGTATTCTGATTCCATAAACAAACTATAATAAGTTATTAACATTTGTGCCAATTAGAAATCTGATATTAAAGAATTATTAAGATTTTAGGTGTGATTTGACATTATATTTTTAAAAGAACCCTTTAGAGATACTTACTGAAATTTTTATAGATGGTATGTCTGTGATTCACTTTAAAGTGATATAGGGCAGAGAGTTAGCTGAGGACAGAGGTGAAATAGGACTGGTTCTGAGATGAACACTGTTGGGTAATAAGTTCATGGGGCTTATTATATTGTTCTCTCTCTACTTCTCTGTTGACTGATGCCTATCAGAATAAAATTTAAGATGACTATCTTGGCAAAAAGGGTGATGGCTCAACTAGTTCTTTCAATGGCAGGTAGAGGTAACTTATGACTATCATTCCTGTGAAATTTATTCATGTGAACATATACCTATATGTGTGCTTTATGTATAATATAATTTTTATATTATAACATTGGATTGTATATAATATTATTAGTTATATTCATTTACTCATATATTATTATATGTAATACAGATTATACAGGTATTATCTAGTCAGTCACTGGGTTATCTCAGTGATTTAAACATAGTTAAATAATCAGTTAAAAGTATTTGCTTAATGCAGTACCTGTTACTATTTCTTCACTGGGTAACACATGATAAGGGTAGTTCCAATTGTGGAAAGCACAAATTTCATTCATTAGTTTGTTCTTTCCAAAAACATTTCTCAAGAGTCCACCATCTGCCAGCACTAGGCTGACCTCTAAGAATAAAAATCAGTTAAGTCATGGTCCAGTCCTGGAGAAATTCATTTTCTAGAGAGAGAGACAGATCAGTAAAACCCACAGAGCAACAGAAAAACAGCCATGTGAGGCACAGCTTATAATGCCAAGGGCATGTAGTCAGTTGGTCCTGGAGAGAAGGGCTACCCTGGCTGGCAGGCTGATCCTGAGTAGGGCAAAATGGGCAGGGGAGGAGATAAGGTGGAAGGTGGTAGTGACAGCAAGGTGCTCCAGGGGGACATTTACTTGGCTTTTGCTCAGTATAGGTGGGTTGTTGTCGGTGAACGAAGAGTGAGGAGAACACACACCGGTTGGGGAACATTTAGTACTGGATATTTCAGAGGATGTGGGAAGCAAAAGGAAAAAGCTCTTTTAAGGTCCTTAACATCTCACCCCACAGAGTTCCTGTCGTGCTCTTGACCATGACAGCTGTTGTGAAACAAAGCCTCTCTCCATCTCAGATGCTGCTCTTCAGAATTCCATTTGCACACTCGCTTCTTGCCAAGCTTTCTCCTCTGCAGCTTTCCTTGTTGACCTTCTGGTCTATTCTCTGTCCTAGCCCAAGCTTCTTTTTCTTTCTCTTCAGTCTAAATCTCAGAAGGGCAAAAGCTCTGTCATTCTCTGCACCACATTTAGCCACAACTGGACACAATCTGCATTACTATTCATCACTGACCTTCATGACCTTTGTCCAATTGAGATCATCAACTAGAAAGGACTTTGGTAATAGAACTATTAATTTTTTTTTTAATCTGAAGAATGATTGCAAAGTGGTAGCATGTATTATATGATCACTTATCTCTACAGCTTTCATTTAACTTGGGCCTTTAGAAAAAAAAAAAACAACACAAAAACTTAAGTAGTCCAATGAGGGCAGTTCCTTGTCATTTACTGAGAGCTTTTTCTTGGTCAAAGCAAAACATTGGCATTCTTAGCTGTTCACTTATTTATACTACAGGAAACCAACAGTTATGCAAAGCCACTGCCAACATAATCACGAGCTGCTGTGTGGAGTCTTAAGTACCTCATGGAAAAATAACTCTGAATTGGAATTCTTCCCAAAAGCCAGCTTCGTTAATGCTTTGACAACTGAAGTAGGAAAAAAAAAAATCTGGAAAGCAGTTATAAATGTGAATGACTGTTAAACCTTTCAGCAGGGTGATTTAGTGTAAAAAATGTAAGATATTAACACAAATGCTCTCGCAATAGTACCATGGCTGTGTCATGCCTTTAATTTACCTAGAATTAATTGTAGGTTTAAGATGCTTTATAGTTTAATGAACACACAGAACACAGCCTGAAGCATGTTTTGTTAACCTGGCTGTGCCTTGTGTTTCAAAATAGTCTTTGAAAATGTGGGAGACAAGCTCTGTGTGTGTGTGTGTGTGTGTATGGGAAGGTATATGTGTGTCTGTGAAAATATGTGTGTGTCACCACACAAAGCAACATGGAGCAGGAGGGACATAGGGCAGAGGTTGTAGTCTGTTGACACAGTCATTCTTAAAGTTACCATTTCGTTGTGGCAATTAAATCTTGGACAGGCACTTTCTGGGACCTTGTCTTTAAAAGGAGTTCTGGTAATTTTCTTTTGTTCTTTAAAAAGATTTTTTAAATTGGATTTTGTCATAACTACTTCCTAAACACATATTCTTTGCTTGGAAGTGAAAGGCAGGAGCTATGAACGGAGAGCAAGAGCTTTGGAAACAAGAGGGGTTTAGAAAGTTATTGGGAGCATTTCATCCTTGCTGGGTAAACAGGAGCCTGATGGTAGACACTATCTTTTTGAGCAGAATTGTTTGCATATTCTGAGGCCTAAGAGACACAGATTGGACTTCCAGAACTTGAAGTGCCTGTAGCACTTCAAGAGGTATTCCTAGAGGGCTTTTCATATTTTTCATCAGTGGTTACTTGGCCATAGTCTCTCATTTATAGACACAGCCCCCTACTTAAATGTGACACATTAGTTTTTCTGGTCTCTAGGCTGCTTCAGATGACTTGACCAACTTGTCAAATTGCAAGGAGAAGGGGGTGATGAGAGTTCGCTGTGTCAGTGATGACCATGGTGGCCAGTGATGGTTGAGTCCAACAGTGTACCAAGCTTTGCCTGAAGTGCTTACCTCAGACCTTATTCATTACTCACCACAAGTCTATGGGGGAAGACCAATCATTATAGCTTTTATGCAGGTAAGGAAACCAAAGCTTAGTGTGGCCAAGCCAAGACCCAAGGACAAAGACATATGCGTGGCGGAGCTGGACTTGCAGTGCAGGCAGCTGACTGGAGTGTCGCTCTTGGCCAGTGTGTTTTTTCTTGACTGTTGCAAGTCTCCGAAACCAGAGGACTCCACTCAGCCTGTCTTTGCCAGGAGACTGGTGATTTCCCTCCAGATTACTAGATGTATGCAAAGTTTCAAAGCTGTCCATGAATCACATTGACCCTTTTCTCATTTAAAATAAAAAGAAATATTTCTAAATCCATTAGAGAAAATCATACAGAACATGTTTTTTATTCTAGCTTTTATTTTTAGTGTGTGATACTTATCACAAAGTTTAAACATTATAAAATTGTAGTATGTGAAAATTTTCTCTATTTCTTATTGTTGTTGTGTTTAACTCTCTTGTTAAATTCCTCTCCGTCCAAGCACCTCTAAGCCTAAATATACTTATTAGATGTAGCCAAGTTTAAAAATTTGGAATCTATCTCTTTATGTCTCCATCTCTGTCTATCTGTATCTTCCCCAAAGCCCTCCAAAACACTACTTGGCATCGATAAGTGGGAAGACTCTGAGGCTCTCCTCCCTGGTTTCAAATCCTGATTCCACTGTGTATTAGCTAAGTGATTTTGTGCTGGTATTTTCTCCATGCTTCAGTGTCCTTATCTGTAAATGGAAATAATAACAGTACCTGTATCATAGGTTTATGTGAAGATGACATGTAGTAATATATAAAGCAGTTAGAGATGCGCACATGGTAAACCCTCATTTAAGTGAGCTATCTAGATCTATATCTCTGTGTATACATGTCCGTGGAAGTGATAATATATAAATGATTTTGCATCTTGTGTTTTTGACTTAACAATACATTACTTTAGTCATATAAAAATACTTTAAAAGAAACTAATAATACTGCATTCTATTACATACATGTAGCCTATTGGTAGACTTTTAGATGTATCTATTTTTTACTCTTATAAGCAATGCTCTAATAAACTTCTAGGTACATAAATCTCTGTGCGTTTGTTTGAGTACTGCTATAGGATAAATTTCTAGGAATGAAATTGCTGATAAAGATAGATGCATATTTAAAATTTTGTTTGAGACTGCCAACGTGCCCTACCTGAAGGCCATATCAATTTACAAATCAGAATGTCGAGATTGGATGTGCCTATTTCCCCACAATCCTGCCAGTGCTGGTTATGAGAATATTTTTTTAATTTTTATCAGACTGCTTGGTGAAAATATCTCATTTTTGTTTTCATTGCATTTCTTTGATTAGTAGTAAGTTTAAGCTTTTATAATAAATAAAACAACTCTTTGGTGTTCTTATTTGTTCATTTTTTATTGGCACATTTTTCAAGTTGATTATAAAAATTTGTATTTATTAAGCATCTTAATCTCTTACTAGTCCCATATGTTAAAAGTAACCACATGTTTGTTGGGTTTTTTCCTTTTTTAATGATTTTTACCTTATAGAAATTTGAAATGTATAATAGACAAATCTGTGAATATTTTCCTCCATGAATATTTTCTTTCAGTAGCTTTTTAAAAAATATTGAAATGTATGCTAAATAGGATAGCTCTATAAGTATCTGGTGTGAGGTAGGGAATTTAACTTCATTAACCCCTAAATAAATAAGCAATTTTTTAAAAAGTTGATGAGAGACAAGACAAATATATATATTTGGAAGAACCATAGTACATGGTACATGTTCATTCATTGTACATCATATGTACATGAACATAGTACATGTTCATTCATTTACTGATCCAATTAGTTAACACGTATTTCCCGAATGCTTATCATATGATATGACCAATAAAACTTTGTGCAATGATGGACATATTCCGTATAGGCACTGTTAAGTGTAGTAGCCACTAGCCACAAAGAACTGAATTTTACATTTTCTTTAACTTAAATAAATTAAATTTAAAATAAAGAGCTATCTGTGTCTATTGACTACCATACAAGACAGTGAAGTTACAGATGATGGTGAAATGGCAGAGCTGTGTGTGTGTGTGTGTGTGTGTGTGTGAGAGAGAGAGAGAGAGAGAGAGAGAGAGAAAGAGAGAGAGAGAAAGACTGAGAATGTCTGTGAGAATGCAAAGGGCATAGCCAAATGCTTTCCATTTGAAATAGTGAAAATGTAGTAAAAGTATGATTTTGTATCTCATTATGATTTAAGAATAAGGAAAAAATGGAAAGTTTGGACAAAAGATGAGACTCACTTTTGGTCTTGGGATTCCTGGATCCCCGAATGGAAAAGTATGTGTCTGCTGGTGAATAGCCCTTCCTCTGCTAGCTTTGAAGCTGCAGTTCTGCAGACCCCATCTTTTTTCTGCATACTTATCTTTTCTTTTCTGAAAATCTCTCTTTTTTTTTCTTTTTTCTTTTCTGAAACATATCTCTTTTTCAGGAAGGTTATAGCACATTTGCAAACCCAGTGACCTACCTTTATATTCATTTCTCCCTCGTGGGGAGTACAATGCATTTTCTTTAGAAAAATGAGCCAAGAAGATACCAATGTGGAACATTCTTGAAGTGGATACTGAAAGTTCTCTGATCTTTTTTGAGGTTTCTATTAGCGTTTCAAGAGTTTGGGGTCATGGCTGTTAGTTTGCTTGATACTGAACTGTTCAGGGAGCCCCAAGGAATAGCCATTTAATGATATTAACATGCGGATGTACTCCAGTGGTGGAAAGCCTTGCTGATTCTAGGCGAGGAGCCCTTTATTTTTATTTTCAAGAGAAAATAGGCCCGTTTCTCTTCTGTGTAACATGTGAACCCAAGCGAGTCAGAATCCTAGCAAAGTTATTCCAATGGTCTGGGAGCACATGGTTGTAGGTGGAGGAGGTTGTAGACTGGGCATGCGTGGGAGGAGGATGGAGAAATGCCTGCCCGGGTCCAACAGCATGTGTGTGCAGGTGACTGGAGCCACGGGTAGGCTGTCAGGCATTCAACCACCAGATTTATGACCGAGGTAAAAAGCATATATTATGTGCAGAGCCAGCTGGTCACCTGTCAGGTGGGGAGCTGAGGCTGAAAGCCAGCTGCTTAACACCAAGGAGATAACAGCTTTATGAAGAATCTTCAGTGAGGGCGTCTAGAGGAAAACACCATATCCTGCAAGGTACACCTGCGTGCTTTTTCTGTGATAAAACCGGAGGAAGAGAAGACAAAAAGCAAGTGTTGTCGCAGTGTTAGACCTTGAGGTTTAGTGAGTGTTTGATGTGGCATCTCATGAAACTTTAATCATGACATTCATTCCAAATCATTGAGATGTGGGGGATGATAGGAACTGATAAGTGGCAGAAGCCCTCCCAGCTCAGGGTGATGATTTATGGGGAGGCAGAGAGCAGGGGGCTCTGGCTTTCCCTCCAATCTCACTTAACAGCTTCATTAATAACCCAGATAAACAAGCCAGCTAGTTCATGAATAGCATGTGATATTAAATTGAGAGGTGTTGGGAATAAAAAAGAAATCCTAAACAGACAGTAGGCCCACGTGGGGAGAAATTAGAAATACTGATGAAAAGTAAGTAGAATTGTATTGGGGCATGGAAGAGTTGGAATTTTTTTCTGATCAACTCCATACACATTTGAGGAAAGAGTGAAAACCCTCCAATCAATAGCTAGTAATTATTGTGTATCTATTTCTTTTTTTTTTTTCAGCGTAACAGTATTCATTGGTTTTGCACCACACCCAGTGCTCCATGCAATCCGTGTCCTCTCCAATACCCACCACCTGGTTCCCCCAACCTCCCACCCCCCGCCCCTTCAAAACCCTCAGATTGTTTTCCAGAGTCCATAGTCTCTCATGGTTCACCTCCCCTTCCAATTTCCCTCAACTCCCTTCTCCTCTCCATCTCCCCTTGTCCTCCATGCTATTTGTTATGCTCCACAAATAAGTGAAACCATATGATAATTGACTCTCTCTGCTTGACTTATTTCACTCAGCATAATCTCTTCCAGTCCCGTCCATGTTGCTACAAAAGTTGGGTATTCATCCTTTCTGATGGAGGTATAATACTCCATAGTGTATGGACCACATCTTCCTTATCCATTCATCCATTGAAGGGCATCTTGGTTCTTTCCACAGTTTGGCAACCATGGCCATTGCTGATATAAACATTGGGGTACAAAATGTCTATACTGCCTAGAGCAATCTATACTTTTAATGCCATTCTGATCAAAATTCCACTGGTATTTTTCAAAGAGCTGGAGCAAATCATCCTAAATTTTGTATGGAATCAGAAGAGACCCCGAATCGCTAAGGAAATGTTGAAAAACAAAAATAAAACTGGGGACATCAAGCTACCTGATTTCAAGCTTTACAACAAAGCTGTGATCACCAAGACAGCATGGTACTGGCATAAAAACAGACACATAGACCTGTGGAACAGAGCAGAGAGTCCAGATATGGACCCTCAACTCTATGGTAAAATAATCTTCGACAAAACAGGAAAAAAATATATGGTGGAAAAAAGGCAATCTCTTTAATAAATGGTGCTGGGAAAACTGGACAGCTATATGCAGAAGAATGAGTATCTATTTCAAATGCTCTCATTTAATCCTTGTAGCAATTTTATGATGTGGACTTTATTATCCTTTTTTTTCTCCCCACAAATACATCAAGCTGAAGATCAGGAAGCACAGGTAACTCACCAAGAGCCGTGCAGTTACTTCACTGTTACAAGGTGGGATTTGATATCCAGGTCACTAGCCTTTGAAAGCCTCTTTCTTCTGTATTCTTGCTACTCAAAGTATAATCCTCAGGCCAGTGCCCTTAGCATCACTGAGGGGAACTTAGTAGAAATGCAGAATCTCAACCCTTTCCCTGACTCCACTGGAAAAGAATCTGCATTTTTAGCAGGATTTCCAGGTGGTTCAAATGCACAAGAAAGTTTGAGAGGCCCTAGTCTACAGGGCCTAGTCAGTGGATGGGAAAGCAAGTTCCTCATGTAGACGACTCTCTGTAATCTTCTCACTTATATCCCAGGGTCATCAGAAGACCATCAGCCTCCCAGTCAAGGTAATTGTCAACCTCACACAGCCCTTGGTGGCCACAGCCTCAGCTGTGGCACTGCTCATCCAGGCAGTAAAGACAAGTTTCCAGAGCAAATGAACTCTGACCATTGCTTCACTCATACCCTGTGGTTACTGCTAAAGCAGCACAGACCCACGGACTTGGAGTTGTTAATTTAATTGCTCTTAATGTCTTACTAGGATCTGAAGACTTGGGAGGGGAAAAGGGTTTGTTTGTTACCCATCATTGTTTCCCTGGCAGCTAGCACATGGCCTCGTGTGGCCCAGAGAAAGAAGATACTCAGTGAATGTTTGTTGAGAAACTACATGAATGAACACTGGCAAAGTCTCCTGTTCTACCTGGGCACCGTCTCATTGATGATTTTCCCTGGACACTTAAACATCAGGGGTTTGTAGAAAACATCTGGAAAGCTCTTGAATTTCTGCTCCACCCTTAACCACAGGTATATTTTCCTTCCAGGCCAAAGCAGATGTTCTCTTCTGGCAAAAACCAGAGAAAGGAGATCTATGGTATTCTCTTGACAGTGAGTTCAGAAATAAAAAACAGTTGTAAATAAGAAAAATACTTTCACAGTTGGAATTTTTATGTTCTCATTTCTGCTGCAACATGAAATTGTAGTGAGAGGCTAAGGTCAGGGCACATTCAATCAGTCATTCAACAAATATTTATTATGTCCTATTACGCACCAAATGTTAGAGATATTCATGTGATCAGATACACATCTTACCCACCCTTGTGGAGCAGAGAGACCAACTAGGGAGATAAGACTTAAATTGGAATAAGTAATTCAAAGTAGTTCATGGAGTTCAGCAAACATTTATTGAGTTCCAGCTCTGCACCATGCACTGTGCTAGCTGCTGAGGAGAGAAAGATGCCTAAGATGGAAACCCTGATTCGGAGTGGATCAGAACCCAGTGAGACCAACATGTAGGCATCATCTCCCTGCTGTGACAAGGGCAGAGACAGAGAGGTTCCAAGGATTCTAAAGGAGCACATAGACAGACAACGAAGGAGTGAGGGGGCAAAGGGAAGTAAATGGATTTTGGAAGAGTTCCTGGAGGGGGTGGTGCTGGGCTGAGTCTTGAAGCATGAGTAGGGCTTTGCTCAGGCAAGAAAGGAATGAACATGGAAATCAAAGTTTCCTCAACAAGATTGAAAGATCAAACAGTTACATGCTAAAAGAGAGAATGCTGACGTGCTGTAGGAATTCTGGATACAATCCAGTTGTATCTCAGACAGATGGAACCGCATGAAGGGTAGGTAGGGCTTGGGGCACGAAGACAGATAAAGACATTCTATGCTGTGCGTGGTAGCAATGTGAGTGGGACATGAAGGTGGCTCCCTTTCTCCCTTTCTTTGCCATTCTGGGTCTTTCTTGATCTCTCACCACTCACCTGCGAAAGTTTCTAGTATGTTAAAAAAAAAAAAAATTAAGATGTTAAAATAGTATGTGTTTTAAGTTTTAAAATTAAAAACAAATATTTAAACACAAAAGATAATCATGGGATTCGTGTCATGCATCAGTTCCCTCCTCACTAATGTTGGCCAGGGTCATAGAGGCAGTGGGCACAAAATTAAGGACGAGTGATGCTCATACTCGTGGGTGATGCTCAGTCTCGTCAATGTATCTCTGTAACTGACTATATGAAAGCCTCCTTCGAAGATGGCTTCCAAAGCCTAAATTGGAAAACTCCTTGAAAATGTGAAAGCTGTCTCAAAGGGTCCTTCTGCCCTAGCTACATGCTACACTGGATTTTTTTTTTTTAACTGGAGATGTTATCTATGAGAATGTGATGGGTCTGCTTTGTGATAGGACAGGACACATCAGTTCTAGTGCACTTACTGCCTGCCTGTTCCCTCCAGGTGCTATCACATCAGGGTCCCACAAGGGGACAGAGTTTGAAAGATTTTATTTACTTGTTTGACAGAGAGAGATCACAAGTAGGCAGAGAGGCAGGCAGAGAGAGAGAGAGGAGGAAGCAGGCTCCCTGCTGAGCAGAGAGCTCAATACAGGACTCCATCCCAGGACCCTGGATCATGACCTGAGCCGAATGCAGAAGCTTAATCCACTGAACCACCCAGGTGCCCCAAGGGGGCCGAGTTTAATCTAGTATCTCCAACAGGGCCTTTTCCTGATGGCAAAAAATCCCCACTCTTCTCATCCTGGTGACCAAGATGTGAAATTTGCCTGTAAGGTGAATCAGTGATGAAAGATTAGGAAAAGCTTCTGGGTGCTCTCCTAATGTATTGATGGAGAGACTTTGGTTAGGAATTCCAAAGCAATTTACCACAAAAAAGCTCTTAGGTAAAAGGATGTGGACAGAGGGTGCCAGAGCCCTTGTTTGTATATTCCTTGTTTGTATATTGTTTGTATATTCCTCTTCTTGGCCTTCTACTCCTCAACAAGGTAGAAACTCACTCGCAGAACTTCTTTTATTTTAACTTTTGCTGTGTTTTCAAAATAGAGTTCTTCCATGCTCTGAGGCTCTCCTCTTCAGCGTCCAAGATATGAATTACGGGTAACGTGGAGCGTCTCCGTGGGTTTGTATGACTAACAACTGCTCATAAATATGAGCACGGTCAGAAACCCCCGTGACGACTCTTCACTCGGTCTCTAAATCACAGCCAGATCTTTCATGTGAGGATTTTCAGGGAAGCCAAAGGTTACGTTCTCTGCTTTCTTTTGTAAATATGTCACAGTCCATTGGACCCAGAGACCAGGGCCCCTCATAGCCGGTGGGGGAGTCATAGCTGTGGTCTTTATTAAGATTTAAATCACTTAAAATCCCATTATTTTCTCCCTAGCCCCAAACATAAAAAAGATGTGCAATATCAAAAAGGGATTTTCTGTAGGAATCAACTATTTCTTTTCAAAGTAAAAACATTGTTGACATAAGAATGTCATTCCTCAGGTTACAAAATCTATACTGCGTGATTTTTTTAAAGTAAGCTCAAATGGTAAAATTTTTTTAATATAAGACTCCCCATTGTGGCATTTTTCATATTCAGTTCAAAAGATGTATAATAGAGGATATGTTAGTTGATTTACTCCCACAAAATCAAGTGTAGTTTTGGTAATGGTAATGGTACTAGTTGTGGAAGTGGCGCTTTTATAGGAGAGTGGAATATGGATAATTTTCATGTCATTACTACATAAAACCCATAATTCTTAGCACAAAATCCATTTACATGTAGCTTTAATGGCAAAAACTTGAGCAAATTTCCAAAGTTAGATCTCATATTACCTAGCTTCCATGAATTAGACATATTTACTATGAAGTAATATCATAAATACTTAAAATTAAACTACAGCTGTCAAGATTAATAAAATATGCTTTATGATCTAGAATGTCTCCTTTTATGGCTAGATTTACTAGCGACTCATTCCTCAACTTCATTAATCCATAAAACATTTCCTATTCAATAATACAAAATGAGAAAATGCAGTATTTTTGCGTTTAGTGTAATTTTTAAGGCAAATTGTATCCATGTGTTTGTGCTTGCTTTGAGAAGAGAGGGAAGATGATTATTTTCATTTCCAAGACAGTAAAGTAATAAATAGCAAATGCCTTTTCTGGGAGTTTACTCTCTTTTGTTTACAGACACACGGTGCTTGCCACGAATAAGGCATCTGGTTGCTGGAGGCCGGGGTGGATCAGACAGATTTGGGCCCAAACTTAGGTTACTCTGTAGTCTTAGGCAAATCAGATAAACCTCCCTGAGCCTCAGTTTCTTCATCAGTAGAATGGGGATAATATCAAACTCTCAGGCTTTTGTAAGGATTGGAGATTTACATATATAATTAGCATGGTACCTAGCTTCAAGTTGGCCTTAGATGAATGTATCTATTGCATTACAGATAAATGCACAGAATAAATGCCAAATAAGTGTATTTATTCTACACCAGACATTGTGTCCTTTACCAGAAATATATTAAAAAATATATATATATATAAGATTCATTGTAACATAATTATCAAATACTAAATTGTTACTTAATGTCTATTAAAATTGTTTTGCTTTCCAAATTTTCTTGCTTTACATATCTCTGGTGTTGTACAGGAACACCCTAAATACTTTTTCTTGCATTTTTGATATGTGTACATCAATTTTATTACTCTATTAATTTATTAATGTTCTCTGTTGCATATTATATGTGTGTATATAAATGTATGCACATATGCATGCCTTATTCTGTCGTTCATTAAACTATATTTTGTATCTTAAAAAAAAAGAGTGAGAGAGAAGAACTCTCAGTTCTTCTTCTCAGAGAACTTATGATTTTATAGAGAAAGGGGGGCAGGACAGACATCTACACAGCAAACTGTAAAGTATGTCAGACCATCTTTAGACCTCTCAGCATGGGATTATGTACAATGCCTGAGGGCTCAAAGGTGGGAGTAATTAATTCTCATTAGGAAAACAGATAAAGACAATCAATGTGATACTAGAGAAAACTTCACTTAAAACATTACATTTGAGGGACACATTGGTGGCTCAGTCGGTTAGATATCTACCTTCTGCTCAGGTCATGATCCCAGGGTGCTGGGATCGAGCCCCACTTTGGGTTCCTTGCTCAGTGGGGAACCTGCTTCTTCCTCTCCCTCTGCCTGCTCCTCCCCGTGCTTGTAGTCTCTCTCTCTTTCTCTCTCTCTCTCTCTGACAAATAAATAAGTAAAATCTTTTTAAAAAGGATTACATTTGAGGATCTTGAAGAATAAACAGAATTTTGACAAGTGGAAAAAAAGAACATCCCAGCAAGAACAAATAGCGTCAGTTAAAGGTGCAGTGGCACGGGACACGCCTACAGTCTGAACTGTGACTTTGCTTTTTTGTGGTCTCCTGGCTGCCCACCCACCCTGCCGACTTTGGAGCTGCCAGCTTCCATAATTGTTTGTATGTGTTTATGTGTGTGTGTGTGTATATGTATGCACATAGACAAATATTTTATATATAGATATATATTCAAATTATTTGTATTTCTTTGGAAACCCTGACTGACACAGATATGTGATTCAAATTTAAAAGCTTACATAAGTGGCACCTAGGGGGCTCAGTTGGTTCAGCATCTGCCTTCAGCTCAGGTCATGATCCCAGGGTCCAGGGATTGAGCTCCACATCGGGCTCCTTGTTCAATGGGGAGCCTGCATTTCCTTCTTCCCCTCACCACACTCGTGTTCTCTTTCTCACACACTCTCTGACTCTCTAATAAATAAAAATTGTTAAAAATAAGTAAAAGCTTGTATAATAAAATTGAGAGAACTTGCTCTTATCTAGGTATAAATGGTCCTATGCAATGTCAAGATGCAATCTTAGTTTCAAATAAAATCTTTAAAAAAAAGGGGGGGGGGCGCCTGGGTGGCTCAGTGGGTTAAAGCCTCTGCCTTCGGCTCGGGTCATGATCTCAGCGTCCTGGGATCGAGCCCCGCATCGGGATCTCTGCTCAGCGGGGAGCCTGCTTCCTCCTCTCTCTCTGCCTGCCTCTCTGCCTGCTTGTGATCTCTCTCTGTCAAATAAATAAATAAAATCTTTAAAAAAAATAAAAAAATAAAAATCTTAGTTTCAGGATTTCCCAGAAGAGATTGACCTCTTCTACTGGAGCGGTCCTCTGTTTTAGCTAACTCACTGTTTCTCCAGTTTCTCCAGTCCCACCCCGGGTTTCGTGGCCCTCTGGCAGTGGTGTGGGGGCATGGTGGAGCTAAAGGGTGCTGACTGTGGGCTCAGGTGTGAAGCCACCTGAACTGATTGCATCCCTTGGCCTCTCGCTTTACCGCTTCAGGAATCAGGGAGAGTAGGGCCCATGTTACTTTGTCGTGCTTTGTACACGGGCTGTCTGAATTCCTTAACACCTAGATGCATGGTACCAGGTTCCAAAGTTTGCAGCCACATGAGCTGAATTATTCTTAAGTGAAGATTGCAGAAATCATAATATCTCTCCTTGCCCTGCAATAGCGGATATGTGCTGCATGAAAACCAGGTCCTGCCCCATCTTACCGATGCTTTTATTATAATAATAACATCTTATATTTGATGGCTGCTTCATTGACTCCTTCATTTACTTTTATAAGTACTACTTCATTTGATCTTCACAAATATTAGATAGGGAAGGAGTTCTCATCCCAATTTTATGTACATATGGACATGGAAGCCTTGGGAAGTTAGATGATAGCTAATGATAATTGGGGGAGCTGGGTACCCATCCTCCTTTTCCAATTTAAAATTCCACACTCTGCCTCTTCTTTCCATTCTCTTATTCTTCCTCCCTCAATTTCATCCTTCAACAACATTTACTTATTAAATTCTATGTCAGGAATTGTTCTAAGTCTTGGACACACAGCAGACAAGAAGACAGACCTTTTCAGGGACTATTTCCTTAGACTATCTCCACGGAGCTTAGAGTCCAATAAGGAAAATGGGCATAAAAATTACAGATAACTAGCTTCAGTTGTGATAAGTACTATTGAGGAGACCTATAAGAGGCCTTTGAAGTGCATAAACATACTTTCCTGCTTTATTAGGAGAATGTGGGGTAAGTGTTATCCTTGTCTTGACCTCTAGGTCATCCTCAGGTATGTAACAATGGTCTATGTTTTAATGTTGTATGAAGTTCATACTCAGCAGGAGACAGGTAGCACACTCAAATATGGTAGTTGGGGAGAAGACAGTAAAAGGAATCTTTACAAATGTGTAGCCATCTCTGAGGGGATGAGAGAAGGAATAGTTTCCAGAAGATAGGTTGTGTTGCTGGGGGAAAGGGCTTCCTGACAGGAGCTGTTCTTTTCAGTCAACCTGCAACAATGTATCAGGGAGAGAGTTGGGGGATAACACCCCTCTCCTTCCCCTCCAGCCTTCTCCTCTGCTGAGACAACAAATAGCCTGAGATCAAGGGGACTTACTGCAGAGCTCCCTCCATAGGTCAGGGTGTGAAGGGTTGAGAAGGTGTCAGAAGTGGGGAATGAAAAATGATTATCTTCGGCTGATTGCTGCTAGCAGGTCTGCCTCTAACTGCCTTTGCAGGATCATTTTTAACTCCAGTAGTTTCATGAATTGTCTTCCTCCTTGCATGTACTATTGTCCCTTTTTCCCCAGCAGCCAAAGCAATTCTAGAAGAATCCCATAGAACAGATAGTGTGCTGACCTACTCCTCACTGCTTTAAAATCAGCCAATAGATTTTACATTAAACTCCAGGCTTCCATAACCATAAGGCACTATTTGAGCAGCTCTGTCTCCTTTTCCAGCTTCATTAGGTACCATTCGCTTTCTCGTTCGTTATATCCTGGTCTTCCTGTTGCCATCTACGGCAAGCTTGCTCTTGCTTCAAGAACTGGAGGTTTTCTGTTTTCTTTGCCTAATGGTCTCATAGCTGGTAATTTTCCTCTTCTCCCTCTTATTCCTTTTCCTCTCTTCTTCCTCTTTTCACCCTCCTCCTCCTCATTATTAAAAGTAATTCACTTGTTTATTTGTCTGTTTTTATGCCAGTACCATGCTGTCTTGGTGATCACAGCTTTGTAGTAAAGCTGGAAATCAGGTAACGTGGTGCTGCCAGTTTTGTTTTTCTTTTTCAACATTTCCTTAGCTATTCGGGGTCTCTTCTGATTCCATACAAATTTTAGGATTATTTGCTCCAGCTCTTTGAAAAATGCCGGTGGAATTTTGATCGGAATGGCATTAAAGGTATAAATAGATTGCTCTAGGTAATACATACATTTTAACAATGTTTATTCTTCTGATCCAGGAGCATGGAATGGTCTTCCATCTTTTTGTGTCTTCTTCAATTTCTTTCATGAGTGTGCTGTAGTTCCTCAAGTACAGATCCTTTACCTCTTTGGTTAGGTTTATTCCCAGGTATCTTATGGTTCTTGGTGCTATAGTAAATGGAATCGATTCTCTAATTTCCCTTTCTTTATTTTCATTGTTAGTGTATAAGAAAGCAACTGGTTTCTGTACATTGACTCTGTATACTGCCACATTACTGAATTGTTGTATGATTTCTAGTAGTTTGGGGTGGTGTCTTTTGGGTTTTCCATATAAAGTATCATGTCATCTGCGATGAGAGAGAGTTTGACTTCTTCATTGCCAATTTGGATACCTTTTATTTCTCTTTGTTGTCTGATTGCTGTTGTTAGGACTTCTAATACTATATTGAACAAGAGTGGTGAGAGTGGGCATCCTTGTCATGTTCCTGATCTCAACAGGAATGTTGTGAGTTTTTTCCCATTGAGGATGATATTTGCTGTGGGTCTTTCATAGATAGATTTGATGAAGTTCAGGAATGTTCCCTCTATCCCTATACTTTGAAGCATTTTAATCAGGAACGGATGCTGGATTTTGTCATATGCTTTTTCTGCATCAATTGAGAGGACCATGTGGTTCTTCTCTCTTCTCTTATTGATTTGTTCTATCACACTGATTGACTTGTGAATGTTGAACCATCCTTGTAACCCACGGATGAATCCCATCTGGTCATGGTGGATAATCTTTTTAATGTGCTATTGGATCCTGTTGGCTAGGATCTTGTCGAGAATCTTAGCATCCATATTCATCAGTGATATTGGTCTGAAATTCTCCTTTTTGGTGAGGTCTTTGCCTGGTTTGGGGATCAGGGTAATGCTGGCTTCATAAAAAGAGTCTGAAAGTTTTCCTTCTGTTTCAATTTTTTGAAACAGCTTCAGGAGAATAGGTGTTATTTCTTCTTTGAAAGTTAGGTAGAATTCCCCAGGAAATCCATCAGGTCCCAGGCTCTTTTGTTTTGGGAGATTTTTGATCACTGCTTTGATCCTGTTTCTAGATATTGGTCTATTCAGGTAGTCAATTTCTTCCTGGTTGAATTTTGGGACTTTATAGTTTTCCAGGAATGCATCCATTTCATCTAGGTTGCTTAACTTATTGGCATATAACTGTTGATAATAATTTCTGATGATTGTTTCTATTTCTTTGGT
Organism: Mustela nigripes; assembly: GCF_022355385.1. Lineage (NCBI taxonomy): Eukaryota > Metazoa > Chordata > Mammalia > Carnivora > Mustelidae > Mustela > Mustela nigripes. The sequence goes on from NC_081559.1 coordinate 96,052,766, forward strand.
GTTAGTTGTGATCTCTCCCTTTTCATTCATAATTTTATTAATTTGAGTTTTCTCTCTTTTCTTTTGGATTAGTGTGGCCAATGGTTTATCACTCTATGGTAAAATAATCTTCGACAAAGCAGGAAAAAATATACAGTGGAAAAAAGACAGTCTCTTCAATAAATGGTGCTGGGAAAATTGGACAGCTATATGTAGAAGAATGAAACTTGACTGTTCTCTCACACCGTACACAAAGATAAACTTGAAATGGATAAAAGACCTCAACGTGAGATAGGAATCCATCAGCATCCTAGAGGAGAACATAGGCAATAACTTCTTTAATATCAGCCACAGCAACTTCTTTCAAGATATGTCTCCAAAGGCAAAGGAAACAAAAGTGAAAATGAACTTTTGGGATTTCATCAAGATCAAAAGCTTCTGCACAGCAAAGGAAACAGTCAATAAAACAAAGAGGCAACCTACGGAACGGGAGAAGATATTTGTAAATGACAGTACAGACAAAAGGTTGATATCCAGGATCTATAAAGAACTTTCAAACTTAACACACAAAACAGATAATCATGTCAAAAAATGGGCAGAAGATATGAACAGACACTTCTCTAATGAAGACATTATCAGACACATGAAAACGTGTTCATCATCACTAGCCATCAGGGAGATTCAAATTAAAACCACATTGAGATACCACCTTACACCAGTTAGAATGGCCAACATTAGCAAGACAGGAAACAACGTGTGTTGGAGAGGATGTGGAGAAAGGGGAACCCTCTTACACTGTTGGTGGGAATGCAAGTTGGTGCAGCCTCTTTGGAGAACAATGTGGAGATTCCTCATGAAATTAAAAATAGAACTTCCCTATGGCCCTGACACTGCACTCCTGGGTATTTACCCCAAAGATACAGATGTAGTGAAAAGAAGGGCCATCTGTACCCCAATGTTTATAGCAGCAATGGCCATGGTCACCAAACTGTGGAAAGAACCAAGATGCCCTTCAACAGACGAATGGATAAGGAAGATGTGGTCCATATACAATATGGAGTATTATGCCTCCATCAGAAAGGATGAATACCCAACTTTTGTAGCAACATGGACGGGACTGGAAGAGATTATGCTGAGTGAAATAAGTCAAGCAGAGAGAGTCAATTATCATAAGGCTTCACTTATTTGTGGAGTTTAACAAATAACATGGAGGGCATGAGGAGATGGAGAGGAGAAGGGAGTTGAGGGAAATTGGAAGGGGAGGTGAACCATGAGAGACTATGGACTCTGAAAAACCATCTGAGGGTTTTGAAGGGGCGGGGGGTGGGAGGTTGGGGGAGCCAGATGGTGGGTATTATGGAGGGCACGTATTGCATGGAGCACTGGGTGTGGTGCATAAACAATTCTGTTATACTGAAAAGAAATTTAAAAAAAAATCAATTCACTTTTTTGAGATATAACATCATACATTAAAGAGCCCAAATTTTAAGTACACACCTTGATGAATTTTTACATGTGTATATACCCATAAAAACAACCACCCAGATCAAGATATAAAGCCTTCGCAGGCCCCCAGAAGGCTCAGTTGTGCTCCTGCCTGTCAATGTCTTACCCCTTCCCCAGGCCAAACAGTATTCTGAGCTCTATCATCACGAAACAGTCGTGTCTGTTTTTGAACTTCATATAAATGCAGTCATGTCCATCTTTGTGTCAGGATTCTTCTGCTCTGCCTATGTCTATGAGAGCTCTCTCTGTTTCTTGCTGATACCAGCAGCTGCTTGTTTTTGCTCTGTAGTATTCCACTCCGTGGACACACTAGCATTTATCCATTCCACTGCTGATAGACATTTGATTCTAGTTTTTGGTTATTATGACTAGCGCTGTTACGGACATTGTGATGGGTATATATCCAGGAGTGGGATTGTTGCACCAGAGGATGGGGGGATGTTTTGCTTTAGTAGACACTGCCAAATAGCTTTTGAAAATGGTTGTACCAGTGTACCCTCCCAGTAGCCACGTACAAGTGCTCCGCTGAGACAACATCCTTGTCAGCACTCGGAACTGACTGGCTAATTTTAGCCCTTCTGGGAGGTGCAGGGTGATGTCTCATCATGGTTTTCATGTTCATTTTTTTTTGGATGATTATAATGTTGAGCAACATTGCATAGGCTTATTGAGCATTTAGATAGCATCTTTGGTAAAGTACCAATCAAGTGTTCTGCCATTCAAAACCAATATTTGCCACCTTTTTTTTTCCTTCTAGCTTTATGTATTTTGGATATGATTTCTTAGTCTGACACTTGAATGCCACATTTTACCTCCTGGTCTGTAGCTTGCCTTTTCACTCTCTTAGTAATGTCTTTTGATAAACGTAAGTTCTGAGGTTAAATTTAGCAAACTTTTCTCATATGGCCAATGCTTTCTGATACCTAAGAAATTTTTGTATATGTTACTTCTCATTATAACCTCCTCAGAGAACCTGCCCCAGCCTCCTGGTTGTATGTTTTGCTCTTCAGGCCTGCACTGACCTCCCTGAGGCCTGGAGCGTGAGTATAAGTGGAGTCCTCTGATATTCCTGCTGGAGGACCAGCTGAAGTGGCTTTGGGTTCAGACTTAGAGTCACACTACCAAGCACCAATTGTCATTACAACTACAACAGACAGGCAACAATACAGAATAATGAGTATGGTCGCAAGCAACAGGGCTGGGAGAGTAGGCACAGTCTCAGCTACCATAAGCTTTGGGGTCCCTTCAACTTGATAAGTAGCTAGCCACATATTTTCTGTGGTGCATTCCGAGGTGCTCTGTTCAGATCCCCCACTTCAGAATCAAGGCCCTTCTCCTTGCCTTCTCCTTAGGAATGTTAGCTGCTGATGGCTTATAGCTGAGTATCTTTCAGGGCTTACCTCAATATGAGATATCTCTAAAGAACCATCCCTCCTTTTGCAGATCAGCCAAAGCCTCTTTTGCAAATAAATTACAATTCATTTCTCCTTCTGTTTGATTCCCATGCCTATACTTCCTCACAGGTACAGATCCTCAGAGCCCTCTTCCAGAAATTTCCGTCATGCAGGTCTCTCTCTCAGAATCTGTTCTCCAGACTCAGGGACCCTTAGGGGTGTGTGACTAATGCCTCTTCTCTGCTGCAGCTGTATCTCATCAATATTGGTTCCTCAGTTTCCAATAAAGTCTTGGTAATGAGGTACAGGTGCTTGGAATGGTACACTTTCCCCCTTTGGGCTTCCCATTCACCTTGGGTCCAGCACAAGGTAGTAGTCTGATGATTCCCTGAGGTACTGTTGACGATGAGTCCAATCCTCAGGCATCCCTGAGGCTGGAGGGTGACCACAAAATCAACTGTTAGGTTTTTGTTGTTGTTGCTGTTCTAAGACGTTCTAAGGTGTACACACACACACGATTACACATATACTATTACCTGCAACAGGAGTGAAAACAAACAAACAAAAAAGACACCCAGGCTTATTAATAATGTCCACTAAATGACTACCCTAGGTATTGAGTATAGGGCCAAGGGGTGAATCATAGTTCGGGGGAACAGTGGCCCTTGTTGTTTGCTCTCTGTTTTTGTGGAGAGGCTGGCGATGGCAGGGTGACTAGCCCTCTGAGACCTTCCTGGTTGTAACAGTACATTTCTGCATTCTGCCAAACCCTCAGACTGGGCAAATGAGGACCACCGACTGGCTGCCCCATTGGGTCTCATCAGGAAGCTGCTTAAGGAAGAGTTGAGTTTTTCTGAATATTGAAGGGCCAACTCTCGTCTTGTCAGCACCTACTTACGGTGATTCAGAAAAATAATTTTCTCATAATTTAGGGAGGCCAAAAGATTTATGCTATATTCTGAACATAACAGAATTGGATTCATCATCATGGGATGAAAGAGAGCCATTTCCAAAGTGCATCCCATCGAGGTGAAAAGTATGAGGCTTGATAAATAGGAAGTAATTGGGATGGCATCTCATTTTCAGTAGCTTTCCCTTTGTTACCTTCTGAACAGTGCATGGTTTACTGTTCTCCCTGCATTTATTTGAAGATTTTATGAAAACGCATAAGTTGTTGACATTTTGGGCACCATTAATGATGAAAACTTATTGTATATTATGCCAAATTGAAGGGATAGAAATTATAGTGTCTGAGGATGACATAGCAGCAGCAGCAGAGCGCCCGACGCAGCCACAAATTCCAATTAAAGGAGCAGAGTTCTGTGAAGCTTGCATATAAAACACGGGGCTGGGCAAGTGCCCAAGCCCCAAAGGGACCTCCTGCTGAAGTAGCACAGTTAGCTGCTGGGACACTTCTCCCTGTGGGGGACTGGTTAGGATTGCTTTCTGCGGAAGTTTACAGGGACCTGGGTAAGAGTTGTTAAACTTTGTGTGGGGGTTACTTTCTACCACGTAGAGTGAAGTCAAAAGGTAGCCAGTCCGGGGCTGCCTCTCTGCTGTGCCAGCAGAGACCGATTGGTTCTTTCTGTTTAATCATTTTTACCATGTCGTTTTCGTCTTCATGCTTATTTCATGGTTTCAAGATGGTTGTGCCACCACTTATATTTGTCTGTGTTCTCGTCAGAGAGGAGGAGAAGGGTGGAAGGCGAAAATGTAAGTGCCAGATAAGTGAAAAGTGCTTTCCCAGAGGCTGTGACAATTCCTATTTGTATCCCATTGTCTAGAGGTATGTCACCTAGCCAGCCAACTATATGACCATATATGCTCTGTCATGTGGTCAGCTGTGGCTGCAAGGAGGTAAGAAGGTAGATGTTTGCCTTTCTTCCCCCCTCTACATTAAATCAGAGTTCTGTTCATGGAGAGAAGATGAGATATGGGGTAGGCAGCCGGTAGTGTTTAGCACAAGCTGAGAGCCTCCCCATCTCTTGCCCAAAGGTGGGTTAGAAATCTATCTGATTAGGATATCTGCTTGGATGTAAGCTCCAGGTGATGTATTACACAGAGTCCCTCTGTCAGAGAAAATGCCAAATGAATGGGAATAAGCAACAGAAAGACTTCATGCAACCCCATGAAGACAGAGAAAATGTCAGTTGAGTCCATGAAAGGGGAGAATAATCCAAACTTTATTTATAAGGAGTGAGTTAGAAATACTTCATAAATGGATTAATCTAGCACGTGGTTCAGGCAACACCTAAAATTGTGCCTAGCACTTGCTGTTGATCTGGGAGATGAGGATAATCTGCTATTTCTGCCCTATAGATGACTATATCCTCACTGGTGCTGTGGGGCCAATAGGTGAAAAAAGGAAACCAACAGAGTAACTTCTCAATGAGAGGAGAGGTCACTGGGTTCGGGTGGGGTTAGGAAAAGCTTCGTGGAGAAAGGACGTATGTCTGGGACCTTAGATGGGGGATTCAATTTGGACAGTTAGGTAAAATGGTGCAGAAGGCAGAATCCACACAGTCCTGGATCTGGATGGCCTGTTTTGGATGCGGAACTGTGAGAAAACAAGCGTAAAGAGAAAGTGTACACAGTCAGAATGGCTAAAATTAACAAGTCAGGAAATGACAGATGCTGGCGACGACACGGAGAAAGGGGAACCTTCCTACACTGTTGGTGGGAATGTAAGCTGGTGTAGCCACTCTGGAAAACAGCATGCAAGTTCCTCAAAAAGTTGAAAATAGAGCTAGCTACCCTTCAACCCAGCAATTGCACTACTGGGTATTCACCCTAAAGATACAAATGTAGTGATCTGAAGGGGCACGTGTACCTGAATGTTTATAGCAGCAATGTCCACAATAGCGAAACTATGGAAAGAATCTAGATGTCCATCAACAGATGCATGGATAAAGAAGAAGACATATATGTGTGTGTGTGTGTGTGTATATATATATATATATATATGTATATATATGTATATATATATATATATATATATGTATATATATATATATGAATGCACAATGGAATACTATGCAGCCATCAAAAGAAATGAAATCTTGCCATTCGCAATGACATGGATGGAACTAGAGGGTATTATGCTGAGTGAAATAAGTCAATCAGAGAAAGACAATTATCATATGATGTCCCTGATATGAGGATGTTGAGAGGCAATGTGAGGGGTTTGGGGGATAGGAAAAGAATAAATGAAACAAGATGGGATCAGGAGGGAGACAAACCATAAGACACTCTTAATCTCACAGAACAAACTGAGGGTTGCTGGGGTAGGGGGGTAGGGAGAGGGTGGTGGGGTTATGGACACTGGGGAAGGTATGTGCTATGGTGAGTGCTGTGAAGTATGTAAACCTGGCAATTCACAGACCTGTACCCCTGGGACAAATAATACATTATAAGTTAATAAAAAATTTAAAAAATTATATTTAAAAAAAGAGAAGGTATACAGATGGCTAGCTGCTTATGCATTACTACCTTCTCCCTTTTCCTTTATAGGAAATCTCCCACTTTATCCGACTGGGTTATAGGTCCATCTTGAAAAATATATTTCTCAGTATTTTTTGTGTCAAAAATGGTCCTGAGGTAAAAGTCTAAGTCTCTTAGGACTGGAACTCCCAGGACAGGGCCTGATGCTGTCATAAATATGTACTTTTTTGTTCTTGTCTATTTCTCTTTTCTGCTGCTGAGAACGTTGATGTGATACCTGGAGCTTCAGTGGGCATTTTATGATCATGAGATTATTTTCAAACTGGAAACTATAAGCTAAAGGTTGCAGAAGAAAAAAGTATTCAGTGCCTGGTTCTCTGCTGACCGTAGACCTACCATACCAATTCCAGACAGTTTCATGAATGTGAGAAAATACACTTTTATATTAGATCACTGTTTTTGGAAACCCTGTTATATGCAAGATAACCTAATTCAGACATGGTTTAGGAGATTAGGTTGGAAACATAGGATCAGGCCAAATTATGGATAAATTAAAAAAAAAAAAAAGAAACCTCTACAACTTCTGAGGATGAATTGTCTGTCAGACACCGAACTGCATTTTACATTATGACATACTGAAGCACCTCCTTTGCTTTCCTCTCCATTATGTCTCAAGATATTATTGAGGTAAAGCAAGAGCTGATAAAATTGACATTGTATCATCTCTTAAATAAGGCGATCCTCTTGACAGTCATACTGTTGCTGTGCCTGCTAGTGACCCTGTGGTACGGAGTTCTTCTCCTGCTATTCACTGAGGCCAACAGAAACACACCGGAAGGGGTCAATGCTTCTCTACTGAAGAGTTCAGACAGTACGTTCAAAACAAATCATTGTATTGACAGTTGAGTGCTGGGTCCTAATCCCCAAATCTGGCCACCTCATCACCTTACCCAGAACAGAGAAGCAGGTCCTAACCAGTATGGATGCACCCTGGGCCTCTTGAGGGCCCTCCAGGGGCAATCTCTGACTTTTTTAATGATCTTTCTTCCTTACCTGGTCACTTGGGTGTTCCAGAAAGCAGATGCTGAGGCAGCTTTAGAAGCATAAGCAATTTGGGTAGGGGGAATGGGGAGAGGTAAAAATCTGTGAAAGATGAAAGGGAAAAGAGCAAGGGGGAGACCTCAGGCTGTGAAGCCTCTCTGACTTATTCCAGCCGATGCCACAGGGAGCTTGGGAACAAAGATGGCCACCAGCAGTGTCCTGTTCTGGGCAGAAATAGTCAGAGTCTCTTGCCACCATGGGCTGGCAGCCACCTAGGAAAATATGGCATCAGCAAAAGAGTCGAGACAAAGCTTGAAGATGCCAGTAGCTGGAGGCCATTAGCTAATCACTCTTCTTGAAGCCGGACAGCGATTCTTCCAGAAAAGAGCTTAGTGGCTCCTCTGCAGCTGTCAAGAATCCCCGCACCAACAGCAAACCTCACAGCTGAACGATGACTTTTCTTCACAGACCCCGATTCATGACCTTTTAACACTATTTCCTAAGAACCGTAACCCAGGCTATGTTGTGCTAAGAATGCATCTGCTTCTTTCCCAAACCAGCCTGTGTTCCCTGGACCCCAGAGGAATCTGGGCTTAGCTCCTGGCATTCCAGGTCACCTGGGGAGAAGGAGACTCCACTCCAGTCTGCTGTGATGCTCCAGGATGACCCCACTTCATCCTCATGGTCACCCTGCAATGCACTGCCTTCTCATCTCATATCCCAGACAGCCAAGATGCCGTGTATTGAGGGGTTTGGAACAGAGAGAACCAGGATACAGACACAGATCCATCTGACAGCAAAGCCCATCTACTTTCTGATGGCCCATGCTCAGCAGGAGGGTTCGCACCCTAGGGATCCATCCATTCATCTGTTCATCACATGCTAATTAGGCACCACTTTGAGCCTACTGGTCCCTGATTCTGGGTAGCTTTGATCTGAGAAGAGGCATAGGCCCTGGTTTTATTTGTGTCATTAGCTAATGTGAACCAAATATTGCCTGACCCAGGCTGAGCCATTCTCCTGGGCTACATTCTCACAGCAACCTTTGAAGATGTAAAGGTATTTTTAATCTGCGCTTTACAAACGTGGAGTCCAGCAAAGTTAAGCGGTTGCTCCAGGTCACACAGCAAGTAGTGGCAACATGGGGATCTACTTTCAGGCAGTCTGATGCCAGGGTGTGGGGCTGGCCCAGGACTCCACCAAATGCACCAGAAGGGATAGTGTGCTGGGTTCGCACCTGGCTGCTCATGCCAGTCCCTAAGACCAATGCTGCAGGGTCCGAGATAGTCACGAGAGATATGGCTGGAATGATCAAAGGGTTTTCCCCTGTTTAAAAATAATTTTTAGTTAGAAAATTAAAGACTGGGGCGCCTGGGTGGCTCAGGTGTTAAGTGTCTGCCTTCAGCTCAGGTCATGATCCCAGGGTCTTGGGATCAAGTCCCACATCAGGCTTTCTGCTCAGCGGGAAGCCTGCTTCTCCCTCTCCTACTCCTGCTTATGTTCCCTCTCTCGCTGTGTCTCTCTCTGTCAAATAAAATCTTAAAAAAAAAAAAAAAAAAGACTGCATTGAAATATTATTGCTTCAAGCCCATGAAAGTTCATGACATGAATACAGACTTTCAAAATTCTGAAGATGAGAAATGGGTGGCCCTCTTGTTCTAGAACACAAAGAGGAGCAGGCTTCCCATAGCTGGTGTATGGGGTGAGCACTGGATGCTGTCTGTTTCAGGAAGAGCAAACACTTTGCCCTCTCCATTGTCTGTTTCAGGAAGAGCAAACACTTTGCCCTCTCCGAAGCCATTTCTGAGAAAAGCTATTGTTTCCAACGTTCTTACAGATAAATAGGTAGCTTTTGTTCTGATACATTTAATGTGAACACCTAAAGATTTATTTACTTGAGAGAGAGAAAGCATGTGCAAGTACAGGATAAGGGGCAGAGGCAGAGGGGGACAGAGAATCCCCAAACAGACCCTCACTGAGTGTAGAGCCGGATGTGGGGCTCGATCCCAGAATGCTGACATCCTAATCTGAGCCAAAACCAAGAGTCAGATGCTTAACTGACTGAGCCAGGAACCCCTATGTGAACATTTGATACATAAGACAAACCAAGAGGACCTACTGGAGGGGAGCGGAGGGGAGGGTCTCTTGGCTTACAGTAGCCACTGAGTTGTTTCAGATTCCATGTCTGTAGGCAAGCAAAAATGTTAATCTTATGATAAAACATCACTTTTGGGTCATCAGGCGGCGTGAGAAACTTTAGCAGTCATCAAGCAATGCCATAGTGAGAAATAGGTTTTGGAACATGAAGGTGAGGAAGGGGCCAGAGTCTAGAAGCCTGGGTTTGCAGGTGTGGGTGAGGAGGCAGCCCTGGGCATGGCTGGCCTGGTAGATGGAATCAAGAGGACATGATGGTGAGGGCGTGGATTTTGAGGCATGCATCTTCTTGCTGGGGATGCGTGCATGGGGAATTAAAGGCAATGTCCCTGTTCCCAATTGAGCCTGAAATTGTGCAATGCTAGTGATTTGTGGGGTAGGATGTTACAGTCCAAGCACATGGTCTGAGATATGCTATAAAGTCATATCCAGTCATAAATTAGGATATGGCCAGGGATAAGGTTTTCATCCAATTGTAAGATTTGTGTCCCTTATTTGTAATGTTTTTGGGTTGGAACTCAAGAAGAGAAGTAAAAAAATCACATTTGGGTTTTCACTTTTAGAATAAGACAGTAGCTTTCAAATCATTTTTGCAATTGCTTCCAAATACTTTTTAGCAATAGCATTCTGTTTTCAAATTAAACCTTGCTTGGGGTTCCATGGTATTGAATAGAGAGGTCAGTATTTTATCAACATAAATGTATAATATTTATTTTATATAAAGTTAATCAGGGATAAATATGGGACTATTTGGATGATCCATAATATTTAAAATTAGAACATAGTGTTGCAGTCTTTCATCAATTCCAGTATCCAATTTGTTCTAGATGTTTCTTTTTGTTATCACAGATAGGAGGAAACAGTGGTTTACACGGATAAGGGGTAGTAAAATTTAAGTGTTTTTAAGTATCTTGCTGTTTATTCCCGGAATACTATTTAATTAACCAAAAGTAGCAGAAGGTATTTTATCCGAAGTTTTTCTTCAGAATAAGTTTTAATGGCACACAAGTCAGTAGATTAGTTATTTCCTATCAGCCCTTTTGTTTTTTTAATTAAAATTTAAAAACTGATTCTTTGGTTAAGTTATGGCTGTGGTACCCAGTGCTATTTCTTTCTTTGGAATGGTTTCCCCATCTCAAATAGCACTTGTTCTTGGACAGTTCTAGAATCTTCAAGGGCAAGTGGGGTGCTATCAGCAATTCATCGTTTCACTGGTTTTCAGTCTGAGTTCCATGTTACCCAAGAGTTTCATTAGGATTTTATTTAAAAAATATATTAACCATTTTCAAAGTGTCATCTTAAAAAGGACATGCATTTTCTCACACTGGAGATATTTGATGCCCTGTGTAATTCACCAGCCCAATGGCTTTGATAGTCTTTACATCAAGCATCTTGTCATGTTTGGCTAATGGAAGAGTAAACTGATATTGAGGACATATCCCTATAGGACAGAGATTTCTCATTGTTTTCACAATATCCATTTACCCTTCTTACTTAAAAACAGTACTTCGTAATAATGTAGCCAGCTAGAAAACATTTCCCAGCCTTCCTTGCTATGCCATGTGTTCACTTGACCTAGTCCTGAAGTCTTAATGGTGTTGTGTGACACTTTAGGGCTTTCCTTACGTGAAATTCAGTTATATTGTATTCTTCTTTATTGTCCTTCCATGCTTTCCCTTTCTTTTTGTTCTGGAATGTGAATGTGAAGGCTGGAGCTCTAGCAGCCATCTGAGACTGTGAGGTTATCTTGAGAATGGGAGCATAATGATGATAGTACAGAGTAATAGAAGAAACCTCGGTCCTTGATGAATGTGGAACCATCACACTAGATCTGTAGTCCCTACCTCTAAACTTCTGTCACTGTCACTTGTTTCAGTTACACTTACATATAGTATTATCTAATTCTGATGGATACTGTCAGAAAGCCTTGGTCTAGAAGAAACTATGAATCTTTAGGTCTTAGATGTACCAGTTAATATCCTTTTGATTACATGTAATAGACATTCAAGTAATGGTGGATTAAGTAATAAAGTAGTTAGTTATTTTATATAATAAGAAATTAAAAGGTAGACAGTTCCAAAGTCGATTCAACAGCTTGGTAATCTCATCATGAACCCAGGCTCTTGCCATTCTTCTGCTCTTTCAACTTCTGCAACTAGCAGGAATTGGCTCCCTCACAGTCTTCAAAATATTTATACACAATTACACCCAAAGAAGAGAGCAAAGAGTATTGACTATCTTTAAACAACCCTATCATTTTTTTAAAATTAAGTAATATCTATTTCTAATATACTCTCAAGCCAACTTCCCCTTATTAGCCAGACTTGGAAATTCAGACCACTCGCTAGACCACGCTAACAGAGAGATGGATTACCGTAATTAACTTGAGAGCAAACAAAAGCTATCCCCTGAGATTGTGCACTTTGCATCCTAAACAAAATCAAGATTCTAGAAATCAGGGGAGAGGGAGTAAGTGATTCCTGGATGGGTAACATGGTAGACTTTCCTAAGAGATTTGAAAAATAGCATGAGAACCGGCAGGTCAGCTAAAGAGCAGTGAACTTAATGGAACCTACCAGAATGGGGGACCTCCTGGGATCTGCCTCTGCCCACAAGGCAGGTGAGAGTTCACTCCCAGATTGGCTCCATAGAAGCTGGAGAACACTAGCAGGCAGAAATTTCCTGGGAAACACTGTAAAGATAAGGACCGGTCCCCCCAAGTTTCTTCCTCTGGGAGGAAGGTGAAGCTGCAGCTGACCCCCTGCTTGGCGAAGACAGTATCCACCTGCCTCACGCATCTCATGCTATTGGGAATGAAGCTGACTTCTATGAACAAAATGTCTGCATAACCTAAAAGGCTAAAATATTAAATAACTTCTCCTAAAGCATATACTATTCCTCCTTCTTAGCTGAGGCATATGAAATATTTTAAGCCTTTTTCTGGGGTGGGTGGATCAGGGTCATCTTTAAGAACATGGATTTTTTTTTAACAACATTATTGGGATGTAGTATAGTACAAAGTGCAAAATTCAATTATTTTTAGTGTATTTAGCAGTGTGTGACCATCACCACTATCTAATTGTAGAACATTTTCATCATCCTTGAAAGAAAGCCTGTACTGAGCAGTCACTCCCCATTACTGCTCTCTGGCACTCCTCTGTGGCCCCCACCCCCACCCCCACAAGCTTCCTAGCCTGAGGCAACTGCCAGTCTACTATTTGTCCCTGTAAATTTGACTACTCTGAATGTTTCATATAAAGGGCATCACTGAATATGTAGTCTTTTGTGTGTGACTTCATTCTTTTACAAAGTTTCTGACCATCACATTGTAGCATGTATCAGCGTTGCATATTTATGACCAAATAGCATTCGTTTGTATGGCTTTATCCCATTTTCTTTGCCCATTCATCTATTGATAGACTTTGGAATTGTTTCCACTTTTTCGGTTGTTATGCATAAGGTTGCTATGAACATGCATATACATGGTTTTGTGTGGACATGAATTTTCATTTCAAAGAGCATCAGTTTTTATAGTGTTCTGCAGAAAAGATAATATTAAAGAGCAGGAGGCATATGAATATAAGGTAAAGTATGATAATATTAAAGAACAGGAGGCATATGAATATAAGGTAAAGTATGACTCCCTTATATGGCTTACTTGTTTGGCAGTAGTGATACTGTTAAGCTGGTTGAGAAGGGTTGAGGGGAGGCGAAATCCCATTGAGGTGAAGGAGGGTCAGTGAGAGGTGTGTGTGGGGGAGGCTGAGTACATGTGCCTACAGATGTGTATCATGCTTTAAGCCATAATATCACTTACTAATCAGTCTTACACCACAGGGTCAAGTCAATTTCACAAACAGCCGTTGAGCCCCCAAAATGTGTAAGACATAGTTGTGCCTCTATACTTTGGTGTGGCTCCTAAGGCTTTTTTTTTTTTTTTTTTTTTTTAATTATGTCAGCTTCTCACTGTTGTCTGGCAGCTGCTCCTGGTTAGTAAACGAATTCTTGGTCAGGTGGAGTGTGGGTGCAGGCAGAATAATTTCAGAATGTTTTTATTAAGTGCTTAATCTTTCTATAAATCAGGCAACATTCCACCCCTCCCCCTTTTTTTTGCAGGTTTGGATACGTGTGTATGTTTAGAGAGTAATAACAACCATCTTTTAGCAACTTACTTCCCTTGCTAGACAAGTGATTTTTCGTCCTGTCTGCATGTCACCATCATGTGGGGGAGTTTTACAAATGCCCTGGCCTCACTCATAGCAATCCTGATGTAATTGGTCTGGGGCAAGACAGAAGCATTAGTTTTATTCAAATATCCCCAGGTAACTCTTAAGATATATACTGGCTTAAGAACCACTTGCACCCAAAACAAACAAACAAAAAAACAAAACAGAAACAAAAACAAAACACACACACACACACACACACACACACACAACAACAACAACAACAAACCCACTTGTACAAGACTGTGTGATGGGATGGGGATTTTTCATGTATAATCTCAAATCCTCTCCATAACTTACATGGTGGATGTCAATACATCCTATTACAGATTCTGAAAACATTTCTTCAGCACTTACTATGTGCCAAGCACTTTGAAGCATTTTACATGCATCAACTCATTTAATAATTAGAATGGCCCTTTGGAGTAGGTGCTATTATCAATGTATTTTATAGATGAAGAAACTCAGTGTCATAGCACTTAAGTAGCTCAACATTGTGTAACTAAAAAATGAAGGAGGGGGAGGAAATCACATTGGAATCCACAGTCTCAACCTTCATGATCTATGACAGAGGAAGAAATAACATTCAAAGAGTGATTGTAGAAATGTAAGTTGTTCACAAAACTAGTTTGCAAAGCAGTTTTCTCACTTCAAATAATAGCAATACTGCTACTACTACTGATGACAATGATAATAACGATAATAATAATAATATCATTCCTAACATTTTGCTCACATTTATTGAGAGCTTACAGACTTGATGCAAAGGAACGTATCTAATATTTGTACCAAATTACTGAAATAGCTCCTATAATCTGCATGGTTGTTTTCAGATCAGGTGACTGATGCAGAGAAGGGTCAGTGATAATACCTGAGGTTCTCAGTGGAGCTGGGATTCAAACTCAGGCGTGGCTGACTATGAACTGCCACTATCCATGGCACTCTGTGTATATAAACATTGATGCACACACACACAAGAATATTGATATTCCATTTAGCCCTTCCATTGGCTCCTTCTTAGGGGAAACTGGATTCCAAAGAGTTGGGTTTGTTTGTTTTTTTTAAGGTTTTATTTATTTATTTGACAGACAGAGACTACAAGTAGGCAGAGAGGAAGGCAGATGAGAGGAGGAAGCAATCTCCCCGCTGAGCAGAAGCCAGAGGCAGGGCTCAATCCCAGGACCCTGAGATCATGACCCCAGTTGAAGGCAGAGGCTTTAACCCACTGCGCCACCCAGGCGCCCCCTCAAAGAGTTTTTAAAAAGTCACCCCAAACCATTCTTTTTATTTGAATAAGTGGTTCTGGATGAATATCGGCCCCACATACAGAAAAGGATAAAAGATAAAATCAGGGAAAAGTAGAAAAAGTTGTAAAGCTTTAGTCTAGACTTCTGAGGGTCAAGGATACCTTTCCTCATGTCTGTATGAATCGTGTCCAAAGCCTGAGTTCCTTATAGAGGCTGGAGAAGGTCTAGGAGGGAGGAGGTGAAGTTGAGGCCGAGGAGGAGGGAACTGTCCAGCCAAACGAATGAGGAAAGACTGGAGGATGCTACCCGAGACCACAGATCTGGCCGAATTTGCGTAACAGATGCTGATTCCTGGCGCAGGGAGGACAGCATGGCGATTAATAAAAAGGGAGGTCTGTGGCTTTAGAGGACGAGGGTGCAAAATTAGTTTCATCTAGAAATAGGCAGACTGGAGGTCCTAAAAAGATGCAAAAATGAGAGGAGCGTGGCTCACAGTTGATGATGACAATTTCAAATATGTATAAATAGAAAGAAAAGTGGGGGGAGTCATGTCTTTGCTATTTGGGAAACAAGAAAAACTGAGGGAACGGAGATTGAGAAGCTACATCATTGCCTCCAGAGCCTTTCACGGGATAGTTTGACCTTGCTGGGAAGGGGGAAGGTGTATATTTCTGATGGCCTTTTGAAAGGGCCCCTAATAGCTCAGTCTCCTGTGGGCTACATGGAACCACAAGGTATTCCTGACTCCTTCTAAGTATGGGCATTTTTGGCAGCACTTTTGGATTCCAAGGACTTCCACCCAGAGGTGATGAATTTATTGAACAAACGTGTTTTATCTGGAGAACAGGTCAGCTCATAGTCTGTCTCATGTAGCCTCTGAAAGCCGGTGTTGTTACTTCTCCCTGGGTGTGTGAGTGTGTGTGTGTGGGCACTCACGTGTGAAGCTGTAGGTAGGAGCTGGAGGGAGGGAAAAGGGAAGGTCAATATTTATGAGTGGCTTTCTAAGGTTTTCTTTTATTTTTCTTATTTCCTTTTCATGATCCACATATGCCTTCTGGTGTCGGAGGCCCCATGATTTCGCATTTATAAGTAACTAAAAACAAAACCTTATTATAGGAAATTAGATTCTTTTGCTTTAGCTTATTTTTCATTTTTGACTTCATAAAACTGGAAAGAAATTCTATTACCTGAGAAAAGGCTTTCACTTAGAATGTTATTAAAACAAATACCCCAAATGCCATCCATGTAGACTGGATTCTTTCCATAAAATTGCAAATATATTCACCGCACTGCCTGAGTTTTCTGCACCCCTTTCTCGAGGCCCAGCCCACACAACGCAAGCATTCTCTCTGGGCTGCAGGTTCTTTCTTGATTCCTTCCTTCTTTTAATTCCTCGCTGTCAGTCTGAGGAGCTTCTCCTTTTCACACATGACCAAACTTACCCTGGAACCCGCTCATGTTTCACTGGGGGCGATCTCCTACTGGGCCTTCGGTTCTAATTATTTAAACCACATGACTAATCTCTGGAAAATCCCCAGGTTTTAGCCATTTTCAGACATGCTGGCATCTTTACAATGGAGATGTCATTTTTCCTAAAGGCTGAGTTTGAAGTTGTTGGGTTTTTTTTTTTTTCATTGTTGTTCTCATTAATTTACACCATTCCTAGATCTTGTCCTGATGAATCCCATTGCCTTTGCCAAACAGATGACCTATTTTTCCAGTGTCTGGTGGGAGTGGGGATGGTGGTGTTGTCTGAGTGTGGAATGCTGGACAGCGGCGTTTATCCAACAACTGGCAGCTGTGGGCAAGTTGGAGAGACAGTGGTGACATTGTATTTGCCCTCAAGGAACCCGCCCCCTAATGGGGAAATGGGGTGAAAGACAAACAGTGATGTAAACAATTAAAAAGGAGAAAAGACTCTTATACCAATGACTTCAAGTGCCCCAGCTTTGGCTGGCTGCCCATGATGGGACCTCCCCCGCACCCCAGGAATGGAACCCTCGCAGAGAACGGGTGGCGGGGCAAGAAGGAGAGCCACAGCCTAGGGGCATAGTCACCAAATTTTAGTCTCCCAGAGGCCTTCACGGATTCTGCCTTACCTATGTCTTAATAATTTTTAAGTATTTTATTCACTTTTTCTATGTTACATTCATTTACTTTAAAAATACTTAAAATTAAAAAGGAAATTAATATCAGTATCATTACCCTAAATGTAAAAAAAGGGATAGTTTTTAAGTCAATTGCATAAATACAATGAAAACAGAACATTATTATTACCTTTTAGCTAGCTGTTGCTGTCAGTGGAAATCTTGACTTTGAGACTGGTGGTCTTGGTTAACAACTGTGTGGAAGGTGTTCAAGACACACCGGCACCCAGCAGAGAATGCACCTGTGATGTAAGAAGGGATGGAGAGAGAAGAAAGAGGAAGGGAAATGAGGGGCCTCGCATTCTTACCGTGATATAGTGTTATTTTCCCCTCAGATGCGTGTAAGACCTACGGGAACCTGGTGTCCAGCCCTGGGAGGAACCATACGTTGGAAGACCCCTCTCTCATCTAGGACCTCTCCTCGGTTCTTGCACTCTAGGGAACCAGTGGCGATTTGGAGGCTGTTGCTGCTGAGAATTGCAGGGTACAGTGTCCAAAGCACTTCAGTTGTGGTGTAGGCGAAACCATCCTGGGGTGGGGGATCAATCCCATGCGCAGAGCCCAGGCTTTCAGATGACACACTGCTCTTGTGGTCCACACTGACAGATCTCTCTGGGGGCCCTGGAGTGTACCTGTGGGCGGCATGGATGAGAATCCAACCAGGGGAGAAGGATAAAGTAGAGATTAAGGACTGCACGGGTATTAAGAAATTGCTCCCTGAATACTGGGTCCTGGGACCCCACTGGCTCGCTGCCTTTGAGTTTCCTCCTCCTGCATGGGTGGGTTCCTGCGCCTCCACCCAGCCCCTTCATCCCTGCATTTCCTGCTCTGCCTATAATTTGGTCTTTTTCCCTGGATGCCACCTTTAGCTATTTCCTGGCTTCTTGCTGTGCCGCCGCACAACCCATGTGACTGTACGGTTGTTAAGATTGTTGTGAAAAGATTAAAGGAAACAGAATTAACATGATCGCAACATGGATGGCCAGACCCTGAGGGGAAGGACTTGTAAGGATGAAGGCATCACCCCCGAAAATCTATTTAGGCTTCTTCCTGCTACAGATTCAAACTAGGGCCTTTAGTCAAGAACTGGTTATGCCAATGGATCCCACTGGCCCTGTAAGTGCTGTCTGAGCTCCCCGAGGTCCCTGTGGTTGTGTCTGTCCCTGCAGCCACCACTCGTCCACGATAGGTGGGAGTCCAACATCCAGATATAATGAACAGCAAGACGGAGGGAGGAACACAGGAGTCCTACAGTTGACATTGTATCTCATCATGCCCGGACTGGGGTTGTGTATAAACGTGAGCCCTATGAGTGATAGGATCACAGTGTCTGTTGTCCCAGATATCGTGGGTAGGACCGAATCCTTCATAACAGCATGTTCTGAGGGTCCATGGAGGGCACGGACAAGATGCATTGCTGGGGTACATAAGGATCTGCACCTTCCCAGGCACGCTGTCCCTTCTCTCTGCGCTGCCATACCCTTGGGCTTCTTGTGAGCCCACTCCCTGGCTCCGATCGCACGGTGTGACACATGGGTCTTATACCGACGGGCTCAAGTCTGTACCTGTCTTTGGACTGTAGAGTCTTGGGACCTGCACTCACGTCTTACTAGTCTTTGCAGCCACACATGCACCATGCCGTTTAGCATAATGTACACATAGCAGACAGTGTTCTCAGCTGGTAGAATCCTAACCTTGTAGTTTAAGCAGAAGAGGGACAAATGAAATATATTGGTTTAGCATTCACAGAATCTGTAGAAGGGCCAACAGTAGGCTTGGAGACTGTGCTGTCTGGAGTGAAGTCTGAAACCCCTGCCCCCACGAGGCCAGTCTGTGAAGACCCCACTGCCTTCACCACCGGGCACAAATATCTCAGGTCCCAGCCTGACGCTGGGTTCTACCTTCTTAGCCTCACTGCGCATGAACTTCACTTGCAAGTGCATTGATTTTCGAAGTCCAAGGCTGGGAAAGGTATGTGTGTCTCATTTCCACCTTGGGGAAACAGGGAAAGCTGTTTAAATGTGGAGGCCACAGAGCTGGAACACATAGAAAGCAACACATTCATGTCGAAAGAATGAAATAGGGGCTCCTGGGTGGCTCAGTGGGTTAAAGCCTCTGCCTTAGGCTCAGGTCATGATCCCGGGGTCCCGGGATCGAGCCCTGCATCGGGCTCTCTGCTCCGCAGGGAGCCTGCTTCCCTTCCTCTCTCTGCCTGCCTCTCTGCCTACTTGTGATCTCTGTCTGTCAAATAAATAAATAAAATCTTTAAAAAAAAAAAAAAGGAAATACAAGTACTTCATTTTTTCTCTCAAGATCCTTTAAAATGGACCCACACCTTTATTTCCTATGCAGTTTGGCAGGAGAATCTATGTATAGGGGGATTCCTGGAGCTGTCAGAGTGGCTTCTGGGTGTTTGAGTGTCCAGTGACCAGAAGGACCATTCGGTTTTCATGGTGATCATCAACGACCGTTTATTAAGCACCAGCATGTGCCAGGTCTAGCTTTGGATGGACTCCCACCAGCCTGCTTATCCTATGAGCCACACACGAACAATTTTCCACACCATCAACAAACAAATGTGAAAACCCAAGAGGAATTACAAGGGGTTTTCCTCTGCATTGCGCTGAGATGTGGGAGCTTGTCCCCTGCTTATTTGACAAGTCAACTGGAAAATTACTCCAGGCTGACCTGTCTTAGGAAATGTTCTAATTTACATCAGTTCTGGAAAAAGGCACTAGTAAGCTGTCTTTTTCTTTGTGGCAGTGTTGGAGGGCTTGCCTCACACCCAGACAGAATTAAGTCTTTTTAAGTCATCGTTTCTTTCTGTTGGAGGTGGTTTTGTCTCGATTGGCTTACCCTGTTCTACTGAAATTGGATACAAGAATATCAGACAGCTCTGATACCCCCAGCACAGGAGTTTGCATTTAACAATGTCTGCAGGGCTCTGTAGCTATGAGGCTTCCCAGAGTGACAAAAGAATTTGTTAAGAGTGACTGAAACCCAAATTCCAAAATGAGAATAATTGTTTTATCAGTTCTATAGTATGGCAGGGGAAGGGAGAGTTACAAAGGTATGGTACAAACCCAATATCTTCCCATAATTCATAAAGTGCCTTCTCTCTCTACCCCCATCAGAATGTAATATCACAACACTACAACAAAATTTATAGGTAGATAGATATAAATAGCTACCAGGAAATTCAGAAACCATGGAACATAATAGTACATGAAATCAGCCACCCAAATTATAAAACTTGCTCTTTAGTTTTAAGTTTTTCAGGGCCAGAGTAAATATTTCAAGTTTCTCATCAGGACAGAAGCAAAAATCAGGGGTAAACTCTATTCCAACAGAGCATGGAAAGACTCCAGCACTGCCGTGTCAGCTCCTACTTCTCCACCCACAAATCCCCCACCTCCCTCCGATGGGGAAAAAGGGTTGGATATGTCCGTCATTCACTACAGTAACTTAAAAGTAATGAAGAAGCAGAACCCTGCAAAGCTATGAACACCATAGTGCTCAGAAACATTCAAGGTGCCTGGGCAAGTTCCCTGCCAGGCCTACCTCTGCCAGCCCGGCTGCTGCTTCCCCTGTGCCAGGCCGTCCCTGTTCCAATACCCTGGCTCTTTCACCGGTTCCTTTGCACTTCAACTCCCACCTTACAAAGCAGTCCCTGTCTTGTGCTCCTGTCTTGTTCTTTTCTGTCAGTCTGGTATCCTGTCCGGTGCGCACATTTCCCGAGACCTGGGAACCTATCCTGTTTGTAGCGGATATGGAATGTGGGACCTGTGTCTGGTGTGACTGTTTTGGCAGGACTCTTCTCTATGCTCCAGGCCATTAGGCATCCCAGATGTCTGCGGTGCAGCTGCCAGACCCCCCTGCCTGCACCTCCCCGTCACACTGAGCTCGGCTCTGAACTCTCTGGTATGCCATCTCTGCCCTAGCAAACCCTGTGCCACTGAATTCTGATTAGCTGGTTCCAGTAGTAGATTAGTGTAGGGATGGGGAAAATTGGGGAGAGTCTTGAGTGCTTGTTAAAGAGTTTGGGGTTCACTGTGGAGGTAACCGAGAGATTGTTTTCTGAGCGAGGCAATGACGGGGTCCCAGCTGCACTTCAGGAAGGGATGTTGGGTTATTTCTAGGGTAAATGGGACAGGAGATTATGGTAACTATACAGTTGGAATATCATAAAGGCCTTGGCCGGGCGGGGAGGGGGTGAGGTGGCTGCAGGAGCCGAGGTGGAAGAGAAAGTCAAGAGAAGAGCAGGCATGGTGTGGAGTTTCCACCTGAGCGGCTGGACGAGGGTGAATCATGGGAAATTCCACTTGGGTGGGGGTGGGGTGAAGAGAGAGGACACGTGCACCAGTATACACGGTAACTTTGAGCTCAGAAGGGACATCTGCGAGAAGTGATCCAAACTCACGGGGATAAAGGCAAGGAGCTGTGGGGGAGAGGTCAGTGTGTCGACATGGAGGCTTGCCGATGGCCACAGGACACTGTTCCGGAGCTCTGGGTGGGGAGGCCCTTGAATTCCGTGTGCACCTGAACTTGAGCTCAGGGACAGCCTTGGGGTTGTGGAGCCTGACCTAGACAATGGGACCCAGTGCGGGGAGTGTAGGCTCTCGGGCTGAGTAGCGAAGCTCAAACCTCGCTCAGCTATTTACAAGCTGCATGACCTAGGGCAGGGCTCCTCGTGTGTGAAATGAGATTAAGAACACTGCTCCTGAGCGCGGTAATGAGGCTTAGTGATGCCTGATTTCCGCCCTGCTCATGTGGCTGCCACCAAGTATGTGCACAGCAATTGTGGCCATTAATGTTATTATTACCAGGCCTCGGGTGTTCACCACGGATTGTGACGTTTTTGGGAAACATGCATTTTACGTCGTTGGATGAGTCTTCCCTGTGTTTTGTGCAGTGTTTTTCCCACTTAACGTTCCCTTAAGATTTTTTTAAATTAATTTTTTTTAAATTTAAAATGGTACCTTTTTAATGTCCAGTGTATTTTGATACATATATATATATGGCAAAATGATTAGTACAGTCCATCTTACATGTCCTTCTCCTTACACAGTCACCTTTTAATGTTTCTGTAGTGAGGATATCTGAAATGTACTCTTAGCCCACTTCCAGGACACAATTCAGGAGAATTGACTGCAGACCTCACGCTGCACATTACATCTCTAGAACTTCTTCATTCTACCTAACTGTAGCTTTGGGTTATTAACTGGCATCTCTCCATTTCCTCCACCCCCTGCTCCAGCCCCATTCTACTCTCTGCTTCTACAAGGTCAACTTTTTCAAGACTCCACATAAGTGATGTGTGGTATCTTTCGTTCTCCACCGTGGTTTGTTTGTTTGTTTGTTTGTTTTTTTAAAGATTGTATTTATTTATTTGACAGACAGAAATCACAAGTAGGCAGAGAGTCAGGCAGAGACAGGGGGAGAAGCAGGCTCCCTGCTGAGCAGAGAGCCCGACGCAGAGCTCGATCCCAGGACCCTGAGATCATGACCTGAGCTGAAGGCAGAGGCTTTAACCCACTGACCCACCCAATAGCCCCTCTCTGCTGTGTTTTTCAGCTAGCCTGTTCCAGGGAAGCAGTGGGGATTAAGAAGGGGAGGAAGTAGTAACATGTTTTATGGACAAGGATGCGGAGGCCAGAGTGAGTGAGGTGTACAGTGACACCATAGGCCCAGGCCTGCCCTTTGCACCCACAAAGTGGACCCAAAATCTCCAAGTGTGAGAGGAATATGCTGAATTTGGCCAGATTCTTCATTCTGCCTGCTTTTGAGTTTGAGCAGGAAAATATCCCTGGGAACACAAATTATTTCTGTCTCAAGGAACCCCCTGGGTGTGATTACTTACTGTCCCCTTTGGAGCAGGAGAAGAGCTCACTCTCACACCCAGCTCTTATCTTGCGGTGCCATTGATTTGTGCTAATCCTGAAATGAGTTCACAGATTGGAAGCCTTGTCCTCCATAGTCCAAATTTCCACCTCCAACCCCGTCACCATCTGGCTGGACGCATGGAAATGGGGCGGGGGGGAGCAGCAGGCAGCGGGCCCTTTGCATGAGCAATCATGCTGGGCCTTACCTTGGAGAGGGCCAGGCGTCCCTTCAGTGTGCACAAGTGCACAGGTCAGTGGGGCAGGTCAAAGGAGAGGGTGCAGGAACCTGGGAACAAAGACCTGTCCCTCAGAGCCGCCCATTGTCCCTGATGGAAGCCATCCATCATGCCACTTCCCTCCGCAGCTGGATGGCCCAGCTGCCTCCCTGCAGGATCCTTTCTTTCTCTAGCCTGCCCCGGAGCACTTGAGGGCTGTCTTTTCAAAGCTATTTCCTCTTAAGACGCCTTCTGAACCAACTTTTGAATGCCCTGAGGCCAGTCCCACTCTGGACTCTTTTGAAGTTGTCTTATTGTGGGAGGTGGAGGAATGCAGATGGCAGATCCTCTCGGCCTCTCCTTCAGAAGTGGCTCCCAACAAAATGGGGTAGCCTTGAAGTCAAGTTTTTGAGTGCAAAGACATGCAGTGCTTTCAGATTCCTCTTTGTCCTGAACAGGAGCCTAAGTGGCATGGATCAGGTTGCCTGTCACTTGCAGGACCCAGTGGTCCTGCCCTCGTTCCTGCTCCTGATGTGACAGTATGAGTCCTGGGCTCCCAGGATTCTGTGGGCATGTTGTTAATTGCATGTGTGTATCGCGCGGCCCTTGTTAAAATGTTATTGCAGAACTTTTCCCAGAGCTACGTACAAAGTCTGCTTATGATTCAGCTGTGACAGAGACACACTGCATGTGTGTTGCAACGTAACAGATCAGATTCAGTGACTCAGATGGGCAGTTAACTCTGATTTAATGGGACTGTAATTGTACAGTGAATTTTAAATGCCCTTTTGATTATTGCATCAGGGTTATATTGAAATACATACTTGTCATTATGTCTTGACGTTTTAAAAACAATTACATCAAATCTAATGAGAGGGAAGCCAGTAGGAACACCCAATTACCTCTCAAGGGTGCCAGGTTTTCCATTTCAGCCCTATGGTTTTCACTGACCTTGACATTTTTCTCCCAATTGTGATATAAAGATAATAAATCTGGTTGACATAATTAGTAATTATTCTCATCACAGAGTTTTCTAATAAGCACTCCCAAATTATCTAGTCTACATTTTTCTTCTTCAGGCTGCTTCTCACTACCTACATTTGTTTTTCCCTCATTCCCTCCAGGACGGTGAATGTATCAAACAAAAATGCAGTAGCCCCCCCCCCCTTTCCCCAAGGTTTGGTTCCGCGGTTTCTTTCATTTACCTGTTATTAACCATGAATGGGAAGCAGATGATCACCCTTCTGACCTATTGTCAGAGGTCAGCTGTGGCCTAATACTACGTCTCAGCACCTGCATCATCTGCCTCTCTTCACCTTCTCACTCAGGCATTTTATCATCTCAAGAGAAGGGTGAGGTGAGCGCAGGTCAGTGGGATATTTTGAGAGCAAGAGACCACATTCACATGCCTTTGATTTCAGTATACTGTTATAATTATTCTTTTATTGTTAATTATTGTTGCTAACCTCTTACTGTGACTAATTTATGCATGAGACTTTATCATAGGTATGTGCATCCAGAGAAAAACAAATCTATATGGTGTTGAGGACCGTCTGTGGTTTCAGGCATCTATTGGGGGTCTTGGACAAGAGACGACAACCGTACTTACGGTTCCCTAGCATAAATTTGTTCTTTAGTGTAATTCAGTTTGAGTGCCCACAACATGCTAGGCTTTATGTACTAGGCATTGGGACATAAAAATGGATTCAGACATTATCCTCATTGTTAACAAGTTTCTCTCTCTTTGTCCTCCTCCTTGTCCTCTTTGACCATCATGGCGGCCATTGTCATCCTCGTGGTCCATTTTATTTACTCTGTAGGAGCCACTGGACTAATGTCTTTCATGTGTCTCATCATGGTTACATCTCATAAAAGCCCTACAGTTAAGTGCCATTATTATTCCCACCTTGGAGATGAAGAAATCAAGACTTAGAGAAGCTTAATACTCAATGGAGAAGTGGGGTTCGTGGGGAGGTCAGCTGGGTCATAACTGCCACCCCCGAACCACAGGGTATATGACTCCTCATGTCGATCTGTAACTCTCAACATCTGGAACACTTTCCAGGACCAGCAGAATAGGGCAAAGCTCCTAGGATGCTCCGTTTGGGGCTTCGGTTACTTTGTAATCCCAGCTCTGCTTCCGTGTGCCGTGAGTTAGCCCAGCTGGTGGGATTGCTCAGCTTTTCCTGCACCTGCTCTCCAGGTCTTGGTGCACAGACGGCTCCCTTTGCCAGCAAGGTCTTTCCCTTCCCTCCTCTGCCTGTCAAAACCTTACCACCCTGCAAGGTGGCTCCAAGTGTCCCATATCCCTGGAACTCTCTCTGACCCTGTAAGTAAGAATGACTCACAGCTTCCATGAATGCAGATGTTTGTACTTCTCTTACAGTCATAGCCCATTCTGCCTTGTTAACTGTCCACTCTCCACCCTCAATATCCTCCATGACTCTGCTTTGCTCCTTGAATGGACCTTACCCCAAAAATCTTGTCTTAATACCAGTACAATGTCTTGTAAGTATGAGTTCTAAGAACATGCTTGCTGAATTGAATATTTATTTAGCTGCAAGAGGCGCATGGCACAATTTAAGATGCTGTATGTTTGGAGAAAATGTTTCCCGTAATTCCAAGCTATAGTTTCTGAAATTCTCCATTCAAGGCATTTGTATTAGACTAGGGTCATTCAGGATTCAAGGAGGACTTTGAATGCAATTTATGAACTAGATAAGTAATTACTAAATTCTGAAGTATCCTGTTCAAGATAAAGTCATTGATTTTTCAACCCTGGGCTACTCATGGAAAAAAAGTAAAAAACAAACAAACAACAACAACAATAACAAAACCACAGCATAAATGTGAAATAAGCAACTAAGCATGGAGGTAAGGCCCTTACCCCAACTGGTCTTTGCATCTAAAATAATGGAAGGGTACCAGTATGGTTTGTTCCTTTAATTTTGCTATTAGTAGTGTGTGTGTGTATGCACATATATTCAATTATTCAATATGTATATATTAAATATCATGGGTCTTGATTTTAGGGTTAGTCCCTTTTCTGTGACACATGCCTTTATACTTAGGTGTCTTAATGCATTTACCATATATAAATTATCAGTCTCCCTTATTAAATGGTAAGCTCGCTCAGTGGTACATGCTCAAAGAAATGGTCATTTGAGTTGAAATGAGATTTAAATCCATTCCAGTAAATAGGATTACCTACAAACTGAGACAATACAGTATTGACCACATTCTTACTGATATAAATGGACATTGGGCTCTGAGTTTTTACCTAGACCATCTTAATGTTTAGAAAGTGGTGAGAGTAGCTAACAGGGATTGCACACAGACTAGGCACAAGGCTCTGTTCTCAGGGCTCCTATTTTGTTCCTAGCTTTCATTATTAGCCTCCTTGACATAGAGGAAACTGAGGTATAAGGGTCAAGTAGCTTGCTCATGCCTACATATCTAGGAAGGGGAGGCCTCTTATTAGAGGTGCCTGAGATAGTAAGCTTTCCCACATGCGCTTGTGATTTTGTCCTTCGCAAGAGTTTTATTTAGCATGTTCTCTTGCATTATTCCACTTACTGAGTGACTTTAACAACTTCACTTTTTCCTGGAGGAACAAAAATAAAGAAGGGGGTGGCTTGACTCAAAGACCTCAGAATCTCATGGCAATGGCTTGCAGACCACCGGCACCTTGGCTTCTTGATCTGACATAGTTGATAAATGTTATGATGGTAGGCAAGCCACCTGCTCTCCCTGAGGGGATCCGGATGGTAGGGTTTGGAATTAAAAGATCACCAAAGGTTCTGAGATACTTGCCATCAGCAAGACATGAAGAATCAGCAGTGCTGCCCAGATCTTACCAGGTATTAGTGACAGGGCCAGGCTACATCCCAGGAGTTAAATGGTTTGCTGTTTATAAAGGGGCACTATCTTCGAACTGACCCTAAGCCATTCTATTTATTTATTTTTTTTAAAAATTATTTTATTTGTTTAATTATTTATTTTAGAGAAAGAGAGCATGCGCACACACACACATGCAGAGGTCGGGGAGGGGTAGAGAGGAGCAGGAGAGAGTCTCAAGCAAAGTCTGCACGGGGCTTGATCCCACAACCCTGAGATCATGACCTGAATTGAAATTAGGAGTGGGACAACTCAAGGGACTGAGCCACCCAGGCGCCCCTAGGCCCTTTTGGTTTTATATGGAATAGGAGGAGGAGTTTTATTTGTGTGTGTTTTTTTAATTTAAAACTTAATAAAATTTAAATCTAAAATGATTATCTAAGTACAACTACACGAGCACAATTCACATACACAGTGATGGAGATGACAGCCTTGACCTTGGACAACGCAGCAGCTCTATCCTTGGCAACTCCATTTCCCATAAAGGAATCCATTTGATATTAGTGATATCATTTCTATGTTAAGGTGAAGCCCCATACTGGAGACGGAGAAATGGACATAAAGGGAGTGCCTCAGTGAGTCTGTGAGACGCAGTGGATGGACATTTCAGATCCGCTCTGGTATCTTGAGCTAGCCGCATTTGCTTTGTGTGGATTTAAAAACCTTCCTGGGTCCCTGTGACCAGTGTTACCTTCCTCCCATGAGTGTCAGAAAGAAAAGAAAATTGAGCCAAAGATGTAATTGCATCAGAGATATAAAACGGGAGCAGATGCTGAGGGAACTGGCAAAGCCCACCAGGTTCTAAGTCAGGGTCAAGGGATGAAGGGAGAGGTAGAACCAAACGAAGCATGAAGAGTCCGGTGATGAAGAACATTTGGCAGCTTCATCCTGGAGGTGGGAAGAAACGCAACAGAGACACTAGGGGATTAGTTTCTCAAGCCATGATCAAAGGTTTGAAGAGGTCCTCGTCTTTCTCTTAAAGGCATCCAGTCACTTCTTTGGCAGTGGTCGATGTGAGGATCCTGAAAGGTGACTGTATCCCACTTATCCCAGAGGTATTTGCATTTTATACATAGGCCCAGAGATGATAGAAGGAAATAAGTGAATTTTAAATGATGGTTAGGAGAGATATTGTGGCAAAGACACACTTCTCAGAATGCCTCAAATCAGACGACTCCAACATGCTTGTGAAGCTACCATAATCCCAGTAAGGAATAAAGCACAAGAGCACCTCAGACTCTTTCCACTTAATATGTAGTCCTTGTGTTATTGTGTTCCTCTGTGTTTGCTCTTAACAACTTTTGTCTCTATCATTTAGACATTATCACTTATTACAGTCTTAAAGACAGCCTCCTCCCCCTCAATTTTTTCTTGCTTCTCCTGGAGTGGTTTCTTGGCTGTATAGATTTTACAATGAAAGCACCTAATTAGTTACTCAATTCAAGATAATTATCCATTATCACTCACCTGAGTAGTTACAGAGCATTCTAGCTCCCAGGGGAACAACACCAATTAGAAAATGCCAAAGCTCTCTGTAGTTCTCTAGTTCCAGATAACCCATTCTCTCTCTTTCTGTCATTCCCACACTCGTACATACACCCTCCTGACTTTCATTACATCCACTGACCTCTGGTATAGCTTTTAAATAAATGCCTGTGTTATACTCCTTATTTATTCTTCAAAATGAAAATAGTCAAAATAAGCTTCTTTCCTTTGAGGAAATGCACACTTGGTTAGAGTGTTTTATTCCCTGGAGGTCCTGGGGGGTTTTGCATGCATGAAGTTCTCAGTTCTGCTCTCCTCAGTTCCGGTGTGTTGTAGAATGCATGGCGAACTATTGTTTAAGAACAAATTAAAATGCCAGTTTTTCTATTCTAGGCAATCTTTGATAGCATGTCCCTTTGCGGTCATCTACCAGTTATTTCCTTTGCCTTTCTAGTACTTGCTGGCAGGATTTCATGGTCCTCAAGCACTCCAGAACCCATACCATGGTGTTCTTCCTCTACCCTCTGTCCTTGTGCTGTGACCAATACTCCATGCCCTAGAGTCTTCTCCACTTGCCATACGATCTTTAGACCATATAAAACAATAAAAATAAATAATTGCTCCCTCTCCTCAGTTCCTGACTGATTCTAAAACCCTTGGAATCTCCTGAATGATAAGAATATGTTTATGAGGAGAGGTGGGAGGGCTGCAGGGTGAGGGGATGAGGGTCAGTGTTTTTATGATGGTGATCCCTGAAACATACCAAGCCGTGATTAGAAGGTTGCAACTTCCAGCTCCACCCCTGGACCTCCAGGGAGAGGGGTTGGAATTGAATTCAATCACTAATGGCCAGTAATTTAATCAATCATGCTGATCTAAAGGACCCTCCATGAAAACCTCTAATCAATGGGGAGCTTCCAAGTATGTGAACAGATCCATGTCCTGGTTGAGTACATATTCTATCTCCAAGGGGAATGGTGACCCCTGTACTTGAACAATTCTGGACCTAACCCTATGTAACTCTTTTTTTTTTGGAAGATTTTTATTTATTTATTTGCCGGAGAGAGAGAGAGAGCAAGCACAGGCAGGCAGAGTGGCAGCAGAGGCAGAGGGAGAAGCAGGCTTCCCACTGAACAAAGAGCCTGATGTGGAACTCAATCCCAGGACGCTGGGATCATGACCTGAGCCGAAGGCAGATGCTTAACCGACTGAGCCACCCAGGCTATATACCTCTTAAGATCTGGATGTTCTTTTGTATTCTTTATAATAAACTACAATTGTAAATATAGCACATCAGTAAGTTCTAAGAGTTGTTATTGAAAATTATCAAAACCTAGAGAGTAGGGTCATGGGAACTCTCAAATTTGTAGTTGGCTCAGTGGTAGTGTGGGTAGCCTGGGTACATTATTTGTGATGCATCTGAACTGAGGCGGTCTTAAGGACTGAGTCCTTAACTTGTGGGGATCCATGCTAATACTAGATGTCAGAATTGAAGTGAATTATTACAATCCAGATGGTGTTGGGGATTGGATAATTGGTTGGTGTTAGAAAATGCATTCACGTGCATACACACGCTTTTGGCATCAGCTGTGGTATCTGAAAACACCACACAGACCCTGATCTCTTTTAGGGCCAGTTTAATCTATAATAAAATTGCTAAAAGATCCCTGTGAAACCCCTCTTTTCCCAGGCAACATAATGACATTCAGCCAGACACCCTCAAAACCTTACATAAAATTGTTCCCAATAGTTGGGCATCTCCAGTATCACAGACAAGCATAGAACAAAATTTTGGGAAGGCAATGTATGATGCAGAAGTCATACTACATTGGCAATGGGTATAGAAGAACCCTTGGATATTCCATTTTAATACAATGGCATTGATGGGGAATCATTCTTTTATCAACAGGTAAGAGTAATATGAGTGGTAAGAATGTCTACAGTATGTGTCCCAGGATAATAGTGATGATGATGATGATGATGATAAACCTTGAACACTTAATAATTTATTTCTATGTCCTGTCCCAAAATGTCCTCTGATGGTTAAAGTGCTGTGAGCAGAAGTGTAATAAACACTTTAGTTTGAAGGATGGAGGGTGCATTATTTTTCTCTGTTGCTGTGCTCATGGGGCCTTGGTTTGGAATGGCGGATCCACAAGGTGGGCATGTCCAGATCACTTGATCACCACGTGATCACACTGCAGACCACATAATCACGCTGTGGAATTGCTGAGATCTACAGCAGACTCTGTGTCACTAAGACAGAAACGGTGCTGTGTTGAGTGCTGAGATTGTGCGTCTCTGTTTCTGCAGGACAGTTTAGCTCTGTTCCGTCAAGGAGTCATCTTCTTCCCAGGAAGCAAAAGATAAAGCCTCCTTTTTCTGTGGATTAGGAAAGTCCCCTTGGAAGTATTTATTTTGTGTTGATCTACTTAAGCTGGAAACACATTTTCCAGAATTCTCTTCCCTGTGTAATTCCTAGTTATCACAGGCCTCAAGAAAAATTTTGCACAAGACTCAGTGTGGTTTGGTTTGATTTTGAACACTCAGCATGTGGGTGCAGAACACAAGGGCTGTTGCAGTTTACTGTGTGATGCTTATCTGCTGTGTCACCCTGTTGGTTTGGGAAGTGGCCAGGCCCATGGCTTCCAGCCCCTGCAGCTCTTGTGCTCCACCTCCCCCGAGTCTGGGGCTAGATGCCTCCTAGCACCTTGATTACAGGTCTGGCGTCTCACTCAGGAACCTGTCATCATCCAAGTTGAAGGTCAGGAAGTGGGGAGAGAAAGAGCAGGTTGCAGTCTTTCTTGGTGACTTCCCCTCAGCCTCACGGGTTCCTGCTTCTTCTTATTTCCACTACCTGGGCTCTTTCCCTTTCCAGCTGCCAACCCTGAGGCCTTCAGGCTCTAGCACCAAGCCCAGAAACAACAGCCTCACATACGCTGGGCCCCACTCTGTTAGGTGTCATCTTTTTTTTTTTTAAGATTTTATTTATTTATGTGACAGACAGAGATCACAAGTAGGCAGAGAGGCAGGCAGAGAGAGGGGGAGAAGCAGGCTCCCTGCTGAGCAGAGAGCCCGACGCAGAGCTCGATCCCAGGACCCTGAGATCATGACCTGAGCTGAAGGCAGAGGCTTTTAACCCACTGAGACACCCAGTCACCCCAGGTGTCATCTTTATCATTTATTTTTTCCTAGTGGTTCTAGTCCTTTAAGGTTCATAAGCTTCGACTCTTTCCTCCCCATTTCAGCTACTCTCCTGGAACATGCCACCTTGCTCACTCTTTCCATTCTTGCCTCCTACCATCCACTCCCTTTTATATAAATGGGATCACATCACTTCCCTAATCAAAAGCCCTGCAAGGCTTTCCTTTACTGTTAAGAACAAAGTCCATGCAAGTCATGAATGCCCCCTCCACTTCTTCCAGTTCCATCTCCACTGTCTGTCATACTTCCTCTCGCTACTATCTTAAGCACAAACAACCCTCCACCTTTCTCTTGCAGAATCAGCTCAGAAAAATAGATGGGGGCGTTACTTTAAGCAAGGTTAGTCCTGAGTTTAACACCATGAAAACAAGCTTATGATAATCAAAATAAGATGGGGCTATGAATTTAAACCATTTTGGATCAGGAACCACAATAAGAAAATACTCTTCACATTGTGACCTGGTACACACGCAAAAGTTTACAACAACAACAACCACCATCACCACCACCATTTCATCAAACACTGTAAAATGGTCCTTATGTGGTAGATACTCTGTTTCTGTTTCCATGCTATTTCCTTCCCCTCTCTCCCCCGGGCTCTCCTCTTCCTTCCTTCCCTTCTCTTCTTTCCCTCATAAAAATGTTCGTTTTGAATCACAAATTGATTTCATGACTCACTGATGGACCATAACTTGCAGCTCAAAGCACATTGGATACAAAGAGGTTTTGGCGTTGGGGAGTAAGGCTTGCAGGGCTCTGGACCCTGAGGACCGCTGGGAAATAAGAATAATTAACTGGTGGTCGGTCAGTCACCTTTGTATGAAGTTACTGTTTCAACCCCGTTATCTCCATTTGATTAGCTATTCTAGAATAGCAGTATTCTAGAATATTCTACATAGAATATTCTAGAAAGGTAACTAGGATGTAGGTTCTGAATGCTTTCTATGCTTCTCTGTTAAAACTTGAGTGTATGGTCTGTGCTCTTTTATTCACCTTCTAAGTATCAGTGTCCTTATCTTAAAATAGGAATAATAATAATCCCTACCTATGCAGTTATTGTGAAGATTATATGAAATGTAATGAAAAGACTAGAACATGTCTGCACATAAAAAACAGCCAGTTAAGGTCAAGGTGTGGGCCAGGCAATCCCTAACAGACAGACATCACTAATATCATGTTGCAAGCATGGAAACAGAGACTAATTAGGTTAGAGAAAATTTTCCCAAGATCCCACAATATGTCAGTGTTGCATTGTCCTGATCCACTTTGGAACCTGGTACACACGCAAAAGAAATAAATAAAGGAGTTAGTCAGAAAGGGATTGAGATATCTGAGAGAATGTGACTTGGGTATGTGGCAACAATGGGCTACATAACATGGAACTCCGTGTGCCCCAAACGTGTGTGCGCAGGCAGGCACATGTGTGGGGTGTATGCGTAACATCTCAAAAGACTATTGCTTCCCAGAACACAGTTTTTCCTGAAACAATTTTTTCTCTTCTTTTCTCACATTTCATCTGCAAATTATATCTACCCATCCTTCAAGCAAATGCATTTTGTTACAAGCTTTCCGTTCTTCGTATCTCAGACAGTTCTCTAGAGACAGCTCTATTTAAAGCTGTTCACATTCGTTTAGGCAAGAAAGTTCTAAGGAAGTATTTGAGGATGGTGGTTTGTATTTAAACACAGGTGGTCTATATAAGTTTTAAGAGGTGGTGGTTTTCCATTCTGTGACTTGAAAGGACTGGTGACGCCCTCATACATGGGTGGCTCAGCCTGTGGAAGACAACCACTCTTGACAAAAGCAAAGACTGAAGTGCTTTCTAGTTTGAAGGTAGGCAGAATACTAGTCCTCAAAGGTATCCACTTCCTGATTCCCAGAACCTACGAATAAGTTATCGTATGTGGCAAATGTACATTGTAGATGTGATAAAATTAAAATTTTGTGGGGGGTCATTGAATTTTTTCAGCAAATAGGTATCTGGTTGATGACCCTTAAAACCAGAAGCAGATCAAAGAGAGACAGAAGATGGGACTATGGAAATAAGGCATTGCTAGCTATACAGAGGTAAAAGAGCCATGAACCAAGGAATGTGGTTGGCTTCTAGAAGCTGGGAAAGGCAAGGAAATAGATTCCTTTCCAGAACATTAAGAAAGGAACACAGCCCTCCTAACACCTTGACTTTAGCTTTATGGATAGAATGATGGATTTCTAGACCCCAGAACTGCAAGATTAAAAAAAATAATAATTATGTTGTTTTAAGCTACTGAGTTGGTGGTAATTCATTACTGCAACGATGGGAAAATAGTACAGCCCTCCAGAAAGTTCTCTCTGGCTTTCTTTCCTTCTCTCTCTTTCTTTCTAAGGTAATCTAAATATG
Source organism: Mustela nigripes (assembly GCF_022355385.1). NCBI lineage: Eukaryota > Metazoa > Chordata > Mammalia > Carnivora > Mustelidae > Mustela > Mustela nigripes. The sequence goes on from NC_081559.1 coordinate 96,086,964, forward strand.
CCTTAGCTCCTTCCTGGAACCCGCCTAAGATATTCCTGATCTCTTCTGATCCAGAGCATCTCAGAGTCCCATGGACTGCCAGGATGAGAGGTAAGAACTGAGGTTTCTGCTTTGTCCTGGGGGTAGGGATGGCTCCTCACCACAAAATTCAAGGAAGGCAAAAGGCAGCTTTAACACTTGTTAATTGCTCTATTTACATCTGGAAAATTTCTTTCATTTGGAAGGAGGAAAAGGAAAATAATCTTTAACCAGATTAAAACTGTTTCTGAATAATTATCTTCAGGGCTTGATCTATCTATATTATCAATCTGCATAAATCAATGTTTTCCTTATTCTCAACTTCCCAAAGTTTACTCATTCAGTAGTTGTTTAGTTGTTGCTGTGTTCGTCTATGTGAATTAATCCCATAATCTTGTCAAATCACTCCTTAAGTCTCAACATTGCACAGACAGGACCTTCTTAAAATGACATGTACTCTCCACTTATGTATCTTATTTTAATTAATTAATTAATTATATTTATTTATTCTTAGAAGATTTTATTTATTTATTTGACAGATAGAGATCACAAGTAGGTAGAGAAGCAGGCAGGGAGTGGGGAGGAGGAAGCAGACTCTCCACTGAGCAGACAGCCCGATGCAGGGCTCTATCCCAAGACCCTGAGATCATGACATGAGCCGAGGCAGAGGCCTAACCCACTGAGCCACCCAGGCACCCCTCCACTTATGTATTTTAAATTTTTTATCAGTAATGTGTCTTCTTATTCCAGGTTAAGGAATTGCCCCATTCTTCATGGTAACATTGTTAGAGGTAATAAATGCAGGCAGTGTAACAAGAACAGCAACAACCTTTCAAAAATTATGTACCTGAATATCTGATTAAGATCAGCAGTTTAATAGTCAATTAAAATTTTTATAATAGCCCTAACATAAATGTCTGTTGCTACTTATATTGTTTTCTCAGCTTGATTATGAAATTTTTATACATTGGAGTTTGAATTGATCTTTCATAAAAACCTTCTTAAGAACTGTGAATTTTGGAGTGCCTGGGTGGTTCAGTCAGTTGAGCATTGACTTTGATTTTGGCTCAGGTCATGATCTCCTGGGTGGTGGTATCAAGTCCTTCATTGGGCTCTGTCCTCAGTGGAGAGCCACCTTGTCCCTGTCCTTCCTCTTCTGCCCATTCCCTCACGCACCCTCTCTCTCTGTCTCAAATAAATAAATAAATAAAATAAGGAATCGAACTTTTATCAAACATTCAATCGATGTTATTGGTTTCATTGTGATTGTGTTTATATACATTTAAAAAAATTGTTCTCAAACTTTAAAGGTCAAAAGTGTGGGAATTGAATTGGTTCAGCCCCGATGTAGTCAGAGAACAAGATTTTGAAAGTTTCTAGAAAGTGGCAAAATAATAATTTTACTCCAACTCCTCTTTTGAGCTATTCATACCTTCCTGCTACTCATCTTTGTATTACAGATTTAAACAGTCCAGAATATCAACACTGTATTAGCTACCATGCCACAAAGTGTTTATAGTTCTGCTTTGAGCCAACATCTCTTACAAATCACACAATACTTACAACAATCTAAAGAAAGCTTTTTATGTGAAGCCAGTAGCACCTGTATCACAAAAGATATTATTGCATTTGAAAGAAGGCTTGTTTCTGAGCCTGATGCCATATACTAAATACTAATGATAATAAAAATCTACCTACTGCCACTACAGACCAAAATACAAATATCTTGCTACAGTATTTTCTGTTCAGGGAATAATGTAGATATCTCTGGGGTACCTTTTTCTTTTCTGACCTGCATACAAATAGGAGGGTTATTGCTTTGGTCTGATAACTTGCCTGGCTTATACAATAGGGCCAAACCAATTATTTTCTTAGCTGACCTATTTTGGAAAATATTGCAGAAATTTGCATTACATGAGGGAGTGTTTTACCACGACAAACACAATTCTGATCGATAGAATTAGATCAAGAGGGCTTTTTCTTTTCTCAAAAGATTATTTGTTCACAAAACCTCACATTATGTCTCAACTTTTGGAAGTGCTTAGACACCACAAAAAGGTTTCAACAGAAAGTACTTAGGCTGCCCTAGTTTTTACCCCTAGCATAACAGGGAGCTGGGAATATTCTGGTGGGAGAGAGGCTAGTCCGCAAGAAAGTGCCACCATGAGTTTCTTTCCCAGGACCAGTCATGAGCATGGCATTTCCTTTTTTGCATTAACACTTTGTAAGTGTAATGGCTTCATTCCTCAGAGGCAGTAGTTATCATATCTACCTTGCTTTAAACCTAGGTCTTCCATGACTTCCCCTTCCACCTTCCAGTTTATTTAGCCTCATCTCATCAAATTCCTCTCCTTCCACTACTCTTGAGGTTTAAGGGTGACAACTGTGAAACAAAGGAGGAAAAGACACAGATGTCAGGTAATGTGTCAGATGCCCACTCCTTTTGTTGGTAAGCAAGGTTGAAGATTGTGGCTTTGATAAGACTGAACACCAAAAACTTAACTCTTCTTCCATCTCTCCAAGATACAACATTCTACCCTGGTGAGTTTGTTTGCTAAGTGGAAGTACAAAGGGCAGAGAGGAGAAGGGATGTGGCCTTTGGGCTCACAGGTTCCAAGGGAGATAACCAAAGAGAGTCTAAGACAAACATGCATAATGATTCATTTCCCAAGGTCACCAATTAAATAAATTGTTCTTTCCTTGGGAGGGAAAGAGTAATAAACTGGTTACCTGAAATTATTTATTCCTCAACAAATTAAACACAGAAATTTCATATGATTCAGCAATTCCACATCTAGGCATATATCTGAAGAAAAAAAATCAATACATTGAAGAGGTATCTTCATCTCCTATGGTCAAGGCAATGTTATTTACAATAGTCAAGACATGAAAACAATCTAAATGTCTATTAACAGAGGAAAGGATTAAAAAATGTGATTATACGCACACACAGATATGAATATATATATATATATATGAACCATGTTCACACACACACACACAAATAGTATTAAGCCATGAAAAAGAAGGAAATCCTGTCATTTATGATACTACAGATGGAGCTTGAAGACATTATGCTAAGTGAATAAGAGATAGACAAATACTATTTGATTTCACTTACATGTGGAATCTAACACACATAATCCAAACTCACGTCTCTGGTTCAGGAAACAAAACTGCTGTCTATGTTGCAAGTAGACACTATCTTGTCCTTCCAGGGTATTTTCTTTTTTTCTTTTTTTAAGATTTTATTTATTTGACAGACAGAGATCACAAGTAGGCAGAGAGGCAGAGAGAGAGGAGGAAGCAGGCTCCCCGCTGAGCAGAGAGCCCAATGTGGGGCTCGATCCCAGGACCCTGAGATCATGACCTGAGCTGAAGGCAGAGGCTTAAACCCCTGAGCCACCCAGGTGCCCCACTTCCAGGGTATTTTCTTATACAAACATTCTTGTAAAGATAATCTGAGGCAATACCTGCTGCATAATGTATAGAAACATCACAAAGAATTGTTTTTCAACAGGAAGAACAGATGGGACAGATGGGCTTTAATCCAATCATATCAATAACCACATTAAACATGATTAAACAGACTAGCTTGAAGACAGAGATTGTCAAATTGGATAAGATAGAAAGACCTAACCATGCTATCTACCAGAAACCTGCTTTAATCCAAAGGCATTAATAAGTTAAACATAAAAGAGAAGGAAAGATATGCTATGCAAAAAGAAGCCATAAAAAGTTGGAGTACCTATATTAAACAGAAGAAAGCAGGCTTTAGATAAGACATATTATTAGAGATTATAAGGAATATTGCACAAGGATAAAAGAGTTGACATAATAATCCTAAATGTGGATGTACCTAGCCACAGAGCTTCAAAATACATGAAGCAAAAACTAATAGAAATGAAAAGAGAAATAGACAAATCATAAATATGGAAGACTATTTCAACACCCTAAGTATTTAATAAAAAAGCAGACAGGAAATCAGTAAGAATATAGAAGACCTGATTAAAACTATTAGATGACATGTCCTAATTTATGGAATATTCCACCCAAGAACACTTAACCACATGCTCTTGTCAAGTGCACATAAAAAATTCATCAATATAGATTGTACTTGAGGCCATAAAGTGAACCCTAACAAATTTAAAAAGGATAAAAATTATGTAAAGTGTGCTCTTGTGCCATTTAGAAATAAATGATAAGCAACAATAGAAAAATATTTGGAAAATTCTAAAATATTTCTAAATGGCAAGTGTGTTAAAGAGGAAATATCAACAGAGCTTTAAAAATATTTAAAAGTAAAATAAAAATACAACATAAAAACTAGTGGGATTCAGCTAAAGCAGTACTTAGAGGAAAATTTATAGCATTTCACGCTTCTATTAGAAAAAAGAAAAATCTCAAGTTAATAATCTAAGCTTCTACTTTAAGAAATTAGGAGAGAAGAACAAAGTAACACAGGCAGAAGAAAGGGAATAATGAATACAAGAACAGAAATCAATAAAATTGGATACAGGTGAACAACAGAGAAAACTTTATGAAACTTAAAGTTGGGTTTTTTAAAGGAAACAATAAAAACAACAACAACAAAACCGAATTGATAAACTTCTGGCCAACTAAGCAAAAAATAAAAATAGAGAAAGAGAAAACACATAAATTACAGGTTTTAACATTTTCTCTAAGTATAAAATTATATCAAATTATGAAGTTTTAAAAAGTACAGGGCTATTCTCTTACCACAAAAAATGACTATATAATGTACTCTGTAAATAGCTACTGAGCCAAAGTGAATGGGAAACCCTGGTAGCATGGAGCAGAGATTAAGATCAAATAAAAAATGGTTTGGTATTTGCCAAATTTGTGGTTTATATGGTTTTAAGTACTATCAGTGAACTGAAATTTTTGCCTCATGTTTAGTACATGAAAGTCAATGCTTAACTTAATTTCACTGATAAATTTTAAAAAGCCATTACATTGAAATATTAGAATTATGTATCTGAATTTTGATTCTGCTCTTTCTACCAGAAAAACTAGTAATGAGTCTAATGTAGGTAATGAGTCTAAATTAGTTGGGAGCTCACTTTAAGAGATAAGTTCTGGGGATGCCCGAATGGCTCAGTCGGTTAAGAGTTCAACTCTTGATTTGGGCTCAGGTCATGATCTTGGCGTTCTGAGTTCCAACCCCCTGTGCTCAGAGCAATCAGCTTGTCCCTCCTCCTTCCCCACTGTCCCTGCCCTGCCCTCTCTGTCTCAAATCAGTAAAAATATAAAATCTTTAATTTAAAAAGAGATGAGTTCTGGTGTATGATCATTGCATTTGCTAATCTTTACCAAATATGCCTTTGACCTGGGGTTTGATGGGTGTCTACCTTTGATGAATATCTAAGGAAAGTTAAATTCCAATTCCATTTTATTACTGTAATGTATAGAGCTGTGATCTAGTAAATACCAATCTTGCCTATTACTGCTATACATTATAATTGCATATGTGGTTGTCATAGTCATGTGTATATTCATCATTAATTTTTCCTTCAAAGTAGAATTAGTATTTGCAAGGAATTCCACTTCCAGGGTCTACCAGTTCCTCCTGTAGAGAACAGGTGCAAGCAAATACAAAACCCTGATCCTCTTCAGTGTCCTTTTGTACCGGAGTTTTTCACTGAAAGAAGCACATCCTGCTTTAACCTTTTCCTACTGTGCCTAGCCATGAAGAATTCTTTGAAGCTAGTGTGAACATGTTTTGTTCTTCGCCTGTGAGGTCCCTTTCTCCCCAAATTTCTGTTCTCCTATTTGTTTGTGGGTTGCTCCTGCATGCATTTTTCTTCTCCTCTCTTCACTCCCAAGCTTCATCATTTCACTTTTGACTTTCGCTTTTTTAACTTTTTTGCTTTTATTTGACAAGTGCCCAAGGGTAGGAGCAAAAAGATCCAGGAAAGTGATGATTGAAAAAATAGATGTCAAGTTCCCAGTATTGCTGTGCTAGATTAATCAGTATTAAAATTTTGGGTTGCAATGAAAAAAGCCCATGTTTTGAAAAGAAATTACCCAAGCTGTATATAATATTCTGCCTTTAAAACAGTTGTTTCCACAATCTTAAGTTGTATTTTCCATGCAGGGATTTCTACATCTGCGTTGGCACTTTGTAAGTTAGTGATGCTTGTCTTTAATTAGCTATATTACACCCTGTTGCTGGACAAGCAAAAAGTTGTCTGAGCCAACTATAGTACCGGTTTGCTGGAACTCTAAAGGCTCATGTGGATTCAGTCTTAATGTGTTTCACTCTAGTATTTGGACTAATACCAGCTTTATGGAGAAAAGGTGAAGTGCTTGGGAGGCAGAAAGGCAGAGGGAAGGAGGAAGTTAACAGGAAGGTAAACCACAATTCAAAAACTTTTTAGATTGTCTGACATCATTTGATACCCTTTGGATGAATGATTTTCTTTTTCTTTCTTTCTTTTTATTTATTTATTTGTGATAGAGAAAGAGAGAGACAATGATCAAGAAGGCAGGAGCTGGGGAGCAGAGGAAGAGGGAGAAGCAGACTCCCCGCTGAGCAGGCAGCCCAACGCTAGGCTCCCAGGACCCAGGGATCAATCATGACCTGAGACAAAGGCAGATGTTTGACTGACTGAGCCATTCAGGCACCCCTGGATGAATGATTGTCAATATGCTTTATAGCACAGACTACACTCACACTTGCAAATGCGCACACATTCACAGGCAGATATATGAAATGCAATTTCATAAAGCACTCTCTTTCCCTATGCCTGACAAATGCTGATATTTTCTATTTTATGTCCTTTAAAATGCTGATCAGAAATGACTAAATTGATTTCATGACCCACTAATATGTGGTAACCCACAGTTTATATGACACTGCAGTAGAGATTGAGACAATTTATTCATTTCTGTGGATAATTTCTTATAGTCTCATATTGTTCAATAAACTTTTTGTTGTCATCTTTTCCTCAAGCAGTGGCCAGTGCTCTTTATTAAATAGATCGTGACTTCTCATATCCCACTGAAAGGCTTGGAGATATAAATAAAGCGAAGATTGAAACTCTGAAAGCCCAGGGCTTAAATGTCAGAAAAGTAAACTCACAGATCAAGCCTATTGGAAACAAATGGGAGATTATGTGACAATGAGGAGGAAAGGATAAAAAGCACTTAATCGCAGTCAGAATCAGAGTTTAACATAAGCAAAGCCCACATTCTGTTTGGTAAAGTGTATATGTTTACAGACAACAGATGTTTAGATTTCATCTAATATGGGAATGTTGTATAGAAGGAGATAATGGCTGCCCCTCCCTCAGTGGGAGAGTAATGATGCTAAGAATTTTTTTAAAGATTTATTTGTTTACTTGAGAGGGAGTGAGAGAGAGAGAGTCTGCACAGGTGTGTGAGCAGGAGACGTAGCAGAGAGAGACTCTCAAGCAAACTCCCTGTTGAGTGCGGAGCCCAACACAGGGCTTGATCTCACAACCCTGCGATCATGACCCAAGCTGAAATCAAGAGTTGGACACTTAACTGACTGAGCCACTCAGGTGCCCCTAAATGATAAGAATAAAATCTAATTGAATCCACCCATTGGAACAACAGAGGTAGATGCTATTTAAGGTCAATGTCACTCTTGAATAATAGTCCTACTCCCAGCCCAATCAAAAAGGCAAGGCAACTCTGTTTTACATTACAGGGGACTGCTGACTCTCTGTGGGGAGGCCTTAGTGCATTACATTTCTGTCATTCATGGAAAGGTACCTATGCTGAGTAGTTCTCCACTATGCGCTACACAGAGAATCACAGGTGAGCTTTTTAAAAATACTGATTCAAATGAGCCACCAGGCTGAGTACAGCTTAAGTGAAGGGAAGCAAAGTGCTTGAAGTGCATTCCTGAAAACAAATGCCACAAAGGAAATTTAAACTGAAGACCCACAACTGACCATTGAACTTGACCTTCCTTCCAGCCCACTCCCACCCCAACTGTTCTCAGGAACTTGGGAGGCAGAGGGTATTAGGACTTCCCATTGGAGCCCTTCCTACTCAAGGTGTTGTCCACACGCCAGCAATGCGAGCATCAGGGGGCTAGAGAGGGCGGAGCAAACGACCGCAGACCCGGATGTTGCTGAAGGAAGAATGGAAAGGTCCCTTGCACTAAGAGCATGTGTCAGAATAAACAGAGTCTAGAAAGAGGGTAACACAGGGCCTTTCTAACTCATCCCTGTTTGACTCAGGGAGAAGAAGTTGTCCAACACGTGGCTTCCTCAGATAAAACTCACTATGAACACAAATGAAAATGAAATTTCTGAATCACATGAAATGGCAACTCAGAGGGTTATTGACTTTCTATAATACAAGAGAGGCTCCATAAAGTTAGGGACTTTTGTCTATCTTATTCACTGCTATATCCCAACACCCAATTCATCTTTATTTCCCCACCGCAGTACAGACACTTTCATGTGCATATACACATGCAAATTCTCTATATTGGTTTGGGTTGGCGAGGCTATGTTGGAGTAATGAACGACACCCAGTGTCTTTTCATTCATACCCAAGCTCAATGTAGTTCAGCAGAGGAGCTCTGAGGGATCCAGGCTGATGAGTCTACCTCCCAGACACCATGGCAGAGGTAAATCAGCTCTTAAAGGCTTCAGCTTAAAAGGATATGGTACTTTTGATCATGTTTCTTTGGACAAAGCAAGTCACAAGGTTATGCCAAATGTCAGAAAGGGCAGAACTATGAAACCATACAGTGAAGCTGGGGGGTAGGGGGTGGAATAGAAGGAGAAATATTTGGTCAAGCCCACTAATGAAAATCCCATGGGTGGGGCGCCTGGGTAGCTCAGTGGGTTAAAGCCTCTGCCTTAAGCTCAGGTCATGATCTCAAGGTCCTAGGATCAAGCCCCGCATCAGGTTTTCTGCTCAGCAGTGAGCTGCTTCCTCTTCTCTCTGCCTGCCTCTCTGCCTAATTCTGATCTCTGTCTATCAAATAAATAAATAAAATCTTAAAACACAGAAAACAAATAAAAAAAAAAGAAAGAAAATCTTATGGAATTAGAGATGAGAGAGTAATCAATTTTCCTAATCAAAGTAAACAAACAAAATTTTCAGAGAAATTGGATTTTTCAGAGAAAAATCTATTCAGAGAAATTGGATATTTTTTTACACAGACTCATATTAATTTTTTAATGTAAGAAAGTGTTCATTTCGGAAATAGATAATCTGTTTCTCTGTGCTTGTTCTCATTTTTCTCCCTGTGAATAAAACAGGGAAATGTTCCCCTTCTCCAATTCTTTAGGCATTTGACAGATTCTTGTGATATCATTATAGAAATGTGGGCTGGATCCTGTAATGTTAGGTAGATTCATAGCTGATGAATGATTTGAGGTTGTTTGGAGGAAGACCTCAAGTAGTGTGCCAAAGTTTTCTCTCTTGTTGGACAATTTTTAGCATGGACCTGGATGCAAATACGAAAGGCATATATATACTGTATTTTCAGATAACATGAAATTGAGAGGGCTAAGTCAATGATATATTGGCTGAAAAAATCAGGATCCAGAAAGATGTTGTATTAGAGGGACTGAGAAGATGACAGGATGAATGAACTTAACTATACACTAATGAAATCCTTGCTTTAAGGGAAAAAGAAAAAAAAAAGATAGAGAGAGAATTACATAAATACTGTATATATTTACATATCACTCTTTGTGATAACCTTTAAAGGTACATGATATAAAATAAGATGACCTGAATGAAAAGTAACTAAAACAGAATAAAAAAGACAAGTGTTGGGGCAAAGAAAGAGCCAAGAAAAGAAGGTAAGTGCATAAAAATAAGATTGGAAAAATAAGATATGGGAAAGTGCATAAAAATAAGATTGATAGACCTAGTGTTCAAGACAATTCTGAACAAAACAGAGTTTAGCTGGCTCAGAATGGAGTCATGGCAGAAATGGCAGAAAGAGGTCAGCTGATGTTTCAGTTCTGACTGATTGGTAAAGATTTTTGGAGCGGGGTGATCGGAAGGCTTCTGAGGCTGGACATAGCAGGAACTGATTTGGCCCTATAGCCATCATCAGTGGAGATGGAGAGGGGTGGCATCTGTGCAGGGTATATGGTGATTGTAGGCCAAATCTATCCATTTAGTACTAGAAAATGTGCACAGTCAGGGAAGCAGATGTCAAAGCAAAATGTTCAAGAGTGAAGAGCTTAGCTAGGGTCTAGTTAAGTGGCAGGTATGGCAGTGGGCTTATTCAGCACTCATGCCAACCCTTGCCAAGTGCATGGAATCTACTCTAGGCTCCCTTTTACAGGACCTGCAGCCTCCCTCATAGGTCTAGAGGGAATCTGGTGGCAGCTAAGATGGATTTGAATGGTTGGGATTGAAAGGCCCACCCCGATATACAAATCTTCTGCTTCAGAGTTCCCCACACTGTCAGAGAATCTTCGTTCTCTGAACATCTTTTGCTCCCATTCTCTGACCTGGAGCCCCAGCCCCCATCAATGCTATCCAGTGTTGCTCAAGTCAGAGTGAAAAATGGTCTCTTGTGACAACTGCCATTCCAGCTTCCTGGATTTTATCTGTAACTGTCACAAAGTGCAAGAGAGAGAGAGAGATGTTTCTAGCGCTGTGAGTTCTGAGTATGGCTTAAGCAGTTTCAGGGCTGGTGATTCTCACCCCCAAAATATAGAAATTGGGGACAGATTTACATGGACCAATCAACATGGGATAAAGGTATAGCCATTTGCTTTTGCTACACAAAATGTCACCAAAACCCATCATTTTGCAACAACAAATGCTACTTCTCATGATTCTGTGGGTTGGGTAGCCATGTCTTCTGGTCTTGGAAGGCTCAGCTGATCTCAGGAATCAGCTGGTGGCTTGGGTGTGGCTGAATGGTCTAGGATAGACTCCCTCACCCCTCTCTTTGTTGGCTTGATCTCATTTGGGTGAGATTTGGCTAGGAGGGTTCCCCAGAGTGGCAAGAGAAGGCAAGTCCCAGCACACAGGCACTTTTCAAGTCTCTGCTTGTAACGTATTTGTTTCCATCCCACTGTCTAAAAGAAGTTGCAGTGGCTAAGCTCATATTCAAGGGGAGAAAATAGACACTTCATCACTTGATTCCAGGAAGGAAGTATTAACACCACTGTTCCCCTAGGAGAAGCTGCTAAGTCACATTGCAAAGAGGCGTGTGTATAGGAATGCGAGGTCTGTGAGGCCATTTTTGCAATCTGCCACAGAAGGGAACACCCATGTATCCATTCTAAGCAGCCAAATCACTCCATGCGGAGTGTTCTTTCATCCTGGGTTTTGCAACGGAACTGGGATCGCATGTCCCCATTTCAAAGATGTTCAGGTCTCTTTGCAAAATTAATTTCTGGGAACTGGAACACCATTATATATGGTCATGTTGGAGACGGGGTTCTGATCATTTAACTTACAAAAGACCTTTAAAATACAACCCACTTGCAATCTGGGGTCTACCCATTTTGTTAACTGAAATAGGGTTGCAGAAATGAGCTAGTGCTTTCTTTTTTTTTTTTTTTTTTAAGAAATTCATTCTGTACTCTGACAATAAGAATTCCTTTCTGAGGTGGATACAGATGATAACCTCCTGATTTGAGTTTGAAGTTTGCACTATTTCATTTTTGGCTGGTTACAGTCAGAACTGCTATTTTCATTGTAGAGCCAAATGATTATTTATACTTCTCTTGGATCATTCTTTATATACCATTAGCAATGACATGAAAAGCACAAGGGACTGAATATTTACATCCAAAATTCTGAAGTGAATAGTCCCCCTTTGGCAGATCCAAGTGCTCTGGACTCTAAGACCCAGTAATAAAGAACCATATGTCATTGCTGGATTGTATGTTGCTGCAACAATGGCTTTTGAGCAGCTGAAGCTCTCAATTTCCCAGCTCCTCACTCTGTGTCTCAGTGTGGCGGAGGGTTGGTTGGGTGTTGCCTGTTAAAGAACTCTGGAAGACAGTGAAGAAAACATCTCTTTTTTAAACTCCTGAGTAACTCCTTAGAGTTGTTCTTATAAATGGAGTATTGTTATAACCAACAGCATGGCAAGGTTCAGGGTTCAGTGTGATTTATGGAGACTTTGAACTTAAGGTTTTCCTGATGATCCACAGAGCAAGAAGCAAGTCCCTTGGCCTCAGTCAGCTTATATACTAATCAAGGTATAAAAGAGAGGTATAAATAACAGTAGACAAAATGTGCTGACCAAAAAGAATGTAAATAAGGGGATATGAAATTCAAAAGAAAGAAAGAGTGATATTGTCCCAGGTATGTGCATAGCACTTAGCACCTGGCATTTAATCATCCATCTTCTTGCCCCCTTGAAGACAGAGCCTGAGGCTCTCTGGTTTTTATCACCTCCAGGACCTCTCCAAAGTGCCTGCCACCCAGTACAACAGATACCATTGTTTACAAAATAGATAAATTGATAAATGTGTTGATTCATTTAAGAGGGGAAGGAAGAGCTTTGTAACTGTGGCAAAATTTCAAGGTGCTTAGAAGAATTGGCAGATACCAGTGGATGTGGGAGAGAAAGACTTTGTACTGGAAGGCACAGCCTGAACCAATATTTGAAATTGGGAAAGAACAAGACATTTAGGAGGAAAAAAAAAAACCCAGTTTAGCTGCAATGTGGAGCACACATTTGGACCCGAGATCTACCAAGGTAAATGTAAGGTGCGCCTTAAGCCGCGGGGGGTGCCTCTTTGCCTCTTTGCTCCTCCCCTCCCTTCTTTAAGGGATAACTTTTCCACCCATCCATCTGTCATTGATTCCAACTAGAGATTTGGGCAGAGTAAAGCAGAGAGTTGACAGGCCAAGGAAGAGCCAGCAGTGACATCATTGTTGTCTGAACCCCTACTCAGAGACTACCATCATTCCAGTAATGATTGTAATGGTTCCAAACTCAGGAGCTCTTGCTAGCTGCCAGGACCTGTGCCGAATAGTTAACATGACCATCTCATTTCATCCTTCCAACAGCCCTAATTCTTGCTTTGATAAAGAAGGTAACACATCCTACGTGGAAATATTTGGATATATAAAATAGTCACGTTAAAAAAAATTGCCTACCTATATCTTCCTCTTATAGTCCCCAATAACTAGCATATATTCTTTGTCCTTGTTAAACTATACTGATAGCATATATTACTTTTTCATGATAGGGAGTTTAGTATAGTAGTTAAGAACATGGACTCTGCAGTTACACTACCTAGATTAAAATTCTGGCTCTGGCATTGTACTTTTCTGCTTCTGTGACCATGGGCAAGAAATGTATCTTCTCTGTGCCTCAGTTTCCTAATCTATAAAATATTAATAATAATAGTAGGACCTACTGTACAGTGTCATTATGAGAATTAAATGAATTATTATTTGTAACAGGCTTAAAGAACACTATAATGGTAACTTTAAAATCGCCATTTTACAAATGGGGAAACCAAGACACAAAACTTGCCCAACATCATTCCGTTAGCTAGCAGGGGAGCCCAGCATACTGACTTCAAGCCACCAGCTCTACACCATGAAGGAACCTTGGATCTTTGAATGCCTATCATAGTTGCATATTTCACGGTTGCATCCTTGGCATAGTCTCATTGGACTGACCCAGGCAAATAATCTTAAGTGAACTTTCTATTTCTTTTTGTTGGAAGAGTTTTAAAACTGACTGCTGATACCAGAATGGGCACCTAACTCTGGTCAGCAGAGAGCTGTTGATCATCTTCTTTATGCAAGGTGCAGAAGTCAGGAATCAAAGAGCTACACAGCAAGCTCCTGGCACAAAGAGCAACCAACCAATTGTAAATGGGCTGATGAAATGTATTCATGAGAAAATCCCAGCATGAGAAAACCCCAGCATAAGGCATCCTTTAATACTATTTGTCACTTATCACAGCCAAAGCCAAAAGAGAGAGCAATCCTTGTTTCATTGTGGGCCAGGGTGACTGGGAATAGTGACGTTTCTGTGGAGATAGGACTTAACTTTGGGCTTTGGAAGATTCAGCCAAGAAGTGAGAATTATATCCCTGGGCAGCCGTAGATGTGGGAGCAGGGGTGTGTGTGTGTGTGTGTGTGTGTGTGTGTGTGTGTGTGTGAAGAACACGCCCAAGTGTTACAGTAGGAATAGTAAAGCAGGCCCTGGAGGACAAGAGAGTAAAAGGGTAGATTGGGATAAGAAAAGAAAACAAGAAAACAAAAGATAGCCTGAGGACGGATTATACAAACCTGAAACGTGGCAGGGAATTGCGATTACGGTTCTAGTTTTAAAATGAACCCCACTGCTCTGTCTGGCATTCAGTGCACAGGTAGTTTAATATTTCCATCTTGCGTTTTTCCTAAGTGGGTGTAATTTTTACACATGTTAACTGAACCAGGAACTCTGAATTGTCCAGAACAAGTCTTTTTTTTTTTTTTTTAATCTTTTCATTGCTCATCAGCAAGGTGTTCTATCAATATCAAATAAAAATTTCCTACACAGGAGCACGTAGGTTAGTGATCTTTTAAAGGATCTCAAATCTAGAAGAATATCCTCTAATTGCCATCTCACTGTTTTGATCTTGCACTTTGAATTTAATGGTTTATTTATTTATTTTCTTTGCAAATGCTTTTTTTATTGTTTTTCCCATATATCATAATTTTGCACACGATTTGCCAACTATCTGTACTTGATTGCTGTTGTAAATTTTACCTTCTTCCCTTCTTATTTTACCTTCTTCCCATGTATGATTCAAGCCATTTTTTGAGTTAGAACACATAAATAAATAATAAATAATTACATTATTGATCTCTTCCAGACATCTTTGCTGGATGTGGAACTGATGTTTCCTAAACTTATCATATTTATGTAAGCAAAAATTAGTTCTAGCTTTACTGGCTTGCATTTAAATTTTTTTTTTTTCCTTTTTTGCCAGGATGTTCTCTAATCTGATTTTCTTAAATTCCTGTCCTGTAGTTTTTTTAAAAGATTTTATTTGTATTTGAGATAGCAAGCGAGCGAGAGAGAGAGAGAGATAGCATGAGCAGGGGGCTGAGGAAGAAGGAGAAAGAGGCTCCCTACCAACCTGGGAGCCTGACTCAGGGTTTGATTCCAGGACCCTGGGATCATGACCTGAGTGGAAGGCAGATGCTTAACTGACTGAGCCACTCAGGTGCCCCAGCCTTCCCTCTAATTTAATGGAAGGGGACAAAAGTAGAATGGAGAGAAGACGTTGAAAAATGGCCAATGGGGAAGATAATAAAAATGCCCTTTGAGTTTGATGACTTTGAAAGATTAATGGTTTTCAAGTACGTCCATACTTATAAAAGTAGGGATTTTTTTTGTTGCTTCTAAAAAAAAAATAAAGGATGGGGCACCTGGCTGGCTCAGTGGGTAAAGACTCTACCTTTGGCTCAGGTCATGATCCCGGGGTCCTGGGATTGAGCCCTGCATCGGGCTCTCTGCTCAGCAGGGAGTCTGCTTCCTCCTCTCTGTCTGCCTCTTTACCTACTTGTGATCTCTGTCAAATAAATAAATAAAATCTTTAAAAAAAAACAAATAAATAAAATAAAATAAAATATGATAACATTTCTTTTTGAAATGACCCTTAAAACTATTAAATAATTACATGCGCCTGTATCATGAAGTCATCTTAAAGATTTACCACACTGGGTAAGTCTAGTGAGCAAACTGCCTTGTGGGCCCATGTGTTTTCTGGATTCTTTCACATCTAATTAGAATTCAGTCACACTCAGCTCAGAAGCCCTATAGAAGACCTTGATGATGTTATTTACCATTACAGGTATTTACCATTATAAGACTTTTCTTAGCAACTGATTTTGCCTGTACAGCTAAAGACAATGTCAGTAGGTGCTTCAGTACATGGTGAAAATGTAAGTCCAGAGTACTTGAGAAGAGGTCTGTGAAAGAATGTCTCAGTTGTCTTCATGCTTAGTAGCTTTAGTCCAGCCATGGCCATGGAGGGAAAGAGAAGTTCATATAAACTAAGGACCACTAAGAAACCAGATACTTTCATATGTATTATCTAAGTACTTTTTAAAAAATCTTACTATCAGGTCCTTAGAAATGAGGTCAAGAGAGGTCAAGGCACCTCTCCAAGGGGGCACAGTTAGTAAATGACAGAGCAAAGGCAGACCCTATGTGTGTCCAATTGAGAGGACTGACACCTTTTAATTGAGACCTGATGCCTCTGCCTGAACAGAAGAGTTTCTTTTTTGTCAGAAAGAAGTATATAGCACAAACTTGGGTTGGGCAGTTGGTCAACCTGAAAACAAGCCTTAAGACAAGTTCAGGCCGAGAGACCCTCATTTCTTCTCCTTCCCCTGCATGGCTCCCTGTAGACCCATCCTTTTCCTTCACCTAAGCTCTGGTCTCTGGGGAGGATTAACATGATAGAGAATAGCCAAGGTAAGTTCATAGACAAGAAATGCCCATGAGAAAGAAAAAAAGAAAGAAAAGAAAAGGAAAGAAATGCCCGTGAGAAAATCTATAATTCTAAGATAACAAAAAAATGATTTTTGTGTGTGTGTGTGTGTTTTTGTTGTTGTTTGTTTTTTTTTTTGTAGTTTTTGAGCCTTGACCAAAAAAATCACTTTGCACAGAATGCTTTAGTAAAACATCTTCTTGGGCAGAAAACAAACAAACAAAAATGACAAGTTTAAGATATCTCTATCAAACTGTGCATCTGCATAGACCAATGCGGATGTGAAGAGAAGACATCCTTACCTTGGTGAAGGTAGTAGAAGGACAAGCAGGGCACCAAAGTGAAGCCAGATGGAGAGATGGAGCTGGGACTTTGTGCGCAGCTGCTCAACTCCTAAATCCCAGGGCAGTGTGTTACCACAAGGGGCAGGATAGGCAGTGGCGAGAAGCCAGATTTCCTGGTTCGAGTCACAGCTCACCATTTATGTCATTGTGAGTGAGGACAACTAACAGAGCCTTAGTTCTTCCACCTATAGAATTGGAGTAATAACACCATCTACCTTCATAAAGCTATACTATATGAGGTTCTTGAAATAAGATCTGCCACAGAGAAAGTAATATGCATGGATGTCTCTCCAACATGCTATTGAATTGTCTTTTCAAGTAGCCAGCACATGAAACCTTGGAAGATATGAGAGTCTATCAAGACTTTATATGTGACAAAAGTTAGGAAGAATCACTTACCAGAAATGCATTTCTAAACCTCAGAGCATTAATTTTAATTCTCATTCACTATTTTGATGACTTCTTCCATGGTCAAGATAAAATGGAAGTTGGAATTCTATATTTGTTTTCAGCACCTGCTGTCATACATGTTAAGTCACCATCTGTGGCTTCCAGAATATTGGTTGATTCACCCCTAATCATCTTTTTTTTAAAAGATTTAATTAATTAATTTATTTGACAGACAGAGATGACAAGTAGGCAGAGAGTCAGGCAGAAAGAGGATGAAGCAGGCTCCCTGCTGAGCAGAGGAGGGACTCCGATCCCAGGACCCTGGGATCATGACCTGAGCCTAAGGCAGAGGCTTTAACCCACTGAGTCACCCACGCGTCCCCACCCCTAATCTTCTGACAGCTCTTTAAATATTGGTGCTTTAAAGTGCACTCGTTGAATACAAATACAAGTCAGGGTGTTTTTCTCTCCTCTCTGACTCTGTCTCTGTCCCTCTCCCAGCGATAAATCGTTATCTGTTCCCTGAATAAACAACGTCTGGATTCCCTGGTGCTCAGCAGTCCACTGATTTCATTAAAAGGTTGTCTCATCCAGCTCTGAATCTGGAGTCTGGTTTCTGAATGGCCAGCAAGATTTATTTTCCCTGGTGGTTGGAGCTGATATATTTTATCAAGGCAAACCCCCACACAACAAAGGAATAAATACATGGGGTGGATTCATTTGCATAAAGTAAGTGAACCCCATCAGTAAGCCCCATTTATTTTGTTATCAGAGAACTAGCCCTGTGCTAGCCGCACCCATCAGCAGACCGCCTCTCTGACCTTTCTCTTTGCAGTTCACACCGCAGTTCACTGTCTAAGTAGCAGCCAATCTTTTCTGAAATCAATGTCATAGTTTCACACCCAAGGGCTTTGACCTCGCTAGGTACTGGACTTGTGGGGATAAGGAGGCTCTAATGAGAGGTACTGCCTCACCCCCACAGTCCCATTGACTGTTACCATGAGCTTCCTGCTTGCTTCTTGTTGCTTCCTTTAGAGTTGGAAGGCAGTGTGGTTTAAGGAAAACATATATAAGACTGGGTTTAAAACTTGGCTCTGCCGGGGCGCCTGGGTGGCTCAGTGGGTTAAAGCCTCTGCCTCCAGCTCAGGTTATGATCCCAGGGTCTTGGGATGGAGCCCCGCATCGGGCTCTCTGTTTAGCGGAGAGCCTGCTTCCCACTCTTTCTCTGCCTGCCTCTCTGCCTAGTTGTGATCTAACTTGGCTCTGCCAATTTCTCTCTGTGAAAATGTGAACAAAAGTGTTAATACATCCAAGCCTGAGTTTATGGATCTTTAAAATAAAGATAAGTACAATTTCCTCCTTAGCCTTTTGTAAGGATCAAAAAAGGCAGTGTAAGTAGTGTTTAGCATCATACCTGCCACATAACAAGGGCCTATCCAATGTTTCCTACCGTGTTTTCCTTCTTCCTTTTCTTCCTTCTTCTCTCTCCTCCTTCCCTTCTCTTTATTCCTCACCTGCGATCATCATTTTGCCCAGGGCTACTTGTGGGATTCTAAGTTACAGCTTCTCAGGTAATTGTCACTTTTAGGAGCTGAGATGTGATTCTCTGACTCCTGAAGGTTGAACGTTATCCTTAGGGATCTCCATCAACTGTCAGCCTCCCTTCTTATTCATGGGACACTCCTCAGTAGACATCAAGGCATTAACCCCAGGTCCTTAAGGCTCATCTTTCTCCAAAATTTGATGATTTGCCCCGTGCCTGTAACTACTGTTGTTATCTCTTAGGAAAAATTACCAGCCAACAGAGAAGTTTGACTTATTTGGGAGATGCTTGATAAATGTTTGATGAATTGGACTTATGTTGGCGAAGCTCTGGGCACTCAAGGAGTATGAGATTCAGCTCATGGGTATCAGGTGTGTTGGGAATCATTTTTATCAAATATATCAACAATCTTGGCTTCTGGAAAGATAGCTAGGTGTTGAGTTAAGACCCAGAGCTCTAGAATCATATGGGCTCTTCTTTCTTCCTCCGACAGATTTCTTAATCTCCCTGTGCCCCAATTTTCCCATCTGTGAATGGTCAATAGTAACGTGTTTCTGGAGTAAACAAGAAGTGTCCTCCTAGTCACCTGTTATAGGCTGAATTATAACCCCTTGCTCCAATTTGTATATGGAAGTCCTAACCTAATACCTCCAAATGTGACTGTATTTAGGTATAGAATCTTTGAAGAGGTAATCATTTAAAATGTGGTCTTTAGGTAGGCCCTAATCTAATCTCACTCATATACTTATATTTTTTTAAATTTTATTTATTTATTTGTCTCAGAGAGAGAGAGAGAGAGAGAACGTACAAGCAGGGGGAGCAACAGGCAGAAGGAGAAGCAAGCTCCCCCCTGAGCAGGGAGCCCAATGCAGGACTCAGTCCCAGGACCTGGGATCATGACCTGAGCTGAAGGCAGATGCTTAACTGACTGAGCCACCCAGGCATCCCTAACTCATATCCTTACAAGAAGAGGAGATTAGGACATAGATACACACAGAAGAAAGACCGTGTAAAGACACAGGGAGAAGATGGCTACCTACAAGACAGAAGAAGTCAACCCTGCTGATACCTAGCCTCCAGGACTGTGAGAAAATAAATTTCTGTTGTGTAAGCCTCTGGGTCTATGGCACTTGGCGATGGCAGCCCTAACACAGTAATGTATAACCCCATGTTAGGACGATTTCTCACTCAGCCCTGTGATCCTGGGCAGGGCCTTGTGCTCAGTCAGCATGAACTCCATTAATACCAGTCTGATTGAATTGAACAGATCAAATGTTTTGTTGGTTTTTCTTGCTGGGTTGTTTACTTCCTGGTGAATAATGTCCCTAAGCCACGGGCTGGCCATGTTTAAGACAAGGTTACTGCTTCCCCAAGCAGAAACCCTTTATGGTCATCTTTTAAAAAACAGCATTAGTCTACTTGCTGTTTGTCTTGATTTGTTTATTTCCTGAAGAACCAAGAAACCTGGGATTTGACTTTTTTCAGTGATTTGGCCATCTGCCTTGTGCGAGTCTTCTGGTTGGCCAGAAATCAGGACTTTGTTGCTTCATCTGTCTTCTTGGATTCTGACCTACTGCCTGACTGACCTGGGTTTGTCATGGGGGTTTTGAGTGCTTTCCAAGCTTCCATGGCTTTACTGTTTCCATGACTGAAGAGCGGGACGAGTGTGCATAGTCTAATCTTGGGTGGCAGGTTTAGTTACTATACCTATGGGTAGTGGTCTTAGTGCTATCCATGGACACATGAGTAAGTTGGGGCCCTGTCAGGGTCAGTGCAAGAAAAGTAACATAATGGGCATTTGATTTGTTTTCAGTAGCACAAAGACCTTCCATCAGAACCTTTCTCTTCACCTTCCTGGTTCTAACCCTTGACATTTCTATGACTTCTAGAATCTACCAGATCATTCTAATGGATTGTTCTGCATCCCAGAACATGGTTTCTTACTTTGTGTCCATGACTCACCATATGCCCCTATATGGTCCCGTATTGGTCAGCTGTAGTCTAAGGAATTCCTCACCTACTGAAACCCAGTCTTCAGATTATGGGTAAAGAAGGGCAGCATAAGCTGACAAGCTCTGGCAGGGAGTTAAAACAGGATCACTTTGCTACTCCTTGGACACTGTGAACTTTCAAATCTGCCTCTACCAGGATACAGAATAAAATATTCTAAGTGGCCGAGAAGAACTTACATCAAAAGATCTAAGAATTCCTAGGTGGCCTTATTCTATGAAGGCTATGCCCTGTGTCATATGTAGATCAGAGACCCTTATAGAAGCGGCATGCTCAGGCTGTGGATGAAAGTGGTTCATACAGAGTAAGACAAAGTGTTAGGACTTGGGCACTTGAAATAAACCTGGAGGAATGAAAGTAGACTGGAGCCAGGAGAATAGTGGGCAAGTCAGAATGGGGAATCACTTGGGCAGTCTAACATAGGACCATGTGTAGCAAAAGGAAGTGTTCAGGTTGTTTTATTGGCTTTCTAGGAAGTCATTAATCATTTCTTGCCTTAATTATCCCTTTAAAAAAATAATAGTTTGGACCAGCCAATTTCTAAATTTTATTCTATTTCTAGAACGTGAATCTATTTTACTTGCTAAGCACCAGTATCATTGGCTAAGTACCAGTATCAGAGGAAGGTGTTAATGTTAATGTTCTAGAGGTCCAGCTAACATATACAAGAACCAGCAACATTAAGTATTTGATGTCTAAGAACAACTTCTTTCCTAGAAGGAAAAAAAAAATATATATATATACACACACACATATGTATATATGTATATATATACATATATATGTATATAATATGTATATAATATATATAGAAACTATACTATATATATTGTATAGTTTCTGTTAAGGCCAAGGCAGGTGAAAATTCAGGTGTAAGGGCTGATCTTGGACAACACCTTTGGGAGCACAAGATGACCCATGAGACAATAACTTGTGAGCCACTGGACCTTGCAGTATTGGGTAGACAATGCCTGAATCTTTGGAATTGAATTTAATTTTGTCAAATCTTGAATCAAGGCTCTAGAATAATTTAAAAATGGATGATGGTTATACATGGAGCTTTCTGTCCATAGAATGACAGTTGGGGAATGGATGTATGAGAAAGAAAAAAAAGTCTCCCTGAAACAGTAAGATGAAGTATGGTGATAGAGCCAAATCTTGAACCATTGGCTCAGGGGAGACCAGTCAGAACCTGCCATATCACTTTCACCCCCTGTGTTTGCTGGAGTCTTCTTCCCAAGTAACCTTCCCCAATCCTCTCAGTGGCTCCAAAATCTTAAGTAGAATGTTGGGCATGCCAAAAGCAGGGTGTTAGCCACACCCTCAGTATGGTCTTCCCAGTGCTTTCCAATTCCAACCATGTGTTGAAATGGATAGATTTATGCTATGTGTGTCAAGACCAGCTGCTTAATTTGTTGGACCCAATGCAAAATGAAAATGCAAGGTCCCTGGCTCAAGAGTGAAGGATTTCAAGATAGCAGCAACTCAGCATTATTCCAAGGGCAGGTCCTTTCTGAGCTGGGGGCTCTGTGTGACTGTGCAGGTTTTGTGCCCATGGAGGTGCCCCCCATCCTTTCTCCTAATCTTCTGCTCCTCTGTCTTTCTGCAAATGAAGCCCATTAACTGTTTTTAGTCTCTGAGCCATTCAGCAAATTGACTGAAGCAACTTGCGTACACCATTCTTTCTCTTGTACTGTCTTGTTATGAACCACAATTTTATTGAAGTGAGGAAAAGGCATTAGAACAAATTTGACAATGTTCTCTGGCTCACATTTTCCATTGAGAGACATCCTCAGAGTGCCAAGATCCTCCTAGATATTCTGACTCTGAACCAGGGGTTCTTAATGAGGGGTGAAGGTCAGGTTACTTATGATGTTTCTTCAAAATATACTTCCCAGAGTTCCTAAATCTGTAAACCCAGTTTATATAAGCTATTGGAAATGCTTCTCAGCAAAATATTGGTAAAGACCCACTTAGGGTACCTGGGTGGCTCAGTGGGTTAAGCCTCTGTCTTCAGCTCAGGTCATGATCTCAAGGTCCTGAGATCAAGTCCTGTATCAGGCTCTCTGCTCAGCAGGGAGCCATCTTCCCCCTCTCTCTGCCTGCTTCTCTGCCTACTTGTGATCTCTCTCTCTCTCTCTCTGTCAAATAAATAAATAAAATCTTAAAAAAAAAAAAAGACCCTCTTAAAGGCTATTGCATTTCTTTGTTACTTTATACATCTTATCAATATTTTATTTTTAAGACATACATACATGTATATGTGCATATGCCCCCCCCTTCCCCCTTGATTAGAATCTGTTTAAACTGACATTTGTCTTTGAGTGTTTTAAACTTCAGTATGGCTCATAAATTCTGGGTAGTGATGATTATCCGCTTTGACTCAGAGTGAATTTATTTGTAACTGGATCTAGTGGAGGCCACAAACTAATTATTGCAACCGACCAAGAAAAATACAGGGAATGAGGAAATGCCACAAGTATTGACAATATTTATTGTAGCATATGGCTAATGTACAAAGAGGTAATAGAATGATGTATCTCAGGGGATCATTCAAAAGGAAAATTACTTAAATTAACTTTTCAAGCAAACCGAATTATGCATTATACCCCCTCCTGTAATGCTATACAAAGTCAATGTTTGTGAAGAGTAGAACTGGAGGCTATAAATCAAGCCTTTCATAAGAACTGTTGTGTCTGCAGAGATTTTTTTTTTCTTTTGCATTTCTGCTTTTAGATGAATGAAGAATTTTCTCAGCAAATTATTAATTACTCCTTCTTGCCTATAGAACGGAGTTCACTGTAGTTATGTAGGAGTCAATGGTATTCAAACTGCAGCTTTTGATGAAGTAATCGGCCGCTTCTGGGGCCTCCTTCAGCTGCCCTGGGCGTGCTTCACATGCAAACGACTGCCAAATGGATTCTTTCGACATTCCAGCCAATTAAAATACATTTAAAGTGCAGCTGGTGGAGAGGCAAGCCGGTCGGGCGGTTGTGCAGAGAACTTCAGGGCAGGGAGACAAAAAACAAACTTTGCAGAGAGCCCAACTTGGGCAGCCCAGCCTGGCGTTTGGGGGCAGTGGAGAAAGTCACAAAAAGAGGCTGTCTTTAGCTCTTGTCAGAATCAAAGATGACACTTTGCGCGCCACCTTGAAAGACACAAAGGAGGGAAGCATGTTTGTTAGGGTGTCAGTTTTCTCCCCTTGCCTCTTGAAACTCGGTGCGTTGGCTGGTTGCCCAATGTGGTGCTGCATACAAATATTGACAGAACACAGCGGTGTTTGTTAAACCCCGGGCTGGGGAAGCCGGTGATTAAAACTCTTGAAGGAAGATCCGAGAACCCCGGGAACGCTCATCAATAGCCTTAGAACATTGACGAATGAAAGAGAAAGCACTGAGTGGGCTAACGTGAAACACTCACCGTCCCTGTCTGCTATGCCTGTTCGGTAAGGACAGAATTTTCTTTTCTCTTCCTTTTTTATTTCTTCTTTAGTATTTATGTCGGTGCGGAGGAAAGAGTGTCAGCCGTGCTTAGCGCTGGGCTCCTGAGCTCTGATGTGCACGGTGCAGGGTTTGCCTGGGACTTTTCTGGAGGACGTGAGGGGATTGCTGTGTAAATAGACACAAGGCATTACCCAGCACGTGGAGCCAGCCAGTGCTTTGCCAGAATTCAAAGTGATACATTTTTAAATGTTTGCCTCCACGGGTCTGTCCCCAGTATTTGTTGCATGTGTCCAGGTGTCCCGAGATGGATAGCGGGGAGATTCCTCTGGTGAACCAGCAGTTAGGAGGTACAAGACTGTTTAATTTTTATTTTCATTTAAAACCTTCCCTGGCGCATTCTGCTCCCGCCCCCACACCTATGCAGGCAGAAAGCGTTTTCTTCTTCCTAGGTTACTGTTCAGGCAAGCACCAGCATTCTGTTTTACTCAAGCAAGTCCGAAATGTTTTCAAATGCTTTGCTTTATCTTGCCTTTGATTAGAGAAGCTGCCAGATTAGGAATTTGTTTGGAGTCCGTCTTCTCTTAACGCTTTAAGGAGGCAGCTGCGTTTGGACTATCTCTGTGGTTCTGGAAGCTCACTGAATGCCCCGCTCTGTGCATCGTTCGCAGATATCCATCTTAAATTCCTGAGAATGCTAAAGTGAGAGTATGGCTGAGCCGGGACATTGATTCCTACCCATCAATTTTCCGGGGAAAGACACACAAAGTTCCTGATTGTTTCCGATATTAGCTTGTCACGGTGGGCCCTTTGGGGCTTCAGTTTTGTTCATTGCAAACAAAGAATCTTGCACATTTCACGGTGAAGGATCACGTTGCAGTGTCCTGAGCTCAGTTAAATGCGCTTTATTAATCTTTAATGTGCCAGTAGCTCTGAGGCTCTGCCAAGCTGAGACTTTCCAAAACTCTCCAAGCTACCTGCTGCCAAGATAAACGGTGGTAGGCCCAAAAGGGATATTTTAAGGAAACTTGCAACAGCAAAGTTTTACCCATTGAGTTTCTCTTGAGTCAGTGAAAGAAATCTTAAATAAAAGAGATTTCGGCAAGAACTGCTTCAGCTCTGTACCCTCTGTGTACGAGACCTGCTGGTAGGAGTCCGCCTCCTCACACGGCGGTCTAGGCTCCACGTGGGAGAGAGAATAAGGCGCTCTACTGTATGGGGGTTGGGTGGTGTTTATGAAGTGGGTGCTGTGTAAAGGGAGACATGTGTGAATGCAGAAGGCTTTCCTGCCTGTGGCAGTGTCTGAGCTCAGAGAAAAACAAGACTACACATGGGACGGGCCGCTTGTCCAACACAACCGTTTCAGA
The DNA here is from genome assembly GCF_022355385.1 of Mustela nigripes. Taxonomy (NCBI): domain Eukaryota; kingdom Metazoa; phylum Chordata; class Mammalia; order Carnivora; family Mustelidae; genus Mustela; species Mustela nigripes. The sequence goes on from NC_081559.1 coordinate 96,112,518, forward strand.
CATACCAAAAGAGCCACAGATGGGCAGTGGTCACAGAAGTACATTGGGACTTAGAAATCTAACTTTGTACAGAAGAAAAAAATGGGACAGTGTGCTCCAGGGAACGGGGCACTGAGGTGACTTGATGACTCAGAGGGCGATGTGGACCTAGGTTTGACTAGGTCCTGGAGAATGTAAGGCTGTGGCCCCTTAGGGCTATAGTTTGACTCATCAGGCCAACACAGGGTGAACGGTATCATCCTCATTATTTGAGGATGCAGATAATAGACAAAAGGGACCCTGCCCTTTAATAGTGACTTAACCTGCCAGGGTCGGGTCGGGTCAAACTGAGGAGAATGCTGAATTAGGGCTAGGAGGAGCTTTGAGATTTGTTTCTGACTTAGAGTCACTGAAGCAAAGACTTTACAAATACTTGCAGGCATGATGGGTAAGGATCAAGAGTGAGGGATGGTCTCAATTAAGCAGGAAGTTTTTTTTTAATTGAAGTATAATTAATATACAATGGTTAAACAGATGGATTTATTGCCTTTATTATTTTATTTTATTTTTTAAAGATTTTATTTATTTGACAGAGATCACAAGTAAGCAGAGAGGCAGGCAGAGAGAGAGGGGAAGCAGGTCCCCTGCTGAGCAGACAGCCTGATGGAGGGCTCGATCTCAAGACCCTGAGATCATGACCTGAGCTGAAGGCAGAGGCTTTAACCCACTGAGCCACCCAGGCACCCCGATTTATTGCCTTTAGAATCTAGTACAGTCTCCTTACTGTGGCCTAAAACTGAGTTGGTTTATCAACCTGCATGACAGGCCAAAATCTGCCCATACTTTGTTCTTATAAATAAAGTTTTATTGCAACACGGCCATACCCCTGTATTTACATGTTGCCTATGGCCACTTTTGTGCTGCAACAACAGGGGTGTATAGTTTCAACAGAGTACCTATAACCCCCCAAAGCCTGAAACATTTACTATCTGGCCTTTCACAGATAAATTTGAGAGGCAAGACATGGAGAACAACACTTCTCCAATGCTGTGTGCTGAAGGACCAGTTTTGTTTTGGTTTTTGTTCAAATTTTCAGTCTGTTGTGGAGTGATCGTTTTCTTAAATGTGATAAAAATGTTGCTTGACTGCTGTGACAATGTCAAACTGCTACAACATTTCTAAACATTTACTCCTATGTTTTGGACTTCTCGTGGGTCCTGGACAAATGGTTTGCAGACTGGCACCAGACTGGGCCAGACTCTGAGTGGCTGTAGAACCTGCTTGGGTTTCTAGTCTTATCTCATGCGCTTTGTCCCCAATCTCCAATCATGCTGTTGTTCTTTCTGAGGATGGAATACAACAAACTCTTTTCCAAATCTGGGTCTCTGCTCCTGATGTTTGTTTGGTCCAGAAATCTCTTTCCCTGCCTTCTCTTAGCACCTCCCTTCCCTAGGTCTTGGTTTCAATTCACTCCCTCAAGGAGACTTTGGAACGAATCCCTCTGAAAAACCTTTCCTCATCTTATATCTCTCTCCTTTTAGAGCACTTCTGACAGTGAATATGTGCCTTTTTTTTTTTTAATTTATCTTTCTATGATATGTTTTCCTGTATTGCTCTGGAGTCATTAACAGATAATACAATCTATTCCAGCTTGTTTAAGCAGGAAGGGAGTTCACACTGGTTTTAGGTGACATATGCAGTCTTACAGGAACTGGAGACTGGCAGAGCTTCTGAGCTAATGCTTGCAACGGCACAAGAGAATTGGCCACTCTGTCTTGGTCACTGTACAAAAGTCAAAATTGGGAAGTTGATGCCACCACTGCCCACTCTAGGGTCACACCATCATCTCCTCCACCAAAGTGGGAATCTCTGTTTCTTGAAACACATGAAGCTAGGGACAGGTTACTGGGACTTTGCTAAAGAGACTACATGATACTTAACCCTCTGGCAGGAGCAGTAGAAATGCAACATCTACCTCATGATCTTTTACTCTGACTTCAAAATCCCACTGATGGGGGTTTTCTGAGTGAAATCTGGATCACAGCAGAGCCTAAGCTCTCAAAGGGTTAGGTAAAGTCCATCTTAGTTTTTTCAGTCTCTACTGCTAGAGTGGAGTCACCAGAATCTACCGCCATATCCTCGGGGAAGGTAATGTCCATGAGGGCAGGGGACTTGTCTTCTTGTTCATCACCCTCTACCAGTGTGAAGATTATTACCCAGCATGTGTAGGGGCAGCCGGGTGGCTCAGTTAGTTAAACCTCTGCCTTCAGCTCAGGTCATGATCCCAGAGTCCTGGGATTGAGCCCCAGGTCAGGCTCCTTGCTCAGCAGGGAGTCTGCTTCTTCCTCTCCCTCTGCTCTTCTCCCTGCTTGTTCTCTCTCTTGCTCTCACTCACTCCCTCTCTCTCAAATAAACAAGTTCAAAAAATCTTAAAAAAAAGATTAGTGCCTGGCATTTGTAACATACCCAATAATTGTTGATCATGGGAATGCATGTATGAGTTAGTGAATGACATGTTTCTTGGAAGTCTGATTTATAGGAGGGTAGCATGCGGTGTACATGAGAGAGATTAATGCAAGTGTATCAGTTTGGGAAATGTCTCTGTAGTGAGAGATGGAAGACTACATATAGACAATGCTCTCACTTTTGAAACATACCTTGTTTTTCAAAATGGAAACACACTCATGTAGCTTCAGTGAGCCAGTCTGTTCAGAGATGGGAGCTCTCTGGTTACTTCCTTGTATTATCATTTATTGAGGGATTATTATGACATATCCACTACACTAAGGGCTACCTATGCATTAACTCATTCAATCTGAAAATACCTTTATGAGGTAGGCATTATTTCCATTTATTCAGAAGAAGCAGAGGCTTTGTTCCTCTGATTTCCAGAGTTGCTATATTATACTATTTTAAATGTCCATCTTTCAAAAAAGCTGATGAGACATACAAAAAACCATGAAAGTATATTACATAGATGGGGCAAAGAAAGCAGTCAATAGAAATGATCTTTGAGGAAGACCCAGTATTGGACTTACTACACAAAGATGTTAAGCCAGTGATCATAAATATGTTCAGAGAACTAAAGGAAGTCATGTCAAAAGAAACAAAGGAAAATATGAGAAGAATATATCAGCAAATAGAATATGAATAAAGAGAAATTATGGGAAAAACGAATAGAAATTTTGGAGCTATAAAGCACAATAACTAAAATGAAAAGTTCACTAATACAATTCAATAGCAACTTTTAGTAGGCAAAAAATTCTGAAAACTTGAAGACAAATCAAAGGAGATTATTCAATATATAAACAGAAAGAAAAAAAGAATGAAAAAAGGAAGTAGAAATTCAGAGACTTGTATTACACCATCAAGTGTACCAACATGTACATAATGGGAGTATGAGAAGGAAAGGAGAAATAGGAAGGGACAGAAAGAATACTTAAAGAAATAATGCCTGAAAATGATGATGTAAAACATGAATCTACATATTCAAAAAGCCCAATGAATTCCAAGTAGGGTAAACTCAAAAAAGTTCACTCTGAGCTATGTCATAATCAGATTGCCAAAGTCCAAACAATCTGGAAAGCAGCAAGGGAGAAGTGTATGGTATTGTTTCACTAATATTAAAAGCAGATTTCTCATCAGAATCCATGAAGTCTAGAAAGCCAGAGGATGACACATTTAAAATAGTTAGAGAGTAATAGAAGAAAAGTCTTTTCAACATAATGGTTCTGGGACAGAGGTATATCCACAAGTAAAAGAATGAAGTTGGACCCTTAACTCATACCTTATACAAAAATGAACACAAAATGGATCACAGAACTAAATGTAAGAGGTAAAACTATAAAAAACTTACAAAGAAAACATGGGACTAAATCTTCATGATTCAGGATTAGGTAGTTTTCTCAGATATGACACCAAAAGCAAGTGATGAAAGAAAAAGCAGCTAAGTGGGACTTCATAAAAATTAAAAGCTTTTGTGCTTCAAATTACATCATGAAAAAAGTGAAAAGACAACCTACACAATGAAAGAACATATCTACAAATCATATATCTAAGAAGAAATTTGTATTCCATACAATGGAATATTATTCAACAAGAATACATAAAGAACTTCTACTACTCACTCATAATACTCAAAGTAACTCGTTTTAAAAATGGGCAAAGGATTCAAAGTAATTTCAAAGTAATTTCTCCTAAGAAGATAAGCAAACAGCTAACAAGCACATGGAAATATGTTCAGCATCGTTAGTCATTAGGGTAAACACAAACCAAAACCAAATGAAATACCACTTCATACCCGCTAGGATGACTGTAATTAGAAAAAAATAAACAATAATGAATGTTGGTAAGGATGTAGAGAAATTAGAACCCTCACATGTTGCTGGTAGGAATGTAAAATGGTACAGCCATTTTAGAAAAGATTTGGCCATTTCTCAAAATGCTACAAATAGATCTCCTGTTTGATGCAGCAATTCCTCTTCTAAGTATATATACTCAAGAGAATCATACATGTATGTACACACAAAAATGTTTACATGAATGTTCTTAGCAACATTATTCATAATTACCAAAAAGTGGAAAGAACCCAAATGTCTGTCAACTGATAAATGGATAAACAGAATATTATCAAGCCATATAAAGGAATTAAGTACTGATACTGCAATGTGGATGTACTTTGAAAACATGCTACATGAAAGAAGTTAGACACCAAATGACACATATTATATGATTCCATCTTGTGTCAAATATCCAAAATAGGCAAATCTGTAGCTAGAGAAAGTGGACTAGTGTTTGCTGGGGGCTAGGAAAAAGAGAGATTGGGGAGTGACTGATAATTAGCATGGCATTTTTTTCTAGGATAATAAAGTGTTCTGGAACTTGGCATTTCTTTTTGGAGTAGTAAGATATTCTGAAATTCCTTATGGTGATGGTTGCACATCTCCATGAATATACTAGAAACTATTGACTAGTGCTCTTTCTTTGAAAAAGATAATTTTACTGTTTGTGAATTCTTTTTTTTTTTTTTAAGATTTTTATTTATTTATTTGACAGAGATCACAAGTAGGCAGAGAGATAGGCAGAGAGAGAGGAGGAAGCAGGCTCCCTGCAGGGCAGAGAGCCTGATGTGGGGCTCGATCCCAGGACCCCGGGATCATGACCTGAGCCGAAGGCAGAGGCTTTAACCCACTGTGCCACCCAGGTGCCCCCTGCTTGTGAATTCTATCTCAATAATTTTTTTCTTAAAAAAAAATCCTCAGGGGAGAAACCAGAGTAATTGGACTCCTCCAAGTCAGGTTCACCGTATCCATTTCTGAGCGTAAGACAAGAGTGCAAATAGAGATTCATATGCCACAAGTCAAATGTTTTAAAATTGTGAATCAAGCATTCACTATCTTAGATGTGTCTTATTCTCTTGCATTGACAAATGCATTTTCATCCAGGAACGGTTCTGTACAGTTGGCTATGGGAAATCAGTAAAGGCTTTAAGAAGAACAATGATGTGATGATATCATCATTTCTGAGGCAGCCTTTTCAAGGGAGAAGAAAGCCTGGGGATGGTAGCAGTTAGAAAGTGATGGTGATCATCCTCCCAGGAATTGAGATGGACAAAAACCAAGGTAATACTATGGAAATAGTGTGGCAAATAGAACAGGCACGCTCAAAGCTGGGTCAGCACAGATTGACGTAGAGGAGGAAGAGAGGCGAGGAACTAGAAGGAAGTGAATCTTTAGAACTTCAGTGACTGAGGCTGGTGACCTCATTAACTACGAACTAAAAGAAGCAAATGGGAGTAGAGGAGCCTTGAGAGCTGGGCTTTGGGTATGTGAGGCTGAGCTCTACACAGAGTATAAGGTGGAAATGACCAATTAGTATTTAAAAGCACATGCTTGGAGGATAGAAAAGAGGTCTGAGTTGGTAAAATGATTTAGAAGTCCTTGGAAGTGTCAAAGTCCCAGGAGGGAGTAAGAACCAAATGGGAAAGAAACACAACAGAGCAGTACCATTAATAATCAGGCTCCGAAATGTTCCTGCTAATACAAAAGACAAAGAGAATACCGTTTGCAAGACACTGTCATGCTGTGTGGTAGAGTCTCAATGGTGAGCTTGATGCTTTTGGTTAGAAAGTGGTGATTATAATGTGATCTGTAACCAGTAACAGGTGGAAGAACACACAAAATCAGCCAAATCATACTGGAAAAGACATAGAACTGAACTTTTCATTTATATATAAATTATAGCTTATATATAAAAATACACATATAACAAAAAATACATTACTTCTACAGTTTTGCTTGTTAGGATCCTTGATGTGATTACCTGTGTTTGAAAGAAGAAGAACATGCTGTTAATTCTTAATTGCTTTAACTGGGTGATGATACTATTTAATGTTATTATTGGATTTATACCTTGAAAGTACTTCGGAACCATTAATTAGACATTCGTTATCAACTCTCTGCCTTAGACATTACTGGCTGGCTTGCTGCTGCCATTCCCCCACGTGCTGTAATTCATGCTCAGTGATGTGATTTGTTCACTGGGAAAAGCACCTAGAACTGAGAACCTGCTGGTTTTTGGTTATTGAAAGACCATTCATTGAGTTTGGTGCTGCAGTGTTTTGTTGGTTTACTTATCGAATAAGTAACATTTGCGTGTTTTCCCGGGCTTAGACTTCCATCTAAAACACCTCTCTGTACTTTAATTGGCAAAACACAGAAGCTATTCCTGTTTCCTGTCCTCCAGGCTTGACTTCAGGAGTCCCTACTCTCACCTCGTCACCAGGAAGAGGCTGTGTTGTGTCTTTGGATTCACTAGCACTGTAGTGTTTCTAACAGAGGCGGGCATCTGCACAATAAGCGATTGGACTTAGTTGGTAGGATATGAAAAGGTTAGAAGTTGAATGTGTTAATCAGCTTTCTTATTTTCAATTAACAGCAATCACATATTTTCAATGAACTGTGACAGAGCTAGTTTTAGGGCATATTCTAAAAGAAATAAAGATTGTATGCCTCTCCATTTAGTTCTATTAAAATGTTCAGGTCTTCCCCTTCTTTCCTGGCTTCTAAAAATCCTATGGCAGGACAGACTGTCACCTGCCTCTTATTTCTAGATCGTGCTCTTCTATGTCTTGATCTGCCTCCTATTGTAATAATCTGATTAGGTTTGAAATGGGTTGTTATGAGATAGGTTTTCTCATAATCTGCTGGTGGGAGTATAAATGGACATGGCTTTTATTGAAAGCATTTTAGCAACATGTATTAGAGTATGTTAATCTAGTCTATTTTAATCATATCTGTTCAATAGAAATAATATATATGACATAGACAAATATCTACTTATAAAAATATTCATTACTATATTATTTATAATGATAAAATATGGAAAACAACTGTCTTTCAGTAGAAGAGTGACAAAAAACATTGTGGACTAGAGAGAGCTCTTGTAAATCAACAAGGAAAAGATGAGTATCTCAATAGAAAATAGTTAATGGAAATGAAACACAGTTCATAAAAAAAATGCAAATGGCTAAGAAGCATTTGAACAGCTGTTCAATCTCATTAGGAATCAAAAGATACAAATGAAAATAATGATATATTATTTTAACTATTAGGAAGGATGAAACTCTCTTTTGATGAAGAGGTAGAAATCAGTCATTCTCATTTACTCTTAGTCGAAGTGTAATTGGCACAAATGGGGGAGGGGAAGCAATTTGAATGGGAGAGAGCATGCTTTTGACTCAGTAATGCTTTTCTAAGATTATATCTTAAAAATAATCAACAAGTCCACAAAGAATATGCATAGGATGTTTATTACAGTCACATTCCTGCTAGTGAAAACTGATAGTAATAAAAAACCCATTGGTAGGTGATTGTTAAATATGTAATAGTTCAACCACATGAGGGAATACTATATAGCCATTAAAAACTGAGATAGCTGTAGGGGCGCCTGGGGGGCTTAGTCTGTTAAGTCACCAACCCTTGATTTTAGCTCAGGTCATGATCTTGGATTGGTGGGATCAAGCCCCACATCAGGCTCTGTGCTGTGTATGGAGCCTGCTTGAGATACATCTCCCTCTCCTTCTGCCCCTCCCACAGCTGTGCACATGCACACACTTTCTCTTTCAGAAAGCAAAGGAACAAAGAGAACACCTGATATAGACCTAGTTGATAGGAATGAGCCTATGATACAGGAAGTGGAAAATGTAGGCTAAGTATAAATGTGTATCATGAACTTATTTTAAAAAGGCATATCTTTATCTGTATAGATGTGCATATAAACAAAATTTTGAAAGTCCAACTGCTGAAATGATACAATAACTTTTCTCTTACTGTGCATTTTTGGATTGCTGAATTTGTTCCTAATTCATGTATTTTAATATCATAATCAGTAAAATGCACCTTCACCATTCACCACTGTAATCCAAGAAATAAAATGTTATAATCATAAAATGAAATATTATATAGCCAGTTAAAATAGTAATTTCAGACAAAATAGTCAATTAAATAAATACATAAAAAAAGACTGGTGAAGAAATTCATCAAATATTAACAGTGTGTATCTATGATACATACCTACAATAAGAATTATGGCCATAACCAAATTATTGATGATAAATACCTATCATTTTCATATTTGGAAAAAATTTAAATGATTTAAAAGGCTTATTCATTTTGTGACCAATTTCTGCATAGTCTCCCCTTTTTAGGTGCCACAGGTCAGAATGTCATAGATACACCTATAAATATACATGTCATGATACATGTCCTGAACCAGTTACAGAATGCTTGTAGGTGGACACTTTTATACCAGTGGGCAGTGTAGACACTGTGGCAGGCAGAGTTTGAGGTAGCTGGGTCTTCTGGAGAGTTAAAGAGAAAGGTTATCGACATACTTAAAACACCTCTGTACATTCCATGAACAAACCACAGACTGAATTAAATGTTAAAAACAAATTAGGAATCATATGATCCCACTGACCCTAATTTGATCATATTATATATAAAGTTCTTATAGAAGAAGAGATGGCCCATTTTCAGGGAGGAGATGGGCAGTTCTAAGAATAGCCTTTTATATATACATATATAATATTTATATTTTATATATATACACATATATATGTGTGTGTGTATATATATATATATATATATATATGAAGATTCAGCCATCACTAGAGTCTTTTAGAATCCCAGGGAAGCAGAATGAAGGGTCAATTGTCAGATTTTTTTTTAACAATGATCTATCTTCAGAATTTTTTCTTCAACAACTAGGAAAGCGTTCATTTTCTTATTTCAAACCAATTAAATATTCTGGATGAAACAAGTCATTCATGTGCCTATGACCCTTTAGAGAAGTTGTTTTGTTAAATCTGGATTTGCACTGTTTTAGTGTATTTATAAATGGTGAACTCAGTTTCTGAAATTAAACTTTTTATTTGCAATTTTCTAAAAGAAAAAAAAAAAGAATCATATTATCCTATTTGCTTTTTCAGGGAGTAAATTTGGAAAATTTGCTAAGGCATATTTTTTTTGGCCAAACCATTCAAAGTAATTTAATAACGTACTCCCTCCCCCCATGTCCCAAATTATCTTAAATTGATTTAGTCCTCTCACCTTCTTAGAATATAATCTTTGGTTTTCAGAACAACCTTAGGAGTCAGGCAGGGTAAAATATCTACATTTCACAGATAAGGAAAGAGCTTCCGAGGTTCAATACATTGCTCAGGATCTTAAACTAGAAATGTGAAGAACTGAGGTCTGGACCCACACGTTCGGACAGTCCTGTTATTTCTGGGACTTCGATCTGAGTTCAGTGTTTTCAAAGACAGCTTTTCTACTATACATCATCACTCTACTTCTCTCTCAGAAGTTTATGATGCCTTTAAGGTAATTTCAGGATTGCACCTGGATCCATTTTCTGACAAGGCCCCAGTGAGTGAAAAGGGAAGGAGAATTCTAGCCAAAGGAATGACTTTGGTAAGGCATCAACCAGAGGAAGTAGTTTGGGAGTGGGGGCGGGGGGGAAGTGGGTAAGGTCTCAAACCCAAATGTTCTCTAAGGCCACACAGGTGGGTATACAAAAATGGAAGCCGGCCAGCCACCAGAAAAACAAAACCAGTTGCATGACAATAAATGGGACTGTCCCTGGATCTCATTGTTGCAGAGGGACAGGGATTCCTGAGGATGTGGGTACCCTGGGGAATATGTCCCGCTGAATGCCTAAAGGACGGAGCTGTTACTCAGCACCAGCACCTGCTGCCAAAAAAGAGCTGGCTCTGTAGCTGTGTGTTGTAATTATTTAAAAGAAACTGGAAATCTGATTTTTAGGTAAAATCCCCTCCTTTTAAATGCTAGCTATCATTTCAAACTAATAATCTGTAGGCCGACTTCAATATATCTGAAGGCCATCAAAGCCCCTGGAGTTGAGTTGCTGGTTTGTGACCTCTGGGGCATATTCAGTCTGGAGGGTTTCCAAGGCTCCTGACTGATCAAATTCTGTTTCTGTTTTCTTGATGTGTTAATTACACCACTGTGATTCTTGACAGTTGTCCTTTATCTCTTTAGGAAAATATCCTGCTTTTGTCTTCACACCCATGTCAACCAGCCCTCCTCCACCCTGGTTCTTTCTCGCATTCCTTCATAGAGGTAGGAAGACAAGGGTGTACCTGAGAGGATATACCCACGCGCGCCCCCCAGAACTGTGTGCGTAAATAGTAGACTGCTGTGTGTAAGTGCTGAGGAATGGCCCTCAGGGCTTGGGAAAGACGTGCTTTAATTAAGTTACATTTCTGACTTTAATTATTGTCTAGACGAGAATTTTTTGCGAGACTGTAAATGGAGGGGTGGTGGCTCTGTGATACAGATCACTCAGGTTTCCTTTGCCTGCAAGAATCTAGTGAGAAGGTGCCAGGGGAAGGTGAAAAGATGTATGGGCAGTGGTGTAAATTATCATGTTGAATCTGCAAACCAAAAAGAACATTCGACTATTGCCTCGGCCTGAAATTGGCAAAGACGTGTCCTCATTCCACAGAAACCATCACCAAAAAGGTAAAATGTACATAAAGCTGACTCTTGTCTCTCTGTCTCTGTCTCCCTCTCTCTCTCTCACACACACAAATACACACACCACACATTAACTCCGGTAGACATTATAATACATCTCTGGGGGGCATTTTGACTTTGGAAATAATTCTCTTCATAATCCATCTTGGGGCTAATTTTTAATATTTTAACATTTTAAATATGCAGTGTTTTTCTATGTACAGTGTGTTTTTCATAATGATTCTTTATAGAATTTTTGGAAAATACCACAAAGCGTAGGAAAGAGGACAACATTATGATACATAACCCAGAGATGTTCACTGTTACAATATTGGTGTATTTTCCTAATCTTTTTGCTATGCTTTTATGAAAAACAGACCAATGAACAACAACAAAACCAAGTAGCAAACAAACCCTTGACTTGATACAAATGATTCGAATATCAGGAATTCGGTTTTTGTGGCAAATTCATTCGACATAAGTCAGCAGTAAGAAAAAAAGCGCTGAAAGGTGAGGCCACAAGAAAGAATTCAACTCCTAAGAGAGGAGAATGAGCCCTTCCTCAGCATTTTCCGTGCATTTGGACTGAAGGGATAAAGTCCAAGGACAGGCCCACTGGGGGCAATGCATACAGTGGTGACAAGGTCAAGTGCAGGTGAGACACGCGTGAACACGGCATACAGCCCCTGTGAGACATCTGGAGGATTCTTACGAAAGAATGTCTCAGTCCAGTGGCTTTGGAGAGGAGGAATTCTTGTACTAATGCAGCCTGAAGCACCTCCATTAGTCACTCTCGCTAGCACATTCTGCCTCATCAATCATAAATAAGAGCAACACAATCTAGACTATTTTGAGCATTTTCTCCATGTGCATTTGTGTGCAGTGGTTAGACCTGGACATTTCAGCACTGTCTCATTGAATTTTTAGTAACTCTGTTGAGAGGTCATTCACATACCATTGGAAGACTATAATTTAGTGGGCTTTAGTGTATGTCCAGGTTGTGCAACCATCACCAATATATAGTTTTAGAACATTTAGAACTCCAGAAAGGAACCCTCTACCTATTACCAGTCACCCTCTTTCTCCTCTGATATGCCATTATATTCTTATCAGATGTATGTTTTGTAGATATATTCTCCCATTCTGTGTCTTGTCTTTTCATTTTTTGTTGTTGTCCTTTGACCTACAATAGTTCTTAATTTTGTTGAAGTCCAATTTATCTGCTTCTTTCTTGTATTGCTCATGCTTTCTTTATTACCTCTACAATCCGTTGCTTAATCCAAGGGATACTTCCGTGTTGCTTCTAAGAGTCTGATAGTTTTAGCCTTCACATTTAGCTCTGGGATCCCTTTAGAAGCCATCTTTATATGGAAGGAGGTAAGCAAAGGTCACCTCCATTCTTGTACAGGCAGAGATCCTGTTGTTCTAGTACCATGTGCTGAAAAGACTATCATGGCATCATTTAATATCTGATTTAATTTTCACAATAGTCCCAGGAGTTAAGAATTATTGTCCCTGTTTGCAAATGAGCAAATGGGGGCTCAGGGAGGGTACGTGTCTTGTCTGAGCATCCTGAGGAATTCAAGGAGGGAGCGGAATTTAATTTGATTCCAAAGGCTGGATTCTTCCCACAATACCAAAATGAGCATCTACAAGGTGCCACGTAGTAGTAGAACAAACATACACCAAAGAGTACTCATCATCTGATGCCTTTAAATTTTTTTGCAATTAATCTTATTCTTCATAAGGAGCTATCAGTGCCAGGAGCTCTGGGGCTAGGAAAGATGAATAAGCACAGTCCTTATTTTTTAAAAGCTAATAATAGTACACTAGAAACAAGGGAATTTCCTACAAGTAGGATAGCTGTAGAAGTCAGTATTTTTGTTCAAAGCAACCGAACCCCGTTAAAGGAGCCGCAGTCAGAGGCTCAGAGAATAAGCAGGAGACTGGAGAACCAGCCAGGAGACTGGAACCTAGGCAAGTCCAGTGGCTGGGAAATAGGAAGCTGGCAACGGTCTTGGGCCAAAGGAAGTAAGACCAGGACAGCACAGCCATTGCTGAACACTATGGAAGACTGTGAGTGCGCCTGATTGTCCCGGGGTCTTGTCTTCCACTCGTCTACATCCGGAAACAGGTGGGAGCATCTGGCCGGATGAGCCAGAGCTGTGTGCCCACACTGTGGGGGCAGGGGGCTGAGGGCCACTCCAGCCCATCCCTGTCACATGCAATGAGGAACCTTCCAAAGTGACAGGGACGAGGATGCTGGAAATGCCCACTCCCCAGGACAGCAGAGAAACCACTCTTCCCTCGGCCGTTCTCATTGCTTTCTTCTTAGCGGTGAGCCACAGAGACAAACTGTCTTCATCTTCTTCATCCTCTCATTATTTCCCATGACTCGCTTTTCTAATCTCCCTGTGGTTAGGAGCCGTATTTCACGCTCCACTACTTCACAGCTCTCTTTGCGCTTTAAGTAAAGTTTTGAGGGATGTGTTTTCCGATTGCTAGCGATTCCTAGGATACCCCAGGGGCCACAGTCAATTCTTCGTAACCCACATGTAGATTCTCATCAGCCACTTTCTAATCTTACACCTAATTTTCCTTCCATCCCCAAACGATCCTAAGGACCATCCCCTTATCCGGACCCACAGGGAGCATTAACCTCTAGCATCAGTTGAATGCAAAAGAAGTTCTAGGGTGGCTGGAGGTGGTGAGGTCTGTTAGGGGAAGGCTGTAGGCCGAGTTATGGCCTTAGCCTTGCCCTCGCATTTCCACTAGTATTGCCTTTATTTTGAACTTCCCAACTCGTTAAGGTAGCTCTTTTTAGGGTTTCTTTAATCCATCCAAATTCTGTGGAGTTTTGGGTTCTTTCCCTTGTTTATCATCAGGGGTCAGAAATGGTTGTCTTTTTTGTTCTATGAATCCCAGGGGGGAGAAGACTGGAATCCCCCAAATAACTGAGCTCTGACTCAGTGCTTCTAGGACCTTCTCCCTCTGGCCTCTCCCAGCCCCCATCGCCACTTCCTGCAGTCAACAGAGCACTCAGTACTATGATCTGCTCTCAATAAAACTATCTCTGACCACGCCGCAAAGGAGCACCAGGTTCTTACTTAAATTATACACATTCAGGATGAAGGTTGCTAGACACCACGAAAAACATTAATTCATTGCCATGTCTTGTACTGCTGTAGTTTTCCTCACCTTGGAACTGCTGCCTTTAACGTCTCTTGATTTTTCTAAGAAAGAAGACATCCACATTTTTGTCTTTGGAAACATCAGCTTTTCTGAGGGACAGGAGGAGAGAAGGGTCATGTTTAAGAAAAGATGAATAAGGGTAGTCATTAATTTGTAAAAAGTTCTCCAAGGCTGCATGCTTAAAGAGTATTTTCCTTTTGAGCAGGAATCATTACCCTTGATTGAGTAAAACACACACACACACACAAACACACACACACACACACACACACACACACACACACACATTAAATGGGTTTCAGTGGTTTGAACTACCAACATTACCGATGACTGGTTGGTTAGCCGGTAGCCAGCCACGTGCCCTTCTTCTCCAGCACATACATCATTGCCAGGCTTGTTCTTACTTCCTGAGCAGTATGGAGAAGTGGGAGGAGGGGAAGCCCGTCAGGGTACACAATGAGGTGGGTTGTGCTGATGTCATGGGGAGATAAAGTGGTTTTGTGATGCTGGGGTTGGTGATGAGAGAATTGGTTGGAGAAATGTCTCATGTTTATTAAAATTGAGTCCCAGGAGAAATAAAAGAAGTCTCCTATTGTGATGATTTAAGTAAAATCCCCTTTGTATTTAGAGAGCAGTCTGATGGAGACAATCCTCCACTTGAATCTTTTTATTTTAATTTGGACTTCGATTGCTGATAATTCCTTGCTTCATTAAGACAAGGCCCTTTCAGTGCCAACTCTGCCTGGAAAGAGAGAGAGCAAGCTCTGGAGTAGGGGAGGGGGGGATTGTTTTTACTATATCTTATGACCGATTTAGGCTTATCTCCCTCTCTTGGTGACTACTTTCTAGACCCCATGCACCAAGCAATGATCTTCTGTCCCATTTTCCGTTCTGTTAGTGTGAATCCCGATGGTGAGATTGAGCACCTTATTGAACACTTATTGAGCACCTACTGTGTGCCAAGCACTGTGCCGACAACAGAATGTAATAGTCAGTGCATTAGTGTGTAGCATGTGACAGGTGCTTTGTTCATCTTGGAAATAACAGCTTTTCCAAGGGACAGAAGGAGAGACGGGTCAAGTTTAAGAGAAATAAGGGCAGCCATTAATTTATAATAAGTTCCCAAAGACTGCATGCTTAAAGGATATTTTAAGCATTAATCATTACCCCTGATGGAATAAAATACATATATAAAATGTATATAAAATGGGTTTCCTCCTCAAAAGATGACTATTTTGCCAGTAAGACAATTGAGGCTCAGTGAAGTTGAACCACTTGTCCAAGGTCAAATAACTAATAGGTGGTAAGACTCACAACTTGAACATAGATCTGCTTGTCCCTACAACCCATATACATGTCATGGACTGATTTTTAATATACTCCCTTTTTCTACTTTTATGGTGTATGTTGTATTTGATTGAGAGAAGGAGAGACATTAAAACCTTTGAAAATTTATGAGAATCAATATCTACCAGCTATCTACCTTCTCAGGGTAGGGAAGATTCAGCAGCCAAGGCCCCCCCTGTGAAGGCTGTGATTGCGGTGCTCTGATTCATACTTTTGGTTGCTAAGCTCCATCCTCTGTGGTCCCAGCCCTACAGCCCTGAGTGCACAGGCAGATCCTCTCTAAGCTCTTCCCACCCCATGTACCTTTTGGATCTCCCTTTGCTCTATTGTCTCACAGATGGGATCTCTGAGTTCCTGCTGCCGATCTCAGCAGCTGCTTCTCATTTTGGCACCTGCAGTTTTCCTTGTTAGCACCACTGTTTCTATTACCCATTACTTTAAGGACGACACTTAGGGACCTTCGGGATCAGGTTCTTCCCTGGGTTTGGGGAAGGGAGGACAAGGTCATGGTCACCTGTACCATGAGAATCTGGATCGTGAGAATTCCTAGTAAGACTAGTTCCCAAATCTGTCTCAGACCAGTGCTGATCTCAGTGTGTGTCTAAGGTAAAGTTGAAGAGTGAACAGGAGAAGAGTGGAAAGTTCAACTTCTCCTGACTTTATTAGGCTCTGCTCTCTCCTGACTTTGACTTTGCCCTCTGGTCCTAGGCTAGTGTTTGCATTCTAACTTAGACCATATTAAAAAAGAAAAACTAAGTCAGAAATGAATTTTCAACGTGGGCACGGTGGCTTATGTTAACTTAATATAATTTCACCCCCAGAAAAAAGCACGTATGTTGTACTTACCTTTATTGGCCTTAAAACCAGGACTTTAAAAGTAGGTATTTGTGTGGAAACCCGCAGACCAGGAAAAGTGAATGATTTCACAGCAGCATGAACTCAAATGGAAGATATCGAGGGTAGTGTTGTGTTGGGGAGAATATTGCTTCATAAGATGGCCATGATCTCACCAACTGTGGGAGTAAATAATATCCTCATTTAGAAATGTGGGAGTTGAGCCCAAAAAAGGGCTGAATGAATGAATGGGCTGAATCTCCCTTTCCCAGAGTGAAAGGGCTGAATGAGGTCTATGTCTGCTTACAGTTAAAGTTCTCAGCTGAAGGCAGCTTGGACTGAATTGGAGTCATAACTGTTGAATTGCCAACCCTCATGCTTCTGCTATATGATGCATCAGTCTGTCCAAGACCCCCGTTGAAGGTTATGGCACTTCCAGGGTATTGAAAAGACCCAAATTAGGAAGTTCTATAATGGGAAAGAAGACTGGATTTACGGCAGGTGGTTCTTTTACCAAATTCACACATTAAACTACTTCTCATGGCAACTCAGCCCCACTGAGGCACTCATCATTCATTGAAAACTATGAAGTTCCTACTGTGTAGCCTGGTATTGTCATGGACACTGCAATGGTTCTGTGAAGATGACACAGTCACTGTCATCAAAAAATTCTCATCAGTGAGACTTTAGGAAAAGATAAGACATGAGCCACATCAGCCCAGAACCAGGATCTACAGAATAGAAACTGCTCCAGGAGAGCCACTGGGCTGGACATGGGACTTTGGTGGTATAGGAAGGAAATCATTGCTACTGAGCCAGGACATAGAAGAGGCTGGGAGAGGTGCTACTGTTTACCTCAGTATAATCCTGATAATCCTGAGTCTAGAGATTTGAGGAATTTATTTAACTTGCATATGATGTAGCAAAAGGAGTGCTGGCCTCAAAGACCAGAGAACTTTAGGTCTAATCACCACCAGAACTTTGCCCCCTGTCTCCCTACCCCCACCTTCAACATTCACTTTGGAAAAACGATCAAAGCATTCTGGGTCTTGGTTGTTTGATCACTAAAATGGTACTGTACTTCCCGGAAGGTGGAGGACTGGACCACCTGATCTCCTTAATTTTCTTTCAGTTCTCAAATCTATGATCTTATTTCTGCCTTTCTTTGTTGATAAAGGCAGCACAAAGGCTGATTTTTGCAGAAGTGTGTCATTTATTTGCTTGATTAAATCCAGTACCTACCCTTGGACATTTGAATAATAGCTAACTGGTCCACAGGATCTGGCCCTAGATATTGCCAAGTTCCCTTGAATAAAGTCTTTAAAATGTTTTGAAGCATTAAGAGAAAGATTATTTGTAGAAATTTATGCCCACTATTTAACCATCTGAATGTATTGATGAATTGGAGATTCATTGTCATGGTGTTACCTTTAAAGAACATTTAAAATGTGTTTGGCAAATGAGATCGACTCATGTTGATTGAAAAATTCTCTGGTTTGTTCCACAACAGTGATATTGGATTAACAAGTGTCTATTGAGTGCCCCTGTGTAGGAAGAAGTAAACGGGGCTTCATTGTTTAGGAGCAAAGAAATAGAAAGCATTCTTTTTATCTTCAAGAAACTTACTATTTATTTGAAATAAGGCATATATCTGAGAACAATTATAGAGGAGTGCGGCAATATAGTCCTTAATATGCTTTGAATTGAAGGCACGTGTTCCAACTGTTGGCATAGCAAAGAAGACAATATAGAAGGGACGTTTATGTTGTTTTGAGTCTCAAAGGAGTGGATAATATGTTTTCCCAAGGCCTTCTCTAATACTGAAATTCATTTCAAAACCTTAAAGCTAGAGTCAGACACAAATTGCAGCAAGAGGAGAGACCATGGACTAATCCCTAAAATTGGGGACATAGGAGATAAAAGAGAAGGGCAACGGGTCAGAACATCCCTTGGCAATGCCTTATGGGAAGCAGGGACTTGATACTCATTAGTGTGATAATTCCACATGATCATGTTCTTTCTCTACTACCGATCAGGAGACTGAAATTCAGAAAGACAAAATAAAATTTTTCCCAGTTAGTGAGGGCTGGAGGTGAAGTTGTTTCCAGGTCTACCTGGTTAAAAAAAAAATGAAATAGATAAGAATAAAAAAGAAAATAAAAGAAAGAAAGTAAAATAAAATATAAAATAAAATCTCAGTGTGAATGGTAACAAATGGTCGAAGTTGAATGCAGGTCACCGATTCATCCTTAAATTAAACTCAGTGACATAATAATTAGCTGAGATCACTATCGATTTTAAGTGTACTGGAGAGATAGAAATTTGGATAGAAGCTGCTCAGGCAATGGATTCCAAGCCTGGGAGGAAACCTGTCTATGCTTCTTATTCCCCCAGTAGTTTTTGTGAAGTTTTTTGGCCAGAGGGAAACTACAGAGCAACTTGAAAGCTATATAAAGCAAATGTGTAATGGTGTTTGGCAATGTTCTGAAACTAGCTACCAAGAATGCATACTACAGGGAGGAATGAAGAACCGATTTCTGGCTGAAATCCACTTTGAATGGAAAAGCTTTTAATAGATGAATTCTTCTTCAGTAAGTTGTTGCTTTCCATTTCATTGCCATTATTCGCTGTTTCATTTGTCAATCTATATGTGTGGACATATGTGATTGCATTGGAAGGCAGTAGAAACTATGTTTATGAGCTATGTGTTCTCCTTTCTTAAAGAGTAAATATCTGACTTACCACTCTGCACCCTCTTCCCTTGCCTTGTGATTATCCTGTGTTCTGTATAACATGTAGTATGTATCTTTCTCTATTAAAATTTGAGAACTTCGTTTTCCCTATCCAATCGTTCCTAATTAGAAATTACATAGGTCAATCGGAGTCCTTCTAATCTACTGTTGTAAATATAAGAACTGAACTTCATGTGCCGATGAGGTGCCATTCACAGCTTTTGTAAAACGGTGACTCACAAAGTCATGCCTGAGTAGTCTTGTAGGCTTGTCAGATCAAGAGACCATCTCCTTCAGGCCATACTCTCCCACTCAGATTTCTTGTTTTCCTGATTTCTGAGGATGTCTCCGGCAGCTGTTCCTGCCCGTGGGCCATGAACTCTTGTGAGTGGGAGGGAGATGCAGAGTTACTGCAAAGTGTGTGTCAATTCAGATGAACCCCAAGCAACCATATGTGTACTCTGACTTTTCAAAAGTATATAGAATTAAGTGGTATTATGTTTATACACAATATAATGAATGAATGAATTTCAGTGGCCTTTTAAAATATTTCTAAACTCAGAGTAGGGTTTAATCATACTCTTTTTTTCTGAATCAACAAACGGTAAAAGTGCATAATTATCACATAGAAGTTTGTAAAAGGTTTTGAGGTTAGATTAAAAAGGAAACTTCGTTATCAAAAAAGAATTATGTTCTACCTCAACTCAAACCATTTAAAGCATGTATACCAGTAGCCCCCGGAGTATGGAGTTCCCAAACTTAATTGACTTATTTTCCTCTACTTTCCAAAGCAAAGAAATGAAAGTCTGAAAAAGTTAATTTTCTCCCAATATTTTTCTCTCTCTTTTTTCTATTTCTATTCTCGTTCTATTGATTAGAAACGTTCTGTCATTGTATTTTTGTATTGTCCCTGATGCACAGAGGAATAATGGTCATGTTTTATTATTTATTACCTTTGGCTATTAGTTTTAGATAAAACTTTTTACCATGTTATGGAAGTACTCTTCTATTTCTGATTTGCCTTGAATTAGCAAGACCAGGAATGGATGCCGAATTTCATAAATGTCTTTTAAACATCTATTTAGAATGCCTGGTGGCTCAGTCGGTTAGGCGTCTGCCTTCGATTAAGCGTCTGCCTTTGGCTCAAGTCATGTGCCCAGGGTTCTGGGATCTGGTCCTACATTGGGCTCCTTGCTCAGCAGGGAGCCTGCTTCTTCTCACTCTCCCCATCCTCTGCTCATGCTTTTTCTCTCTCTCTGCCAAATAAATAAATCAAATCTTTTAAAAAATTAAACATCTGTTTAGATGTATATGATCTACTTGACCTAGTGTTGTAATAGATTAAATCACATCAACCACTTCTTGTTTATGGTTCTTTCTTACTTTTCTGAGCTGTAGGCTTTGATTTGTAACTCTTTCAAAAATTCATAAATATCATCCTTACCACCATCATTGTACTTTTGCTTTGCTATTATTTGCTAGTTTCATTCAGTTTTCCTCTGAGGTTTATGCAAGTTTCCTAAAACGAATTTGGAGGGTTTTCATCTTTTTCTGTGTTCCAGAAACGGTTTATATATACCAAGCTGTAATGTACAGTCATTGAGCCCATGGGCTTTGGGGAACATACATAGATTTTGGTTCAAACCTTGGCTTGTTCACTTGCAGGTCTTCTAACCCTGGGCAAGTTATTTAACTTGTCTAAGCATGAGTTTCATTACCTAGAAGATGTAAACACAAGCACTTATAGTACGGAGGTGCTGTGGGATTAAATGGGATTATATAGGCAAAGCCTTAAGAGATGTGTTTGTTGCTAAGATAATGGTGATAAAGATGGTGAAGTAGTGATATTGTTATTATTGCATGGAAGTGATCTTTTCCTTGAAATTAGTTATGTGTAGTAATGGAACGGCTTATGAAAAAAGAGTTTTTGGAGGCACCTGAGTGGCTTAGTCTGTTTAGCATCTGACTCTTGTTTCTGGATCAGGTCACGATCTCAGGGTTATGGTATCAAGCCCCAGGTTAGTCTCTGTGCTCAGTGTGGAGTCTGCTTGGGATTCTCTCTCCCTCTTCCTCCTGCCTCTCCCCCATTCTCCTGCTCTCTCTCTCTCTCTCAAGTAAATAAATACTAAAAAAAAAAAAAAAATTTTTGACATTTAACTTTCCTTTTTAATTGGTCTGATTTTCCTATTTTATCCAAGTTAATCTTAATGATTATTTTTCAAGAGAAATTTACCTCTAGATTATTGAGATCTTTAAAATTATTAGGCCAGATATAAGGTATACTTTGTGAAATATGGATCTCGCTATCTCAAAAAATGTTTACATATATATATTTGTATCCATGTTTGTATTTATATAGAGAGATCTATCTATCTATACCCATATCCACTTTAATTATTATTTTTGAATAGTGTGATTTTTCTTTTTCTTCATACTTTTATCATAGGATTTTGTTCTTATGGAAATAAGAACAAATGTTTGTTTTCAAGTTGTTTACATTTCCTGCTTTTAAAATTATTTTCTGCTTCAAGCCATATTAATCTCCTTATGTTATTCCTAAATTTGTATTTCTTTCTTTTTAGAATATAAAGATCTGGTCATTTATTATTTATTCTTAACTTCTTAACTTTTTGACTAATGAAATAATTTAAAGATATTGGTTTATTTCTTAGTACAGTTTTGACTGCATCCCACAAGTATTTCTATGTTGTGTTCACACTGTCATCATTTTTAATTATTCCATTATTTTATAATTTTAGTTTTGACATTCTCTTTGATCGAGAGCTATTTAGAAGAAGAATTATAACTTCTCAAGTTTTTGTTTTGTTTTATTTTGTTTGGTATCATTCCAGAGTTTATTTCTGGTTTTCTTGCAGATGTCAAAGAATAATGCCTATCTTTTGCTTTGGTAATTGTGATTTTTATTTTGATCATAATAAATGATCAGTTTTGCTAAATGTTCTATGATCAGTGAAGAG
Source organism: Mustela nigripes (assembly GCF_022355385.1). Lineage (NCBI taxonomy): Eukaryota > Metazoa > Chordata > Mammalia > Carnivora > Mustelidae > Mustela > Mustela nigripes. The sequence goes on from NC_081559.1 coordinate 96,134,619, forward strand.
AAAGTATGTATATTTTTCGTAGATCATGGAGTTTGTAGAATACACAGAAATGCCTATGTGTAAGACACATACACACATACCCCAACATACATTATCAATCATTATTATTTAGATCTCGTTACTTTTTTTTGTTACTTGTTGTTTCAAAAACAAAAGAAGGTGTAAAATCTATACATTTTCCTTGCATTATGATTCTATAAATTTTTCCTTGTATTTCCAATATTTTTCTTTTTGTACTTTTGATGTTATCTACAGCCTGAATATCAATGACTATCAGATCTTGTTTATACTACTGTTACAAATACTAAAAAAAAAAAAAGTGTTCGAGAAAGTACCATATAGCAGATATTAAGCTGGGAATGAATGCCACTAAATGAATTTTTTAATTACTACTTACAACAACTTAATAAGGTAGGTACTTATATTATCACTTCCAATGAGGGCTCTGACAGATTGTATTCATTTACAGACACACAGATAATACAATTTTTTGTTTGACATAATGCTTCTTTCCTTTAACACTACTTCCTTAATGTTAATTTGTGACCTTGCTTCCTTTTTGTTTGCACTCACCTTGTATATGCCTGCCTATCTTTTAACATTTAATCTTTATGTTTATGGTATGGTGTGGGTGTATAGTTACTATCCACAAAGAAATACCTGTGGGATGAGCAGGTCTTTCAGAGTCACTTTGTTTAGTGTGTATCTTTCCTAGGAGGCGTATAATTGGATGTTGTTTATGATGAGTGTGAAATGGTTATTAGGGGAGTTTAACCCACTTACAGTTATTGTGTTAATGATATGTTTGATTTACTTCTGACATTAAGTGTTTTGTTATTTTTTTATGTTTCCTTTAATTTTCTTTTTTGCTTTTACTGTTGCCATATGGACTGTGAGTTCTTTGATTAAATATCCATACAAATTGGTTTGGAGGGTGTACATCTTGTTTTTATCCCACTCTTGATTGACTTCTGGCTTGTCCTACAGCTGAGTGCATTCACACTGCCGGGATGATAATTGGAGTTTCCATTACAGCTGCTGCTTCATAGGCTCCATGTGCCAGCCTACAGTAAATCATGTTCACAGTCATGAATTTTTCTTTTTGTTTATGATCTCATTTGAAATAATTTATTCTTTTGAAAGTGAAACATATATTTATCACACAATGTAGTCTTCTCTTCATTTATGAGCCTTGTCCTAGCCATAGAACAAATGTTAAATGGTATGTATTGACTTCCTGTTATGCACACTGTGCTGAACTGTGTGAATTTGAAGGAGGAAGGAAAGGAACGCAAAGTAATATGTTTGTCCTTGTTTTTAACTTACTTAAAGTATAATTGACAGCGGAACTGGATGGATATCCATCAAAAATTTAAATAACTTAAAAGTTAAAATATAAATGATGTCACTGGCACTGTATATAAATAAATGCAAAATGAGAAACATACACAAGATGTGCCATGAACTCAGATGTTGGAAATGTTGCCTAGGGTTGAAGTGTTCAGGGAAATCTTTCCTGAGGAAGAAGGAAAACATCCCAAGATGGTGAATAATGCAGGCAATGGTGTGGAGATGGGCATGTCCCCAGCATGTTTATGGGATGGCACGCAAATGGTGATGGTCACGTTAGAGCTTTCATGGGACTGGAGATGCTTATTAGGGTAAAGGATTCATTCCACAAACATGTGTTAAGCACTTAGTACCAAGAGAGCATACAGAGGGCACTTAACCAAGATATAGGGGCAAGGGCCTCTCAAAGAAGGCTTTCATGTGGAAGTGATGCCAGAGTTGAGTACTAAGAGACAAGTAGGAGTTCAGTGGGTAAATCTTTCAGGCAGGTTTGGGAAAGTTGGAAGGACGTGTTTTTTCTAAGCATAGGAAAGCAGAGATAGGAAGGCTTACAGGTGAGAGAGAGCATGGTACTTTCAAGAACTCCAAATATTTTTTTGTGGTTGACAAATTGAATGTAAATAGGGGAATTTGGTGAATGCATTGGAGGGAGAAAAGCTGCCCCATGTAATGAGGGTTTTGTGTAACACATTGTAGGCTTTTGGACTTTACCTATAGGCTTAAGAAGCCTCAAAGTGGTTTTGAATAGGATAGTGGAATTGGGTGCAAAGTGGAACATAGACAGGAAGATGGAAAGTGGGAATGTTGGTTGGGAGATTATTGGATTAATTCAGGTGAAAGATGTTGAGAGACTGAACAAAGGCAGTGGCAGTGGGGATATATCTGAGACAGATTAAAACAGAGGCTGTGGCCCAGATATCAAGTGGATAAAGGAGATAGGAATAGGGCAACCAAAGATTATTCTCTGGACCCTGGCTTGAGGGATGACTAGAATCTGTTTATCATTATAGGAAACAGAGGAGAAAGGAAAAGTTTGCAGAGCAGGGAGGTGTTGTGGGATAGGCTGAGATAATTTTAGGTATTATACATATGGATTAAAGGTTTTCCTCTTCTGGTGCTCTCGTACTGAGTTTAAAATAATGGTGTTTTAAATGTTGGCATTTCCTTAAGATTGTCATGGGTGTATAACATTGGTAAAATTACTAGGTCAAGAAAATATGTATAAATGTACAGACTTGTTGATGAAACAAAGTTTTATTTAGCTACCAATCCCATAAATGGCCAAACAATTAACAATGATAAAGTTTGTTTCAGTAACAAAGCTTCCCAAAGACAGGGAGATCTGGATGCCTTTCAACAAAATAAATTCCTTTCTTCTCAGATGACTTGTAAACTGATGTCATTTCTCATTCCATAATGAAAAAAAAAAAAAAAGATGAAACTTGCTATGGTTTGCAGTATTCCAATGATGACATTCTTCCCCAAAGTAGTCTAAAAAAAGACATTGTGAACAAACTTGAACTTTCCCTGCCAGAAATGCATGCCAGGCCACAAGGCAAGCCTTTCATATTTAGCCTTTTAGATAATGGTTTCTACATGAACTTTCATAACATTTATTTGCTGCTGTAAATGAATGGACCAACCACTGCTGGAAGGCAGGGATCCAGTCCCTCAGCAGTTAGATTTCTCACTACATTATCCCAATTTTATAAACGTTGCTCTGAAAGTTGTATTTCCTGTCAGTATTTCAGGGGCAATGTGAAATGTCACGGGGATCCCAGTTTTGTATTTTTACAGTCCTGCCTGCTTGTGAAACCTATTAGCCTCACTCCATGAAGATCGTGCTGTAGTTATAAATATTTTAACTACCCAGCACACCCTTCTTTTAAGGGTGTATCAGCCACCTTCCCTCCCCTCCTCTCTTGCTGACTGATTCACACTCTTCTGTGAATTGTTGCAGAAAAAAATAAAAAACAAAACAAATAAACAAACAAAAAAGCTAGGCAGATTTCCTGTTCCTGAAAACAAAGCTTTCTGTATGTTCACCTGGGGAAAATGGTGAAATATGATTTGGGCTGATCCGCTAGTGAGGGTTTAGCTGGGATCAATGTGTTGATCTTTAATGGAGGGAGACATTTTGCCATGATAGGTTTTCCCGTTGACAAAGTAGAGGCAATTGGTGCTGAGCCTGGTCTGGAAGAGTTTGAATTCAAGGTGGCTCTGCTAAGCAGACCTCCGACTTGTTGAAGTCCTGCCACCCCCCTCATCCCTACGTGCTGGGGCACGGGGTTCCCTCAGGTTGAGCTGGTTGAACTGGACGAACCACAGCCTCCCAGAGCAGACTCTTGGGACATGGCCTGGGGGCCGGCTCCTGCCCTGGCAGGAAGCTGTGCCCACGTGCTTGCCGTCATCCTCTCCCACTCTGTTGGTGCCAGGCGCAGCCAGACAGGAGCAGGGGATGGCCACGGACAGGGCAGTTGGTGCTTGACCCTGACCTGCTTCAGAAACCCTATTTCCAGAGTCTTCCCAACTCTTGGCTGGCCTCTCAGAATGGACTAGGATTATAGATCAAATTTCTGGAACCTCACCCTTGATGGCTAGATAATGCAGAACCAGATGCAGCTGTGGAAGGCGGCACTAAATGGTTGAAAAAGGTAAAAATAAGATATCTCTTAAAACAAAATTAGAATTGTATATTTTCTCTCATACAGTAATCTAATTGCTTGAAGGGGGATGGAGAACATCAGTAAGACATTAGAAAGAAAGAAAACAATTGGGGAACTTTTTACTTTGAGAAAGCAGAGCAATGCCTTGTTGGTGACATCTGCTGCTCTCAGAACTAAAAACAAATCTCTGATGTCCATATGACGCATATAACTGCAAAGATCCCCAAATACCAGAGAACTCCGGAGAGTTTCTATTTTATTCTATAGCTGTTATCTTTATCTGCCTATATCTATGCCTATCTGCTGGCTAGAAATAGAGAAATTGAGCAAGATCTATTTTCACGAAGGACATAGGAAATGGGGGAGTCATTTCCATAAGAGCTAATAAAAGTTACAATGCAAGTTTGGCATGGATTCTCAGGAAGCAATTTATTGTCTTCATGGCTCTAGTGCCTTGCACAATGCTTGACTTGCCGTTGTTCTTATGTGTTGGAAGTTAGGCTTTGGCTGCCATCGACATGAATTTGAGCCATTTAAGCTAATTCTTCACAGTCTAATTCTTTAGACTAATTTCTTCATTCATTTTATTTATTCATTCATTCACTGGAAAATGCTTAGAGGCAGAACCACTACTCTACAAGACCGGAAGCATATGTGATCAGTATCAGTGCAATTCCAGCCTAAATGTTGACGTTTGCATAGGTAGTCTAGAAAGTGGTTTATGTGCAAGTGAGAGGGTTTTATGGGGAGGGGTTGTCCAGTGTATTAAAAGCAAGGCAAAATAAATGTGGGCTGTGCAGAAGTTTGTGTGATTAATTAAAATAAAACTATTATATGGTTCACCTCCCTAGGCCAGTGAAGATATTTTATTTATAAACATCTCACTGTTACAGAATGACTTGAGAGCATTCTGGAGAATGCCCATCTTCCTAGTGAACTCCTTTTGAGGAGTCTCTAAGGGGTCCTAAGGCTAGGAGACACTTTCCTCAATTCTTGCATATTTCCTCCTTTATAAGAATGATATGTGCTGACTCGGCTTCCTTACCTCATTGTTATTCATTTAAAACATTATGAAATATTTAAGACAAGAATGTGTATAGAAGTACATAAAGGGGTGCCTGGGTGGCTCAGTGTGTTAATCTTCTGCCTTCAGCTCAGGTCATGATCTCAGGATCCTGGGATGGAGCCCTGCATCAGGCTCTCTGCTCATCAGGGAGCCTGCTTTCCCCTCTCTTTCTGCCTGCCTCTCTGACTACTTGTGATTCTCTCTCTCTCTGTTAAATAAATAAATAAAATCTTAAAAAAAAAAAAAAAGAAGTACACAGTAAAGTCTTGTTTATCAACACTCAACTAAACAAATAGAACATTACTAATAAAACTGATGCTCATAGGCACCCGTCCTGTCACATCTCACTTCTTTCCAATACACAATGATGCAACTACTGTCCTGAATTTGGATTTGGGCACTTAACATTTCCATATCATTCTTTACAATAGTACTAAGTACGTATGCATGACTAATCACTAGGTCATATTGTTTTCCATATTTTAAAACTTTGTACAAATGGTACTAGACTGAATGTATTCTCCTATGACTTGGTATCTCCTCCGTATTTTGGTGAGGTTCATCAATGATGATGGTATTCCATTGTACAAAAGTCCATGATTTATTTATAAACTTGCCTGCTGATGCACATCTAGTTTGCTTGCAACTTTTGTGTCAAAGAATCAGGGCAGGAATCAACATTATTACTTGGTGCAGACGGGCTCGCTGGCAGGAGAGTGTCAGAGGTGGTGTCCCAACATTATTTCCAGAGGTCTGATTGAGCTCAAGTGCATTTGGATGCACTGGGGAAAGGGTTTCCTGAAAAAGGGATCCACTGATGGGATGTTCCCATCTTGTTGCCCTCCCTTTTGGTGAGCTGAACAGGAGAAGACCCTCATAGACTTGGGGATGGTCAGACTGCGTTGGTGTCAAACAGTCTGAGGGTGAAGTATGAGCTGTTTGCAGTTCTTGGGCACATAAATTAACACTTGGAGTTCTCGGGGCCCTGGGAAGTGTGACTCCTCCTACTGATAAAAGGCCCTTTTACAGTTAGTTTCTTACTGGGCAATTCAGAAAGTTCCTAATTGATTATCACTTGTCACCACAAAACAACTTTTTTCTTGTTTCAAATACTGTTGCCATGATCATATCTCCTTTATACATATGCAAGAGTTTTTAAGCGTATATACTTAGGAGTGGAATTCCTGAATTGTAGGGTTTGTGCCTTGTCAGATTTGCTGAAGATTGTTATTTGTTTTTCAAATTATTGAACCAGGGGCCCGTGGGTGCCTCAGTAGGTTAAGCAACTGCCTTCAGCTCTGGTCCTGAGCCCAGGGTCCTGGGATCAGGCACTGTATTGGGCTGTATTGGGAATTTGCTTCTCCCTCTCCCTCTGCCCCCTACGCCCCTCCCTGCACCAGCTCTATCTCTCAAATAAATAAAATCTTTTTAAAAACCACAAATTATTGAACCAATTTACACTCAAACCGGAAATATATTAGAGTTCCCATCGTTCCACATCCTCTCTAATCATTGATATGGTCCAAATTCATTAATATTTGCTAATTTGATAAGTGGTATGAGATGGTACCTCAGAGAAGTGTTTTTGATTATGGTTAAGACTGAACCTGTTACCTTATGTCTGTTGGTTACTTATGTTTTCTCTTTTAAGAATTTCTTTTTCCTATCATTTTGCTACATTTTTTGCATGTGTGTGAATTGTTTCTTTTTCTATCTGACTTGTAGACATCTTTTATGCTGGATGTTTACTCTGTGTGGACTTATATGTTGCAAATCCTTCTCCTATTCTCTGGTCCTTGTGTTATACTTTTTAAGGTCTTGTGATTATTAGAAGTTTAACATTTGGATAGAATGGCATCTATAGTTGTTAAGCTTAACTTCAAAGAGTTTATTTATTCTTAATTACTCTGGGTTTCTATTTTCTTATCCCTTGCCTTTAAAATTCTATATGTATGCTTAATTTAATTAAGCATACATAATCTAATGTAATTTAATGTAATAACTGTGTCTTCCCTTGTGAAAAAAAGACAAAAAACAAAAAAAAAAACTCTTACAAATTTTTTAAGAAGATTTTTATACTTATTTATTTGACAGGGAAAGAGAGCACAAGTAGGCAGAGTGGTAGGCAGAGGGAGGGAGAAGCAGGCTCTCCACAGAGCAGGGAGCCCGATGTGGGACTTGATCCCAGGACTCTGGGATCATGAGCTGAGCCAAAGGCAGCTGCTCAACCGACTGAGCCACCCAGGTGGCTTATAAACTTTTTATTATTGTAGAATAATTCAATTCTACCTTGTTTTTGTAATTCTATCATTTGACACAATCCTATGGTTTTTCACTGCCCATGTTTGATTAGATTTATCCATGCATTTATCAATTTCCTTGCTACCAGTCATTTCAGACTTTCTGTAGTCATTAGTGAAAGTTTATTTATAGTAAACTTGAAAATTTGTCAGAAAATACATTTTCTGAATGGTGATTTAAGAAGGTAGGAAATTGGAAGTTGAAGGATTCCCATGGCTTCTGAGAAATCTGCTATCATTGTTACCTGAATTTCGTTGTAGATATATATATATCAGAAAGAAGGTACTTTATTTCTGGCTGCCTTTTTTTTTTTTAAGATTTAGTTAATTAATTAACTAGTTAATTAATTAATTTGAGGGCGAGAGCACCTGCACAGACAAGTAGGGGGAGAGACAGGCAGGGGAGAAGCAGACTTCCCAGTGAGCAGGGAAACCAAAGCAGAGCTCAATCCCAGGACCCTGGGATCATGTCTTGAGCCAAACTAGCCGCTTAACCAACTGAGCCACCCAGGTGCCCCTTTCTCTTTGATTTTAAGGTTATATTTGTATTTGGTGACCTGTAGTAGTGCTATAGTATATCCAGCTGCCTATTAAAAACATACATATTGGGTGCTTGGGTGGCTTAGTTGGTTAAGCAACTGCCTTAGGCTCAGATCATGATCCTGGAGTCACAGAATTGAGTCCTGCATCGAGTCCCTGCCCGGCAGGAAGTCTGCTTCTCCCTCTGACCCTCTCCCCTTCTCGTGCTTTCTTTCTCACTCTCTCTCTCAAATAAATAAATAAAATTTTAAAAAAAAGTACATTCTTAAACAACATACATATTTAAATTAAAAAAAAATATTCTCCCTTAAAATTTTTTTACTTCCTGAATCTGAGGATTCATGCTTTTCATCAAGGACTTTTTTTATCATTATATTTTCAAATATTGTCTCTTCTGAAACTCCAATTAGATGTATATTAAATCTCATTTTCTTTTCCATTTCTCTTAAAACCCTTTTTCATATTTTTCATCTCATTACCTCTCTTTGCTCCATTCTAGAAACTTTTTAAAACATTTTCCAGGTCGTTAATTCTCTCTTCCAGAGTCTGTCCCATTTGCTTTTTAAACCACCCGTTGGATTTTTTATTTCAATAATTATATTTCAGTTATATTCAATGATTATGTTTTAATAAGTCCAATTTGGTTCTCTTTCCGGTTTGCTTACTTATGTTTTGTTATGTCTTGCGGTTTCTGATATATGGAGTCCTGAGAAGTCTACTTTTTTGGTTTTCATTCTACAAAGTCCTTACCTTGGTGTCCTGTTTCCTTAGAAAAAATTTTGATTTGAGAGCTTGTATTGACTGATCTTTATCTGTGGGAATCCTGAGAGCTCTGGGAGGGTATTTATTCCTTTGCATTTGATCCTGGGATGCTATCAAATCAGGATAATATTCACTTAGGATTTCGGCTTGAGGTTTCACAAACCCTGATGTTTATAAAAATTTAAGCCCCAAGCTCACATGGAATAGCACTGTATTTAAAAATTCTTGGTTGTGGAGGAGGGGTAGGAAGGCTCATTTGACAAGACTTAGGAAATAAAAATGCCGGGTACCCAGTTAAATTTTATTTTCAGATAAATTAGTAATACTTTAAGAAGTATGAAGTATGTTCCATGAAATATTTGTCCTAGATTTTATCTGGCTGCTCTAGGCTAGAGGATGGGGAGGTTTTATTTTCCTAAAAAGATCTGAAGTTGATGAGATAAATTTCCACATTGTCTTCTTTTTGTAGGTGAGTAGATTTTTTTTTCCCCCTAATCCACCATTTCATGGAACATCCAGTCTTTCAAAGGTCTTGGGTTTTGTGGGCATCTGAGTTCTAGCTCCCCACCTTGTGGAGGTTTTATGACCTGTTTCCCATGTGTTTGTAGGTCCAGGGAACTGGAAAATTCCATTGGCATGGTGACTGATTCAGCATTTGCCTTTCTCTCTGGGTGTGGGTGTTTTTTTTGTTTGTTTGTTTGTTTGTTTTGGTTTGGTTTGTTTTTGTTTTCTCTTCGTTTTGTTTGGTTGGTTGGGTGTGTAGTTTTTTTAGCTCTTAGGATATTCCCCTTCCTTTCAAGTGAGGTATGCATTTAAAAGGGTTTGCCATGTTTTATCAGTTACTGTTGCTGGAAGCCAAAACACTTCCCTTCACTCTTGAACCAAGGCCTTGCCCTTACCACTGATCTAAAATTGCTTTGTGAAAATTCTCCCGGGGATGCCTTATTGTTAAATCCAATGGCCTCTTCCTGAGACTTGCCTACTTGAAAGCGCTCATATCTTGGTTAACCTTTCTCTTTCACTGACTTCTGCGACTCTGGTTTCTTCTTGCAGTTTTACCTCTCTGACCTGCCATTGTCAGTTTTCTTTAATAGTTCTTTTTCCTGTTGCTTTTTCTTTAATGTAAACATGCCTCCCAGAGACTAAGTATATACTTAAGCTAGTGTTCCAATCTCTAGACTTTGCAGGCTAGCTTTTATATTTTTTTCTATTGGTATCTTTGGAAAAACAACAATAATAACAAAGCCCAAACAGATCTTATGACTGTTCTTGCCCTTGAAATTCTTTGATAACTTTTTATTGCCAATATATAGAACCTTAGCATTATAATTTCCCCATAATATGACTCTTAGCCACACCATCTTAAACTTTTTCAGACACCGAACTCTAAGCACTGCCCTACTCTGTCCTTCTTGGACCATGATGACTTTTCAATCTTTCTGCCTTTGTTCATAACCCTACAGTATCTGGAGTTCACTGCCTGCATATTGAAATCATACGCTTCCTTTAAGATTATGCTGGGATTTCACATTGGTGGAGGTTGGACCCATTCCCGTTTCCAGCTGGCTGCCCACTTTCTTTATGCTTTTCATACAACACGTGCATTTCATGCTGTCAATCACAATTATTTTTGCAACTTTCTCTTTTTCATATTTTTTGGAGTACAAACTATCATTTTCATCTTATTCCTTTCATTTTTCTGAGCATAGTACTGTATACTTGGTACCTTTCAACAAATTCAATTATTTAATTAAGTTGCTAATCTTCAGTGGTTATGAGGACATATTAGGACTTAATAATATCAAACCCAGTTGTATTAAAAATGATCAACTTAGAAAAATTGTTAGAGCTCCATAAGTAATATGATTCTTCATTTTCAATTTGGAAGAATATTTCCCTTAATCTCTTATATTTTCAGGGGAGTCCTATTTTTATGTTAGATCTTCCATCAGGCTGGTGGTTGTAAGACTGGGAAATCCTAGAACCTCATGAAAAGGTCCTCCCAAAAAACATCTGTAATCTCAGGGCCTCTAAAGTATGCTCATTTATTTCTCCAAATCTCTTTTTCTTCTTTCTCTACTTTAAAATTATTGCAATGTATAAGTTAAAGTAGATGTAGGCATTTTATGCCTAGGTAGAGTGTTTGTTCTAGTAGATTTCACTGTTAATTAGCCTTCGGGTCATTTGTAAATACCAGTGAACTTTGTCCTCTTTCCTTTTTCTCTTTCTGGATAGAGTTGCCAGAATTTGAAAATGAAAATACAGAACATGCAGGTAAATTTGAATTGCCAAAAAAAGCAATGAATAATTTTGCAGTATATGTCCCAATACTGCACAGGACATACACGTAAAAGAAAAATCATTGTTTATCTGCAGTTCAAAAGTAACTGGACATTTTGTATTTGATCTGGCAACCCTATGTGTGTATCACTTCCAGCTTCTTGTTCCTTATCATCGTAATTCTCTAAAAAGTACACAAAGGGTTTCTACACTCAGAAATGAAGATTCCAAGAAAGTGTTTTGTCCCTGGGAAAACTATCAAAGGAAGATCCCCTAGCTTCCAAACGTTAAGTGTGGAGAGGAATGTAACATGGCAACAGGATAATTAATTCTAAAGTGGGATGATGAAAAAAGTCAGATTGTGGTAAAAAACGTGGTCTCCGCTGCGGGAGTTTCCTAACTTAAGTATGTCTCTGGTAATTTTTCCAATACAACTAACATATTGTGGGGGGCACATCTGGGAGACACACACTCTGTAACTCAGTAAAAATGCCTAGGAGAAAGGCTGCGCGTGTATGTGTTGAGTTAAGCAGCCCTGTGTTACGAGGGAGCCGAAAGTGGCCGGGAACATTGTGCCGAAATGCAAACTAATTGATGGACAGTATAATCACCACCTTAGTTAGCGCCCCGGGACTCTTTTCACACAGGCAAGCTGTAAATTTAAATGGAAACCAAAAGGATAGCACACAGCCGAGGCTCCGCGTTCCATTACTTCATGTACGAACTATTCGGTGAGTAAGAGAGAGCGTTAGCAGACAATAGCTTGGAGGAGCTGCACAGGGGTTAAGGTAAGACCGAAGTGGCTGGTAAAAACCTCAAGCTACCCAGGGGCCGGTAAGAGTTTCTATTTGAAGGATTCAACTCTGTTCTTTGCTCAGGATGAAGCCATGCGCCTCTCAGGGCGGGACAGACTTGCGATCTCTTCTCTCTGGCCCGAGCCCTAGACGGCGCGTCCTTTCAAGATTGTGCGATTTGGGGCAAGATGGATCTATTCATGAACCAGTCAGTCCTGGCGTCTGTAGCTTCAGATCCCTGCTACGTGCAATGTCATTGAAAGTGGCTGAGTTTTCTAATCAGACTGACATGAGTTCAGGTCCCCCTCATTCTGCCCTTTGAGCCATGACTAAGTTTACTGATCCTCAGCTTGTTCGGCTATCAAATGAAGCCGATCCTATTCATCTCTCGGGGCTGTGATGCGGATCAACCGTGTTTTCTAGATGCAAACTGCCTGGGGTCTCTAAACTGCTTCATGACAGGTAGCGATGCCCCTCTCTGTCCATGCACGGCCTTCTGTCCAGCTCTCCGCGGGAGCCTGACATGCGGGAGGCTGCCCATCGGCCTGCAGGGTGCACGCCCTGTGTTTCTGACTCTCCCAAGAGGCTTTCATTTCACGGTGCATTATAGGCGAGGGAGACTGTCCAAGGCTGGACGTGACTGGACGACCCCAGCCGGCTGGCGTGGGCTGCTTGCAGTGCTGTGTTGGGAAAGGCCGGGAGGCTGCCCTGGTGGTGGTGAGCGCCGGCCCTGGCTGATGGGGAAGCCTGCCGTTTGCCTGGGAAGGGGAAGCAGTGGCGTCAGTGCTGTCTGTCCTTGAAAACTTTCTCCCTGCTCAAGTCAGGAAGCTGGCAGTTTGCTGCAGGCCAGGATGGCTCCTGTTGAAGCCCTTGCCTCCGCTTCTGGTGACTCCCTCCCCAAGTTCATGACTGTTCATGTACTGGCTTCCTGACAGGAGACAGAAAGGAGGGACTCATTCATTTCTGTTAGGATTTGGGTACTTACCAGTTATTCCCTTGTGCACGGGGCCCTGAAGGCCTAGGTAAGGTGCTCCGGTCCAGGCTGCCAGTCTCCACATGAAGCCTAGTCGCGGTCAGTCTCTGTCAGTTGCTGCTACAAAGCAGCCTACAGGAGCGCCTGGGCAGTTCACTCGGTTAACTGTTAACTGTCTGCCTTCAGCTCAGGTCATGATCCCCGGGTCCTAGAAGCCCAGCGCCTGGCTCTCTGCTCAGCAGCGAGTCTGCTTCTCCCTCTGTGTTCCCTGTGCCTCAACGTGCTCTCTCTCTGTGTCAAATAAATAAATAAAATCTTTTAAAAAATGAATAAAACACAGCCTATGGAGGAGGGCCCACCTAGCATGCCCTGTGTGTTCTTAATCTCCAAACAAAGTTTCAAAGACTCTGGTTTTACATAAGGTGATGTTAAAAAAAAAAAAAAAAAAAAAAGTCTATTATATCCAGGGGCCTCTGTGGATGAAATGATTTCTTAGTTTTGGGGAAGGGCCAAGGAAACCAAAATACCTTCCCCTACTTTTTGCCTGTGGTCTGGATTGCTCTGACAACAGTTGCATTTCTTTAACCTTTATGAAATGTAAGGTTTCCTGGAAGAACCTGAGGGTGGCAGCAGGTAAGAGAATGTTGGAGATGAGGGTAAAGGAGCAAGAAAGAGAAATGACATCACTGTGAATAGAAAATGCAAATTTTCTAGGGGTAGATGGACAGTCTTAGAAACAGGATAAGATAGAAAAGCTCCGGGGACTTTCAGCCTTTCAGATGTCTATGTATCATGCTGCAAGGCCATTGGAAGTTTTAAAAAGAAGCATTTGTTTTACTCTTAGGGTAGTAGAGTAGTAACTTTGCAAGAATGTGGAAAGTACACAAAAGAGAATAAACATTTCTAATAATCCCACAGCAAGAATTGACCTGGTTAGTTACCATTTTGATACATACCTCCTAGTACTCTCTCTCTCTCTTTTTCTTTTTCCTACACAGGCATTTGCACATTTGCATATAAAGTATTAACACACTGGGTCTTGTTTGCTTGAGGCTCTACAAAATAAGGTCACCTTGTTAAGTTTTCTTTAACCTTCATTTCTACAGTCCAGTTCAGCGGGGTTGAGTTCCAATGATACAGTTGCCAGAAAGGGCACTTCAGCAGCTTCTGGGAGTTTTTCAGGTGCTTAGTGTCATAAATGCTGAGAAAGACTCTTGTCCCACTTTGGCCTCCCCTGCATACAACTGTGCCGCATCAGCTGCTGCCCACATGACACGACCCGTTGGATGATTCCACCCCAGGCCTCCCCTGCTGACCACTAGTGATAGTGTTAGTAGCCCTTCCTCAGCAAGACACTGGTTATCTCTTGGCCTTGCCTTCTAATTCTCTGATAGAACTTCCATGATTTCCCAATGTATAGCTGGGAACAGGCTGTGCTTTTCAGAAGAATTTACTGAAGTTTAGGGCATAGAAAAGAGAAATGTAACGCAGAAAAGAAATTAAAACTGCTTCTAGAAGTGCCCACTCCTAGAGTTGAACTGGTCTTACCTTTAAAGGAAATGGAAATCCTTCTCTCCTGTGGGGGACCGAGAATTGCCTTCTCCAGCGTTCCTTGACTGCCTCACTCTTAGTCTCTTTTCCAGTATGATTGAAATAGGAAGTTCCATTCCATTCAGAGAATAGAGGACCTGAACCTCACCCACAGGGGGACAGTCTGGCCATGGGGACCAAATGGTTTTACTCATACAAGTCTCAGAAAACATTTCCCAAAGTCCAGATTATTGCTGCATGAAGGCCAACATGGACCTCAAATTCTGGGTCTTTTCCAACCTGGAAGATAAGATCAAACCTCTGTTTCTATAAAGGTACAGCTCTATACCTTCTGCCAAAATCTGCTCCCAGAACAACATCATATTTCTTTTAAGAACAAGCAATGATTCAAAGGTATATGCTTGAGCCTGTTAAGCCCAGGTTTAGAGAAGAAACATTCTCTAAAGGAATCAATTGTCAGAGATACAATTTTTAAAGATTCTGTTTATTTATTTATCTTGGAAAGAAAGAAAGAGCAAGCACATGAGAGAGGGAAGAGCAGAGGGAGAGGAACGAGGGGGCTCCACACTGAGCGGGGAGCCCGGTGTGGGGCTTCATCCCATGACCCTGAGATCATGACCTGAGCTGAAATCAAGAGTCAACTGCTCAACCAACTGAGCCACATAGGCATCCCAGAGATAGAATTTTCAAATGCAACTGTCTTACACTTATTAAACAGAACACCTCAGTGAGAATCTTATTCATGTAGATTGCTTCAACACATTTACATATTCACTCTTGCTTTCTGTTGCGTAAAGGGACCACACAGAAGCCAGGAAGAATCTCCCCAAAGGTTAAGTGAGACATTGCATGCAAATTTTAAAACCGTGTTTTTTTAAATAAGCCTTCAGGCCTCATCTCCATCTGTGATACAATTCACACATGTGCATAATTAAAAATCATACTTTATGTGTGATTCTTGTAATTTTTAAATTTCCTTTGCAGATATTTTTCAATATTAAACTTTTATATCATTGATAAGGTTATCAATGGTAAATATTCTATTTTGAAAACATGATTTTTGATGAATGTTATGATCTTCAGATCTGTAGTTATTACTATGATTAATCATTGGTTCTTGTTGGGCATTTTGTTTTTTTCAGTTTAGTAATATAAATGATAATTAAAATGAGTATCTTTGCACATATACAATTGCTCATTTTCCTGATTATTTTCAGTCTTTCAACTTTTATTAAGAAAGCTCTACAAACCCAAAGTCTTAAAATAACAAACATTAATTATTTTTCATGATTTTTGTATGTGGATAGAGAATCTGTTTTTCTGGTCTGTGCTGGCTCTGCTGGGTTTGGGTGGTGTGGGGTGGCCTAACTCCAATTCTGGCACAACTGGGATCATTGGAACTCTGTGTTGGATGCCCCTCCTCCAGGGGTCTAGCCTGGGCCTAGTCGTGGTGGCAAAAGTGTCCCCAGTGGCTGGAAGGGGCAAGTCCCATGTACAACTTGTTTTTTAAGTATCTGCTCATGTCACAATTTCTCACATCTAGTTGGCCAAAGCAAAGACCATGACCAAAGCCAGGTTCAAAGGAAGGAGAAATAAACCCCGCCTCCCTGGAGAGAGCAGAGACAGAGTCACCTTGAGAAGTGGCCTGATGACAGGGAAGAATGAGGGCAGCTGCAGCCATGCTTGCAGGCAATCCACTCTACTTTGCTTGAATTTGGGAGGTAGAATGACTGTCTCAGAAAGTGGGAGCTTTTTTGTTTTTTAATATTTCTTAACGCCCATTGCCAAATGTGCCCTATAGAATATTTGTACTGATTTGCATTTTCAACAGCAGTCTATTGTAGTGCCTATATAAAAACATCCATGCCAGTAGTAAATATTATACATTTAAAAATATGTGAATTATAGGGGCGCCTGGGTGTGCAGTCGGTTGAGCATCTGACTCTTGGTCTCTGCTCAGGTTGTGATCTTGGGGTTGTGGGATGGAGCTCCACGCTGGGCTCCACACTCAGTGTGGTGTCTTCTGTGATTGATCCTCCCTCTCCCTCTGCCGCTCCTTCCCACTCATGCTCTCTCTTAGTCTCTGTAAAAGAAATAAATAAATCTTAAAAAATTTGAATTACAAATTTATTTGAATTTGCCTTTTATTTTTTTATTTTTTAAAATTTTTTCAATTTATTTATTTTCAGAAAAACAGTATTCATTATTTTTTCACCACACCCAGTGCTCCATGCAATTCGTGCCCTCTATAGTACCCACCACCTGGTACCCCAACCTCCCACCCACCCGCCACTTCAATCCCCTCAGATTGTTTTCTGAATTTACATTTTAAAAATTTACCTTTTAAAAATTTTTAAAAGGTAAATTTAAAAATTTACCTTTTAAAAATTACCCTTTAAAAATTACCTGGGTGGCTCAGTCATTAAGCATCTGCCTTTGGCTGAGGTCATGATCCCCGGGTCCTGGGATCGAGCCCCGCATCTGGTTCTCTGCTAGGCGGGAGGCCTGCTTCTCCCTCTCCCACCCACCCTGCTTGTGTTCCCTGTCTCACTGTGTCTTTCTCTGTCAAATCAATAAAATCCTTAAAATAAATAAATAAATTAATTAATAAATAAAAATTACTCGTGAGGATTAATATTTTTATGTTTATTAGTTATTTATATTTCTGCTTTATTAATTTTCTTTTTAATACCCATTTTCCTTGAGGTTTTTGCACTTTCCCCATTTATTTGTGCATTCATTTTAGAAGGAGCAACATAACCATTTATCTGTCATAGTTTGTACGGATATTTTTTCCAGCTTTTTGTTTTTAAAGGCATATGAATTTCAGGAGCACCTGGATGGCTCAGTGGGTTAAGTGGGTGGCTCAGTGTCCTGGGATTGAGCCCTGCATCAGGCTCTCTGTTTTGCCTCTCTGCCTCCTTGTGATCTCTCTCTCCATCAAATGAAAAAAAAAAAAAAAGTGTATGAATTTCAAACCCTTATGTAGTCAATATATTTTTCTTTGTGATTTATTTTTAAATAAAAATATTTATTACTACCAACATAAAAATCTTTCTTCATCTGCATTGGGTTCATTTTTTGTATGATATTCTTTTGAAACATTTAATCACTAATTTTCATTTAAAATTAATTCCAGCATGTGATATTATATAAATTTATTTTTCCCAAATAGCTCCTTCTCTTCAACTTCATTTAAAATGTATACACATGTCCAGAAACTTACTCTAAAATGTTTCAAAGATATCCCAAATTAGAGAGAGAAGTACAGTGACTCCCTATGTGTCTAGTGCCTAGGTTAAAATCAATACCCAATCTTATTTGATTTATTTTTGCTGACTTCCTCCCTATTTCCAGGTCATTATTTCAGGCATATCATTTCACCATGTATATCTGAAAAATAAAGGCCCTTTTAAAAACATAACAATATTTTCATTATCATAACTAGAATATTGTAATTTTGTAATACAAAATATTCACAATTGTATCATGATTTTTTTATACTCTGAATAGGAATTTGAATAGGTAAATAAACTGCAGTTGGTTCGTATGTCTCAATACTCTTTAGTTTGATAAGTTTTTCCCTCTTTTGATTTCCCTTGTAATATATTTGTCACAGAAAATAGGTTGTCTTATCAATTTTTTCATATTTTAAACTTTGCTCTTTGAACCCTGTGGTGTTAACATGTTTCTCTACCTTATATTTTGTTTAAGTTGGTATTTTAATCTAGAAACTTGGTTAGTCACGGGTTCCATTTTTTTAGTAAGAATATTTCCTATTCATAAATAATACTATTTTAAATTTCTTTTGGTATGCATGTATTATCAGGTTGATTTCCTTTGGAGGATAATAATCATGAATGATTGTTGCTTAGGTCCATTCATTCAGTTTGGACCTAGGGACCAGTATTCTAATTGGATTCTTTCATCTTTATTTGTTGGTAGAATAATTCTATTAAAAGAAAATTTCCCCTCATCTGTTGGCTACCTGCAGTACAATTTGTAAAGGGAAACCTTGATTATTTACTTCTTCTTTTTTTTTTTTTTTTTATTCTTTACTTCTGTTTAAGTTTTCAAATTGTTGTGTTAGTTCTTTAGCATTCTCCCCTGGTGACCAATTACATTTTTTTTTTCTTTTTAAATATTATTATGAACACATGTATTTTTTTTTAAGATTTTATTTATTTATTTGAGAGAGAGAGTGTACAAGCTGGGGGGCGGGGCAGAGGGAGAGGAAGAAGCAGGCTCCATGCTGAGCAGGGAGCCAGATTTGGGGCTCCATCCCGAGAACCTGAATCAATGACCTGAGCTGAAGGCAGATGTTTACATGATTGAGCCACCCAGGTTCCTCATGAATTCATTTTTTTAAACTTTTTTTTTTTAAAGATTTTATTTATTTATTTGACAGACGGGGATCTCAAGTAGGCAGAAGCAGGCAGAGAGAGAGGAGGAAGTAGGCTCCTGGCTGAGAAGAGGACCCGATGTGGGGCTCGATCCCAGGACCCTGGAATCACGACCTGAACCAAAGGCAGAGGCTTTAACCCACTGAGCCACCCAGGCGCCCCATTTAATGCTTTTTAATCCACTGAAGTTATTTTGTCTCATGTAGGCTGTCATATCTCTTCAAGTTGCCTATTAAATCCTTGTGGCATAGACTTAGTGGTCTATGGAGACTTCCTTGTTCTCTGGCACGACAGGCCATAGTTTCTGTGTGTCTCTCTCTTGCCTCACAGAAAAGTTATTTATTTATCTGAGGAAGATACTGGTTCCTTCTGGTGAAAATTGGTATCTGGAAAGCCTGAATTGAGTTTTGGGGGTGCTCATTGCTAAGGTGGTCATTGTTTCAGGCCTCTTAAAATTATTCAGAGCTAAGAAATATGTATATTATCTTTACAGTAAAAATGTGTCATGGATTTAAATAGGTTCTTCTTCTTTTTTTTTTTTCCTGCAAAGAACATTTATTGGGTGTTAACATGCACCAAGAATTGTACTAGTTAATGGCATTGTAAATAAGTGTAAAGAGAAAAAAATTTTAAGGAGATAGAGATACAGACACATAAAGAAACTTCGATTCATACACTTAGAAACCTTCAAGACTAATCAAGAACTGTAGATAACTAAACATCTAATTATGAAATGTGGTTAAATACAGTAATAGAGGAATGTACAAAGTATTAACATTTCACATGGAAATTATTTTAATATAGGATTACACCGT
The DNA here is from genome assembly GCF_022355385.1 of Mustela nigripes. Lineage (NCBI taxonomy): Eukaryota > Metazoa > Chordata > Mammalia > Carnivora > Mustelidae > Mustela > Mustela nigripes. The sequence goes on from NC_081559.1 coordinate 96,154,119, forward strand.
ACACTGATAGTTTCCTTCCCTCACGGACCAATTTTATAGGAAACACCCTCTTTTCATCTACCTGATACTGATATTGGGGCTTCTCTCCCGGAGATCATCTGCCCACTAACACCCTGATCCACATCAGGACTACAGAGTTTTAGCTTAACCACATTGATCTTATATCTGTATTTCTTCTTTCAAGGATGAAAATCACTTTATAATGGTGCCAGCACAATTACTAATTTGTTTTGTTTCGCAGTACACATGCAGTAGTCTCAGAAAACCCATCCTGATGATTAAATACTAAAAAGAGTTTAAGACTGAGTACCTGTTTTGTTTAGGGATGTGTATGTGTGTGTGTGTGTTAGCATGCACATGTGCACATGCACATGTGCTTGTGTGTGCAAGCGTGTCTTCATGGGATATATTCCCCTAGGGATGTTGTCCTCTCTATACCTTATACCACCAAGCCCAACACAGTCACTGTTTCATTTTGCTTTCAGTTTTTAGGGTTTGCTAAATTTTGATTAATCTGTGTTTGTTTAAGTATAAAACTTCACTTTTAAAGTTGTATCCCTTAGTTGGAGGGTTTAGTCAAAAGTGCCATTAAGAGTATGAGATGTATGATGTGGCATCCCAGATCCTCACATGTGTAGTGAAACATATCCGAGTTCTGCGTCTTGAGTCTATAAGGGGCTGTTAGGACAGGAAATGGTTCTGCTCAAATACTGCCCTAATACTGAAGGGGGACCAAAGGAATAATGTGATAACTGTGAGTGCTTTTATATGCACCAAGAAACATCACGGAGCAATTATATTATAATTGTTGCCAACTTGTTTATTGTTGTTTTGAGCCTTTTAATCTTTTTAACTATGCTGCCAAAATTCTAGTGTCTGAAATTGTGCCCTGAACGAAACACAGAGGGAGGAGCATGGCTGGTCTGTGGCGGTCTTACTCAAGGGGCCTAGAGCTCTGTGGCATATCCCTGCGGGATATGAGAAACATACGGGATATGAGAATGACTGAGAAACACATGGGTAGAGATTCCTCCTAAGGGACAGAACTTGGTTCCCTGACAATGGATCATGGCAGAGGGCTGCTTCAGAAGATTCTTTGAATGCTCTCTCCAAGGACTCGTGAGAGAGTTCTAAGAAGACCAAACTGAAAGAAGTTCTGTTCAAATTTCTGTTCACTCCCTAAGAACACAGCCAATTCTGGCTTTAGAGCTCAAGCAGGATCATGCACTGTTCAAGATTGGATAGGCTCCTGTTCCCCACTTCAGTAAAGGGTATCTATCCCTCCAGAACAGGAAAGAGAATACAGAGAGGCCAGGAAGGGAGTTGGTCTTCATATGGAACTGGGGCAGCTATCGAGGGCTTTCTTTCGTGGACTTCCAGAAATAGCATGGATGTCTCAGGGACAGACAGGAGAGCTGTGGCTGGTGTCAGGCCAGGCAAAGGATTGTGCTAGAAGCTCCAGCTTTGTTTCATATCCTAGATGATACTGTTTTCCAGCTGATACGAGGAACTTCTGGTGTTGTCTTGAATAATCGAGTAGGGGCTCAAATTCCTTGAGGAGAGGTAGAACTAGATAAATACTCTTCAGCTACTGTTACTGCAACATTCATTTTAGTTCTGGACTGGTATGGATGGAAGATAAACCATCTTTATGAAGTAAATATTTCTCACTAATTATAGCAGTGGGCCTTGGTATAAATCTTTCCCATTACAAAGTATTTGTGCCTTCATTGGGTATTGGAAAAGTAGAAGAGCCCATTTTCATGTTCTGTGTTCTCTTCCAGGGTAGTAATTCCATCAAAGGATGGAAATGTTGTTGGGGGAAGGTCTGCATGGGGCAGAGGCTTTGAATCTACTGTCCTGTGATTTATTTTTCAGGCATTCTGAAGAAGCAAGGAGGAAGTGTCTTCAAGGGATCTTGTCTGGATACCTAAGTTTAACTTGACTTTAGCTCTATACCTAGCCCTCATAAATTCTTTCTTCTCGCTGTTTGCTTTCTTAACACTGTAAGTTCCCTTCATAGGACTCTGTTCTGTAGCATCCACTCTGAGGTTTCCCTTCTCAGTGCCTGCTACTTACCAGTGCTGTGTGGTAGGTGCTCAGTCCGAGTTCCTGCTGGGTTGGGTGGCTGAACAGCAAAACCCTCTCAAGGACAGCACTGCAGAAAGCTTTGTGTCCATTAGGTCTTTCTTAAAGGTCTGGTATACAAAGCTAAAGTCGTTCTTGGCATTAATTTGATCCACTTCCCCCTCATTGCCATATTACTATTTTGTGGCAAGCGTAGGAACATAAAGCTTACATCTACATTTTTCTTAACATTTCTTGGCACTAGCACATTAACATGCAGACAAGGAGAAATGAAGTTTCCCAGAGAAAAACGTTCATATTGATCATTAAAAAAGAGCTTAAAATCATAAAAAAATAAAATGCCAACTTAATGACCATGATGTCTTATATTTGTTCATCATTTTGCACTTTAAAAAGTACCTCAATATATATTTCTTGGGAGACTAATATGATTGATTTATTATTAGTGAAGTGTCGCACTTTTCAATGTCCTCATTAAAAAAAAAATCCTTAGTTTGTTTGCAATTGAAGATCATGTAAGCATAAAGAAAGACGTGTCTTTTCAACCCAGATGCTCTCACTTGATTCGGGTTTTTTTTTTTTTTTTTTTTAACCCCCCTGTGGGAATAACTCAGTTGTGTCATTTGTTGTTTAGACTAAACCCAGATATTTTATTTTACTTATTTTTTAACATTTTATTTATTTGATACAGAGAAAGAGAGAGAGAGCACAAGCAGGGGGGAGCAGCAGGCAGAGGGGGAAGCAGACTTTGCTGAGCAGGGACCCCCAATGTGGGACTCGATCCCAGGACCCTGGGATCATGACCTGAGCTGAAGACAGGCACTTAACCCACTGAGCCACCCAGGTACTCCTAAATCCAGATATTTCAGCCAATATCTAGCTTTCTTTTTCTTCACACAATCATATCTTATTCCTATAATTAGGCTTAGAGCATCTCTCTAAAAGGCTTTTGGCTTTTTCTGGTTTTAAATGTCCATTTAATCTTTCCTGTGAATTCCAAGGTCAACATTGGTGGTGTTGGAATTCTCAAGAGTATGAGAAATCTGTTGTATCCTACTAATGGCAATTAGACAAAATCCTTGAAAAGAAATTTTTGCTTTTTTTTCTTGGTAAGCAAAATTAATAATGTACGTATGTGATCATAGTATAACATCAAAATGACTTTCTTGATGTCTAAGAGTTTTGGCTGAAGTGCCAAAGCTAAAGTTTGTGGGGTTGAGGGCACCCAGGTTCTACATAAAATGTGCTCTAAGTCAACAGATCAGGTTGACACTGTCATCCTGCCCAGTGTATAAAAGAGAAGATGAGAGATTTGAAAACAAGGATTATTTGAAGGGAGTTGAATAGGAGAGAGGGTGTGTCAGCTGCTGTCTTTTTAGAGATTAGTGAGGGTCTCTAACAGCCTGGAGGTGCCCACCGGGAGGGCCTGTTAGCTGCCATGCTCCACTCACCCAGCCTTTCGTTCTCGGTAGTATATTTTAAAGCAGATCTCAGACATCATGTTACTTCATGAGGGATACGAAGTTTTGCTATGTTATCAAAGATAAAGGGCAGATGAAAAAAATAACACAAGAAACCTTTTAGTGGTGAAAATTCCTTTTGTCTCTGACAGCCAAGCAAACAAGTGAACACATTGAACCTCTGGGGAGATGGGGGGCCCACGAACCTGCCATCCTAACAAATATTGCAAAAGAAAACGACACAATGAAAGAGTGAGTTTTCCCCATATGACCACTTGTCTGCTCCCGGCTGCACTCAGGCCCCACCTTGAAAGACTATGGTTGCTGTAACTTCAGGACAGAGGAAGGGGGCCAGAAATGCTTTTTGCAGCTGGTAGAAGCGGAGGGATCTCTGGGAGATGTTGCAACAATCCGTCTCTCACAAGTGATCTGATGGGTGCATCATGTGTCCACAAAGAACAGAGCAGCATTTCACCTTGTGTTCTCGAATGCAATACCCCTTTTCAGGCATTCATATTGTGCTAGTATTTCAAATTTAAATCCAAGGTCATTTCTCTGGGCCGGAGGTCACTCTCACATTTCTAAGAACACAAAAGAAAAGTACAAAAGCCCCGGAAAGCCCTGAAAATAAAAACTCCGTGTTCTTCCCTTATTACTGAAGCACCTTGTCAGTCCCATGGTCCCCGCTGACCAACACAGATTGTATTTTCATGGAAATCTGTGTCAGTGGGAAAAAAATTCTGATTTGGGAAGTAAGAGGTTTCCTGTAAAAAGTATAAATAAACAGAAAGAAGGAAGAGAAAATAATACATAGTGTTCTGTAAACATTTTGCTACAGTTTCTTTTGGTCTATTTGTAAAAGCTTTAGGGTGTGTGTATATGTATATGTGTCTGCTTATTAACTCTGGACCTGTGGAATAATGCCAGACTGTTTGGGGGCCTTCATTTTTCACTGGAAGTAAAGACTGTTCACCCTTGTTCTGGATATTAGGTTGCCTGGAACTTTCCAGCACCCCTTTGCTTTCTGTGTGTAGCATGGCACCGTGGGAGGGAACAAGGGAGCTGATGTATTCATTGGCCAGTGCAGATCAGAGACACCTGGACAGCAATTGTGAGGGGCCCCTAGAACAATGGTCCTTTAGCGCAAAGCTGAGAAATGGTCTCTTCTGTCTTCCCTCTTCCGCACATTTCCAGTATATTCCCAAGGCTCACACTGCCACCATACAAATATATCTCCAATCCGTCTTCATCTGAACCTAGTTGATTACCTCCACTGTCCCTTTCATCAGTCCTCCGGGCTGTAGGGTACTTGCTAGATAGGCTATTGTACAAGAAATATACCCCTCATAGATAGCCATCAGGCCACGTTTGTGGAGAGATCACCCCACCGTGTCCCCCTACCAGGACATAAAAGAGGGAAAAGATGATTCAGCCTGAGTTTCAGATAGAACATGGATGCTACTTATTCACAATGAGGAGGAAGGGGACCCAAGAAAGCAGGATGGTACACCAACTGCTCATAGGATCATTTGTCTCCTGTTGGGACTACGTGGTTTCTGAAGGTTAAAACGTACCACCTTTCTCTAGAATAAAGCTGACCTGAGAATTTAGACTAAAATTCCTAAGGAACTGCTCTGTGTGGGTGGTACCCTCTTTTCTACCAGTTGCCTGATGTATTAGTGCTGTGTGCTATGAGTCACTCTTGACACACCCTCTCCAAATGTTTGAGCTTTATTATCCCGGAAAAATGTTTCTAAACTTTGTGATGCGTGTTTTTTTGTTTGTTTGTTTTTTAAAAATTTATCTATTTGAGAGAGAGAGAGGAGCACAGGTACATGCACAAGTTAGTTGGGGGGGGGAGGGCTAGGGAAAGGGAGAAATTCAAGCAGACTCCCTACTGAGCATGGAGCTCGACACAGGGCTTGATTTGTCTGGGTCCACTTACAGAACAATGTTTATCCACCTATGGGGGTCAGCATCCCAACATCCCAATCCCTGCATAGTTCAGGGGTCAATTGTGTTTGTTCCTACAAAAAAAAAAAAAAAAGTGGTAGAAGTTGCCATTCATCCCTTTGGAGCTTATGAGGTGCCATTAAGCTCATGTGACTCCCTTAATAACAAAAGTGTGAGAATTTTAAGATGAATAAGACAGTTAATTCAGAGGTGCCTGGGTGGCTCAGTGGGTTAATTCTCTGCCTTCAGCTCAGGTCATGGTCTCAGGGTCCTGGGATCAAGCCCCACATCGGGTTCTCTGCTCACCAGGGAGCCTGCTTTCCCCACTCTCTCTGCCTGCCTCTCTGCCTACTTGTAATCTCTATCTGTCAAATAAATAAATAAACATCTTTATTTAAAAAAAAAAAAAGACAGTTAATTCATTCAACAAACATCTGTCACAGGCTTTCTATGTACTGACATGGAGGTAGAGAGGTGAGCAGGGAACAACTTCTTTCCTCAAAGAGCTTCCAATCTACTGGGAAAATGATAAAAATCCCACAAAGCAGACCGCAATTAGCATTATGTTAGAAATACACACGAAGTACTATTTCAGGGAAAATAATATTATACATTTCTGATGTCTGGCACGTAAAAAGCACTTCATAATATTGAATGAATAAATAAAAGGGAAATGTCTTTAAGTGAATACAACATTCAGAGTGGCTTTTGAGGAGGAGTGGGATTTTGTCTGGAGCTGACTGGACAGTTTGCACAAAGACCCAGATATGAAAATGCATGAAACATTCCAAAAGTGCCAATAAATTCCATGTGGCTGGTCTGGGAACACAGAGAAAAGAAGGAGAGGCACAGACTATGAGGGGTCAGGAATACCATGTGAAGAGTTTGAACTCTATTCTTTAGGTAATGGGCAAGGAAGGGTCTCTGAAGAAGAAAGTCCTATGACTGGACTTGTGTTTTAGGGGAAAAAAAGTGTTTCCCAAGTCCAAATTCTGCAGGCATTTTAGGAAAAATTGAAAAGGTGAGACTGGCAATGATACTTTACATTAACCTCTATTATTGAGTCTCCAATGAAACCTTGAGGGAGTCACGTTTGGGTTATCTCCATTTTACCTAGAGGGAACACATGTGGAGAGGGGGTAAGGTTTGTCCAAAGAGCCACTCCAAGAAGCCAGATCTCTTGGTTCAAATCCTACCTTCCTTGGCAGGAGAAGGCCTGAGCATCTCCAGAATCTCTGCATTATGATTGCTTGTCTTCCTTTAAGCTATTGGCTCTTGATTCCCAATTATAGCACTCAAGGGGTGTCTGGACTATCTGGCGTAAAGTTCTTGATCAAAGGAGCAATGTTGCTATTATTATTATTTATTATTATTTTATTTGTGTGGATAAAATTTGTTACCATGAATTCTCAAACTCATTCTGGACCCTTGTGCCCTTTAATTTCACCAAACAGGCACGTGATTGGTTATCAGCCATGTAGACATCTCTGTGACTGAAATTTACATGTTAATAAAAATGTTTTTATAGTGACAGCCATTAATTAATTTGGTGAATAGTTCAATCCACTCCTTAAATAATGAATATATAATTAATATATTGATTCTAGACGCTCTTACAAACCCTTCTTCCCACAAGGTAGATGAAGAATATTCAAAAATAGGTGAACTGTATCTGTAGACAGCAAAGTTATTTGATCATGAGAAATGACATGTAGGAGAAATGCAAGGCCAGTGAAGAGTTATTAGTAAGAAGGGTTACAGAGGTATGATGTTATTTCAGTTGTGCTGTTTCCTATGGATACAAGCCACCCTTTGAGAATGTCAGCACATAGAATAAATAATTTTATCTTGCAAGCAGAGCAAATATTACAATCAGATTCACATTAGATATTCCCTAGATCCACAGATGAGAAGAAAAAAGTTCCCTAAATCACAAAAGCTAGATCTAGGAGCAGGGATTCTCTAACATATGAGTTAACACCAACAACTTGTCCCTGGGTTTCATCAGCATTGAGCCATCGTGTTAAAAATGGAAGCCATCATGTTAAAAATGGAAACCAGACTCACCCCACCAGAAAATACATGGACATTTTCTTGCAGCCCCTTGGGTGGGGTGGGAACATCAGCCGTGACGGCAGGCTTTGTTTGCATCAGACATGTCTGCCATGCATGATCTTTCTAAGCAAGTGCTTAGAAATTACACCATTTCCTTTAGCAAACCCAAGACTGAACTTTTAACATTATGGGTGCTTCGCCCCCCTCCCCACGTCATGTTTAAACCTTGAAAGCATTAAAAATACCCTTAGGCATCTTCAGATGACTCTTATAAGGTAGACTATCTGGTATTCACAGGAGGGCTTCTTCAAAGAGTCTCTCTTCCTCAGTCCCTTTCAAACCTTCCCCCTAGCTTCCAGGCTTAATCCGGTGTTGTCTTGGCTTGTTTGATTTGGACAAATATGTTCATCTAGTTGATTCTTTTTCTTTTTTTAATTTTAATTCATTTATTGGAGAGAATGAAAGAGAGCGAGAGAGCTCCAGAAGTGGGAGGAGCAGAGGGAGAGGGAGAAGCAGCCCTGCCGCTGAGCTGGGAGCCTGATGTTGTTGTTGGCGGGGCTCGATCCCAGGACCCTGGGATCCTGACCTGAACCAAAGGCAGGTGCTTAAGCAACTAAGCCACTCAGGCGTCCCCCATCTAGTTGACTCTTGAGTGAGAGACTCAAGACTCAACACACTCTAACACAGTGGGATGGTGTGAGTCAGGTTAGGCTTGGTGAGCTGGGGCAATGGATAGAAGACAAGCAATTTCATCCCACCCAAGTGGAAATGTTCCAGCCAGGTCAAGTGGGGGGCTCCCATGCCTGGCAGCAGGCTTGGGAGGGAAGTAGTGAGCTTACCTCCATGACTCAGAGTGACTAATGATTTGATTAGACAATCTCAGTCAAAAGGCTACCTGGAAACAGCTTGTTGACATTTTTTTTTGCTCAAGTAAGAATGGTCAAAATGAAAAATCAAAAGAGTTGGAAATAATGAGGGCTTTCTATATAGTGTGGATACTGACCTAATAAATTATAAAACCATTAAAAAATTGTAGATTTTCGTATATTTTAGCCTCTGTTTTGGAAAAGCCCCTCCCCCTCAAGGCATTTATGTTGGACTCAGGCTTTTGTTCTTCATTCTCAATTCCTCACAGCTAGCTTTCCATCCTCTGAGACCAGGAGTGGAGTCCTCTTAGGAAAAGGGACTTTTAGAGACCAGCTGAGCTACAATTTGCGTTCCTTCCATCTTATTCTATTAATCCCCCCAAGGGCAATATCTGATTCCAAAGAACCAACCAACCCCCACACAAATAGTATGCCTTGTAAAATGCCCCCTGATGGTAGCACTGTTGTCGCCTGCAGCTGGGTAGCTGGTTGGCGCTCAGCAACCCACATGGGTTCAGCGATCTGAGAGGCTCTAGCCCAGGCCCAGAGCTCACCTCTCGCCAGCCCCTCTCCTCCCTGCACCTGGCTTTTGGAGCAGCTGTGCATCTGAATCACGAATCACAGGGAACACTTGGTCACAATTCAGAGGCCCAGGTCCTGGCTTAATTTGACAAGCCTGGACTCAGTGCTTCTCTTTGCTCTCCAGATCATTCTAGTACATACTAGGTTTGAGAAACATTGTTTTAGAGGCTTTTTGTAGGGTGAGTCATTAGCTCTATGCATCAGTGGGAATCTAGGTGTTTTCAATGGGGGATGGGTACTTAAGAATCTGTGAGATGTATTGATCCCAACATTGAGAAGGCAGCATAAAGTTTTCTCCTGGAATTTATGGACTAAATCTAAGAGCCGTTTTGCTGGGAAACAATTTCAGGGGATTGTTGGTAAGTTCTGTGTGATAAACAGGCTTCCTAACTTCAGTGAATTACGGAAGTCACTTTTCTACAGACTTCTCAGAACCTTTAATATGTTTATCCTCATTGTGAATTCCAAGAGATGTTATCTTAGGGGGTATTTACTAAACTTACTGTGCTTCATATCTTTTTCTCATAGAGCATATTACCAGACAAATCATGGTGCCTATTTCCTCCTTGAGGAAATTCTGTTTTAAAAGAAAACATTTGAAGCTATATCAGAATCTGATCCAAGTTAGGTGTGTTAGTATTAGCAAGACCAAGGTGAGGACTATGGCCTTTTCCACTGGTTAACTCGTGGAAAATCAGCATTCTTTTCCTGCGTCATTCTGCTAATGCCATTGTGGCATATGTGAAGAGATAGTTTGCTTCAATTTAGTGAGTAAATGCCTTTTTTTTTTAAAAAAACATTTTATTATGGTTCTTTAGCTCATGGAGTCTCAGAGGAGATTCCCTGCTGTCATTTTGTGCTTGATTTACCCTGGTCATTGCTGCTCTGTAAGACATGTGCTAATGTAGCAAGGAATGAAATTTTAAATATGCCCAAAGAGCTGAGATGCAGTTGTAACACTTTGTTCTTTGGGGTTTTCTCAGGAAATAAGGTGCCCGCATAGGAACAAATCAAATCAGCGAAAGCAAAGCACTAAGCTAGGCAAAATCCCAAATGCAAATTATTTATATTGATATACTCACGCTATACATAACAAGCTTTCACAAATCGATGAACAGAGTTATTTCTTACCACAATTTCTAAACAGGGCCCTATGACTAATTCAGGGACTCTGGTTTTAGGCTATTCCACCAAGTTATCAAATCTGTCAGTATTCTCCAGCGCTGTTCCTTCTGCCCTCCTGTGTGCGCCCCCAACGGTGTCTTCACCCCCTCCCCTCCAGCTTCCCATGAGTGGCTCAGGAACCCACCAGGGAGGTCAGAGAGCAGCCTCAGCTGTCAGAGTCACGGCAGGATTGAACCCCAGCTCAGTGCCCAGACCACACAAATATCCCTACCTCCCCTCGCCAGAGGAAAGGATCAAGGATTTTCACACATAATTGCACCAGGCGGAGGATAAACTCAAATGCGCTGGGCCCAACCAACCGATTTACAGAGAGGAGGAGGCCATTCCATGAGATGGGCGGCAGCGGCTGGGGGAACACGGCTTCAGGATCCAGTCCCACTTCCTTGCTGAGAAAAAGGTGCCTGTCTGCTAAGGAGCTTAAGGCAGCAACGAGGGATTAATGCTGCAAACGGCCCTGGGAGTAGATTAATCTGTATTAATTAAAACTGCAAATGCTCTCTACCTGCTGAGTTTCCATCTTGAGAAGGCAAATATCTGTCCCAGAAAGGACCGGGCCCCAGGAAGTACATCGGGGTGACTGTGAGGTGCTTATTGTTCTCACCACGTTAAGGGGCAGAGGGAGAGAAAGGACAAGGGTCAGTCCTCAGTGCCCGGCAGGGGACTCCTGAGATGTCTAACCCCTCCCCATTCCCCTGTCCCTGGGCCCCAGCATAAGCAGAAAGGGAATCAGAGGTGAGCGGAGGCAAAGGGCATCCTGCGCTGAGCCCAGGGTGGGTGGGAGCCCTGTAAGCATCCTAAGGGTCAGAGGCCCATGTCCATGTCATGGGGAACAGGGGAGCCCGGTTATGAGCCTGCTCGCAGAGGAGGTGAGCCGAGGCCGGGAAGGGGGTGGCTACGCCAGTCAGGGAGCTTGCCACTCAAATCCGGCAGCTGTCTCCAGAGTCCACGCTCTTAGCTGTTGTGCTCTGCTGCCTCTCAGCAACAGCAAGGACAGGAAGACGAGGAGCAAGGAGGAAAAATGAAAATTCTCCCATGTATTCTAAGGTTAATTACATAACAGCAGTTAATTACATAATAGCCCTAAAAACTGGCTGTCCTTACTTCCTGGCAAGGTCCGCCCATTGCTGTTACTGGCTGATTCGCGTATTTCTCTCCCCTCTTGGCCACTTCTCACCTGCCTTCCCCGCCTTTCCAGGCACCTCCTTCCCCCGGGAAGCACTTCCAGACACTACAGTGAGCTGGACAGTGGCCCTCCTGGGACTTCCAGTGAAGGCTACACCGCACAGTCTTTCCTGGCCTCTTGGCATCCCCAATCCAAGGTTAAATAGTTGGGAGGTGTTCAGGAAACGGAGGTTACCTAATGCTAGTGAACCAGAATAAGATGCAGGAGAAACCCTGCAATGGATAAAATCCATAAAAAGCCCCCTTGGCCTTCAGCCTGCCCCGGAGGACAGATACTCCTCTGGGAGCTCCCCCGAGGCTGCATCGTTCCACAGGTCACCCCTGCCTCTCTTGTCATTGTTTCTCGGTGGACTGCGCAGTTTGTATCTCCTGGCCGCCCAGCAGGCATAGATGCACCTTCCCCTTCACTTTGTCCTCCTCCGCACTTACTTATATGCAGAGGGGGTGGGGTCGTCTGCTTCTGCAGCTCAGGCCACTTCCTGCCTGTGGCTTGCTCTTTATCTTAGCTGGTGATAAAGCCCTTCCTGATTCTAGAAATTCAGGATTGACGAAGCCCCCCTCCTCTCTGCCCCTCTCCTGTGTCCTCCTCCTCTCCCGTCTCACATCTGTGTCCTCCACTCCCTCTGTCATCAGTCTAACCCACCCCTCCACATCCTCCCCAAGGCTGGCTAACTTCTCATCCTTCCTCCCACCCAGGGGTTGGCCAGCTACAGTCAGCCCCCCAAATGGGGCCCGAGACCTAGGTTTGTAAGAAACATCGGACTGGAACAAAGCCACATCGTTTGTTGATGTATTTGTCTAGGGCTGGAGAGCTGAACAGTTGCAAGAGAGAACTTGTGGCCAGCAGAACCTACACTAGGCCCTGTCTAGTCCCTAGTTAACAGTCTGCTGACCCCCACTCTAAATTCTGCACCCAGAGACCGCCATGCTCTCCTTTCCTCCTGAAGGATCCTGTGCCTCTATCACCTGCAGAATAAAGGACAAATCCCCCAGCCTCGCATTCAGGCCCTCACTGTCTGGCACCGATCAGCCTTCATGACCTCGGTTTTTCCGGCACCCAATCTCCTAAATCATCATGCTGCTTATCACCCAAAACAGACTCTCAGTTCCACTCTTCTTTGCTGTGCCCAAATCTCTAAGGCTTGGCCCAAATGCCCCCTCTGTGATCACCACACTTGGAAATTCATTTCCAAACAATCCCCTCAGCTTTCTTAAGGCACTTCCTACAGTTGTCTGCCCCAAACCGACAGTTCTACAGTAGCCTCTGCACTGGCCTTCCTCACCTACCCTCACTCCCTTGTTATCTGTTCTCTTTAGAGCAGATATCTTGGAATTTTAAAAACATTAGTCAGGGGGTGCCTGGGTGGCTCAGTCAGTTAAGCTGTCTTTGGCTCAGGTCACAATCCCAGGGTCCTGGGATTCCCTCATGTGGGGCTCCCAGCTCAATGGAGAACCTGCTTCTTCCTCTCCGTCTGCTGCTTCCCCTGCCTGTGCTCACATGTGCGCTCTCTCTCTCTCTCTCTCTCTCTGTGTGTGTGTGTCAAATAAGTAAAATTTCTAAAAAATAAAAATAAATAAATAAATAAATTTATTCATGTGACTGCACCCTCTTCCTCATTATTGGTAGAATCAAATCAGTCCTACCCTGGTCTTCTGGGTATATAACCTAAACTCTGCCTAATATCCTCACTTCCCACTATACTCTACTCTGTCCACACTCACCCACTTTCTGCTCTGAAACACGAAACATGGCCAGGCTTGTTTCTGTCTCAGAGTCTTTGCACTTGCAGAAAGCATTTGAGAAGTCCTTCAAGGTAAGGATTGAAAAAAAAAAAAAAAGTCAAATTTGTTTCCCACTGTATTCCAAGTGCCTAGAACCAGACCTGGGGTTGTGTTGGTCCTTAGTATGAATTTACTGAATGCTTAAGCGGAAGAGTCTTCCTGGTGCCCCAATCTGGCAACAGCGACCAAATCAATGCAGTTCACAGATCATTCATTCGGAGGCTGGCTGCCAAGGCTAGCTGCCTTTTATTTCAAGAGGCCTGAGCCCATGTCTATCAGCACATCCGCAGATGGTTCACTCTGCCGCCCATCAGTCCACGTGTGGTCATGCAGTCTGTGTGGCCCAGAGAGGGGGTGTGGGGGCAGGGCTCTGCTGGCAGGCTGAGTGGGAGAAGAGAAGTAGAATGCATCGTCTTCAGAACGTGGCACTGTGGGGACGGCTGGACAGGTGGTGGTCAGGTGAGAGGTGAAATAGGACGAAGGTGCAGGGTACCTGAGAAAGCAGCTGATGGGCTGGACACCCAGACAGGAAATGAGCTCCACCCCCACCCCCCACCGCAGGTGACCCAGCCTGCCTCCGTGACCCCATCAGAATGAGAGCCCCCGGGGCCCTCCCTGCTCCAGCCTCCAGGGCGTGCACAGAGCTCCGCACATCCAGGCCTGTCTGCCTGCTGCGGCCGGCCTGCCATCTCTCAGGAAGGTCTCCTTTGGAAAGACCTTTGTGCCCTGCCTCCTAGGAATGGGACCCTTTCTCTAATTGAGAGTGAAAGTGCCACACATCAAGAGGGAGAGGTGCCAACGACGTATCCTGTGAAGGGGATTTATAATGGAACTTCATTTTCCACCAATTTACGGACAACTCCCGGGCTCCCTGCTTGTAACGCGGTCAGCTCTGCTCCAGTGCGCACGTGAGCGCTTCTCAAAGGCGTCCCAAGGCCCATTGTTTGGGGTCTGGCCCGGAACAAAAAAGGTTTTGTGTGCTTGCCATAGTGTGTGCCAGGACTAAAGTGTTTCACTCTGTCCCCAGAGGCCAATCTCTCTCTCTCTCTCTTTCCCCTTCTCCCTCCCTCCTCCTTTCCCTGCTCATGGAACCAAGCGCATTTCTTCGGCAGGTGCAGGCCCCTTGGCTAGGTGCTCTAGAACAATTGATTCCTGAGCCCATAACAAGTTTCTGTAAGACCCGTTACTAAGTTTCGGCAAAAACATGCTTACTCTTTTTCAAGTGGGCCCCCTGTGCGCTGACTCAGTGCTCTCTTCCGCGAGGAGCTTATTCTCCTGAGATCGGCGGCGTCTGGACTCCGCCTACAACGCGTCCCCGCAGCGGTTCTCACCCCTGGGACTGGAGTCAGCGGAGTGCCATTGTTGAGACTGGGTGGGAGACCCTGCCCGCGCAGCCCAGCCCTGGCCAGCCAGGGGCCTGACAGAAGGCGGCTTCTATTCTGACTCTTCAGAAATCTTTTGGCATTGCCTCACCTCACCACAGGGTGTGTGACTGATTGGCTTTAAAACTGTTGCTAGGCATGGATAAGCAGATTGGATCCTTCCCAAAAGGCAGTGGGAAATCCCCTGCGTCCTCCCCATTTCTGATTTCATGCCCTCTGGGGCCATGGAGAGGGTTTCCATGTGTCAGGGGACACTCCTGAGTCCCACTGTCTCACCCTGGGTCCCAGCCTTGGAGGGCAAGAGGGGCCTCTCTGTGCTTCCCAGAGCCCCATGTTCCCACAACGGCCGCTGTGTGCCCTTCTCCTCTCTCTCTCAAGTCTGTTCCCCTCGAAGTCAGTGAAGTGTGTCTTATATGCAAGATAATGTATGCATTATCTAATTATTCAGTGTGCCTGGCATTAGCAGGGGCTCTGTTCAGTGCGTCTCTTCTGCCAAAAGTCAGAAGGCACCCCCTGTTGCCAAGCTCAATTCCCAGATTCCCCACCTAGACATGCCACATGGGCGTTTCACTTCTCTGTGCTCTCCCATCCCCTGGAGGGGTGAGGCAGACACCTGACAGAGAGTCTGCAAGTCTCCCCCTTCTTTCCCCGAAGGTGGCAGTAACTGACCCCCACACTCCCTCCTGCCGGGGTGTGAGGATCTCAATGCTGCTCACACAGCCCCACACACACCCCACTCCCAAAAGCTCCGAGTCTGCATGTAAGATGAAACACTTGCCATCTGCAGGGGGTTGAGTTATGTCCCCCAAGAAGATATGTTGAGGCCTTACCCTGAGTTACCTGTGGATGGGACCTTACTTGGACATAGGGCCTTGGCAGATGTAATCAAGTCAAGATGAGGTCCTCCTGAGGTGGCCCTCAGTCTCACGACCAGTATCCATATAAAGAGAGGGGGATGTGGAGGCACGCTGGCACGCAGGGAGAAGACCCCCATGTTGACCCAGGCAGAGGTTGGAATGACACAACTACCTAAATCAAAGACCGCCAAGGATTGCCGGCAACCAGTAGAAGCTAGGGAGAGACAAGGAAGGATTCTTCCCTAGAGCCTTCAGAGGCAGCATGGCCCTGCCGTCACCTTGATTTTAGTCTTCTAGCCTCTAGAGCCGAGGGAGAAGTTTCTCTGTTAAGCCACCCAATCTGGCAGGTGCACCAAGTACACTAGGTACAGATGTACTAGGTACAATGTGCGGGCCACCTCTGCTGGAAGCCTCCACCTCACCCGCCTGGGGAGGGCCGGCGGGGACTTGGGAGCAGGGAGACTACATGTGCAAATTAAAGCAACTTGGCCCTTGACAGGACTCACTTCCTGTCCATCACTGGACTACTAGGGTTACGACCACTATGGGGCCAAGGTCAGGCTGTGAATCTTAGGGGAAGGCCCAGTAGGTCTGCTTCCCATTTAGCCTTTTGAATTAGAGGAGAAGAAAAGGAAAGTTCTCAGAGATGTTTGGTTCAGCCTACTTCAACAATGCAGGGCTCCATGGGAGACTTCAGAGAAAGGTGGAAACTTACCAGGAAGAAGATTATGTTTTGTAGGAGGTCTTCAGAGCATGGTTGCCCCAAGAACCTGCGATGTGTCATGCGTTGTGTTGCTTGTTGAAGACGAGGCTTCTCTGACATAGAAATAATATTGAAGTGTAGCCCTGTGGCTCTCGGCACCAGGCACCGCTAACTGTGCTTTGCAAACATTAACTCACGTAATCCTCACAATAGCCTGATAAGTGAGGTCCTTTCACTGTCCCCATTATAGATGTGAGGGAATTGGCCACAGAGACATTCAGTAATTTTTCTGAGGCTACTCGGTATTATAGGTGATAGAGCAGAAATCCCCACTCACGGGGTCTGACTCCCGAGTTGGTATTCGTTGGTATTCACACCACTTAGGGCCCTTTTCCTCCCCATTTATGCAGATGTGTAAAGTGTCGTTTTTATATCACTGGACCCAGGACTTCCTTACCCGCAGGTGCTCTGCGGCAGCCCCGGAGAGGAGCTCACTGCTAGGAGTTAAGGGACTGACATCAGCTGTCTGTGATGACCCAGAGCAGTAAGAGGGGCAGGCAGAGAACTCAAAGATGGGGACAGGGACGCCAGCAGCTGCCCCTTTTAGGCCAGTGGTTCTCAAAGTCGAGCATCAGTCAGAATCACCTTGAAGACTTATTGAACCACAGTTCAACGTTGGACCCAGCCCCATAGTCTCTGATTCAATAGGTCCTGGGCGGGGGGAGTCTCGGGCCCAAGAATCTGCATTTTCTCAAGTTTCCGGGTATCGCTGGTACAGTGAGTCTGAGTCCTATGCTTCAAGAATCATCACTCTCTGCTGTGGTAGAAGCTGTGGTCAGCTCCTTAGATAATCACAGAGACCATATACTAAGATCCTTGACGTGGTTTTTCCCAAGTCTACTATTGGCAATGCTTTTAGGGCAGAAAATTTGTCAGGCAGCAATTTTCCTGAAGATAAGCCTCGCAGGGCAGACCACAGGGACTCCAGCCAGCAGGCCTCTGTCTCTCCTGCAGCAGAACGAGAGGGAGCCAGCTCATGGTTTGCATGAAGGATGTAGGTTAAATCTCCTGCAGGGAAGGAGGACTTCTTCTCCCTGGTCCCAGATGATCTGGGTCTAATTCTTCTTTGAGGCAGGGGGATTGGCACGATTCCCCCTTCTTGCCCCTTCATCCCTGACATCTAGGATGATACAAGCCAGGTGTCCGTTTATCTTTCATAACGGTGTAATGGCCTTATGCATTTCTAGCTGCATGCCCCATATGCTCCCCAAAGAGGACCCCATGTTGAAGGAAGAAACTTCTGTTTCTGCCCTGAAACCCACTTCTCTTGGTTTCTCTCAGTTGATATAAGTATTAACTGCTAGAATATGTTAGAAACTTGAAGGTCACCCTTGACCGTATCTCCCACACCCAATATCATGGTTTCTCCAAGTTGCTTGCCCGCCTTTCTCTATTCCACCATAGTTTGTCCCTATCGTGTCACACCGGGACCATGGCCAATGCCTGCTAAGCACTCCCCTTGCCTTTAGTGCTACAATGCCACCATCCTCAACTCTCAACCCTGCTTCCAGAAGGGTCTAAAACTGGCTGGGATCCTAAGGTCCTAGCCGAATCTGCCCACAAATGCTTTTGTATGGCTTGCGAGCTAAGAATGGTTTGCACATTCTTTTTTTTTTTTTTTCTTAAATATGTGTGTGTGTGTGCAGACACACACGTATATACTTAATTTCTTTTCAGTGTAACAGAATTCATTGTTTATGTACCACACCCAGTGACCCATGCAATCTGTGCCCTCCATAATACCCACCACCAGGGTCCCCCAACCTCCCACCCACGGCCCCTTCAAAACCTCAGATTGTTTTTCAGAGTCCATAGTCTGCGCATTTTTAAGTGGCTAAGAACAATTTGTTTCATGTGAAATGTTATGTAACTCCCATTTTCTGCGTCAACACCTACAGTCTTACAGGAACATGGCCATGCTCATTTGCCTGCAGATAAGCTACACTTGCTCTCACCCTGCATCACAGAGCTGGGTAGTTGCAACAGAAGCTGTATGAACCAGATCTAGACCAAGCCTAGAATGTTTGCTGCTTGGCCATCTACAGGACAGATCTGGTGACAGACTGACAAAGAAAATCTCAGATCGCTTCTGGGTTTAAAAGCCTTCTGTGGCCCTTCTGAGGCCTCAGGGTGAAATTCAGGCTCCTTAACAGGGTCCACCAGGATCTCTGCCCTCCGTCCCCTGCCTACCCTTTCTGCCTCCCCTCTCCTGGTTCCTGGTTTTGCAGACTTGCATGACATCAAAACCCAGGCTGGCAATGATAACAACAAAACCAAAAACAGACAAGCAGCAAGCATGGGTAAGGTCAGAGAGTACTGGAGAATGAGTGAGATGGACTGGAGAATGCACACCTCACTGCAAACATGTAGCAAAACAGAACAAAACAACACAAAGCGAAAGCCCCATCAGCCACAGGACATCACTTTGCACCATGTGGCTCCTGGTCCTTTGCTTTTGCTCTCTTGCCCCTCAGCTAGGAGTGGCCTTCTTTTCAGCTTCATCGTTCCTGCTCTCCCACAGAAGTCATCGCTGGGCCGCATGGCATAGAAAGTTGTGTCAGGTGTCCCCCTGAGTGTCCAAGGTGGTACCTGTCACAGCACAAATTCTTTTGCCTTATGGCTATTTATTTCCTCATTGGTTTCTGCCATAAGACTCTTGGCTGCTTGAGGGGAGAGTATCGCCTCACTCAACTTTTATGTCCGGTGTGTGTTTGTCGAATGAATGAATGAAAGTAAACAGGAGGAAATGAGTAAACTCAGTGACTCGGCAGTATTCTGGGATCCCACATAAAGATGAAGTGATACAAGTGTCCTACTCAGGTCTTAAAATAATTATATCGGTTTTCATTCCTTTTAAGCTTTGGCACAGTTTCCTGAGAATTGCCCCAATGTGTTCTCTTTACAACACCCTATGAGAGAAGGAAGATGGGAAGAATGACCTTTGTCTAATAGAGGAGAAAACAGGGGCAGTAGAATATGGTCTGGTGATATCAAGGGAATCAGAGAGCTAGAATTTCCTTCCTTTTACATGGCTCTTTGGTTCGTGTCATCTCACTCAAGATGGATGGAGTACCTACTTGGTGTTAGGCACCACATTAGGTCCTGAAGGTCCAAAGAGGAACAAATCACCGTCTCTACTCCAGAAGGTCACAGTTTCACTAGGTAGACAAGCTTGCCCATTTTATGACAGCAGCAGGCCAGGGAGCCCTGAGAAGAGAGATGAGAGGGTTCAGGCAGCCAGGTGTGTACCCATACCTGAGAGAGAGAGAGCAGGAGAGGAGGTTTTCTCACTTGGGCTGGGCATCACTCCCCAGCCTTCCAAGGAGACATCTGAGGTCAGACTCTCCCTGTAAGGCAGCACCCAAGCATCCAGCCATCTGCCAGACAGTGACCTGACAACAATCTCAGCCTTCCTGAGTCTATCACCCTCACACACCCATCAGAGAAGGGCTGGCCTCACGTGAAGTGGTCCTTCTGCAACCCTGGGGGACATTTCAGAAGAAGGACATGTTTACCACATGTGGACTGAATAGATTTGGGTGGGAAGAAAATAGAGCCTGTATGTCTCACTGCATCCCTCCATCAGGCTCTGCAAGGGTCTGGTTCCTCGCTGGATTCCTGGGAGGAGACACACCCTGGGGAGTTTGGGTGGGGAAGCACCCCCGGTGTGCATGTACTGTTTGCACATGCACAAGGGAGGGTGGCTCTGACAGAGGACTGAAGGCTGCTTTGGGCGGAGCCATGCTGTGCCCCACATGTGTGGTCTGTCATTTTATACTCACGTTGCCCCTGCCATTGTCTCTAGTACACAGAAGAGGAAACAGAAACTGGGAGTGATAAATGAACCTGGGCGGGACCTGAGAACTAATACATGGCTGGTTGCTTTTACCATAACTCCCAGATGGTAGTCTAATGGTGTCCTGGTGTTCCCCAGCCTCTGGCCAAAGGAGAAGAATAAAAATAATGCAGAGTTTTTGTAAATAAGGTTTTTAACATCATCATAAAGAATCCACATACATTTTAAAATTTAGAATTTTGTTGGGCATTAAAGTATTCATGTGTGTGTGTGCAGTAATGATAACAGAGGTTCTGATGTATATCCTACTGCTCTTTGAAAATGTTGTCAGGAAATTCCAAAGTCCAGGAGCCTTCGTCCACACTACACAGCTGATCAGGGCACCTTTTTCCTTTCTTTTTTTGTGAAGACAGCCAAGAAAATTATACACACATTTGTGTACCTGCATACCCACACATGTGATTTATATACACATGCCTGTGGAGAACTGCAACATTAAGTGAATTTTAAAAAAGAAGTTCTGGGCTTCCCTTGTGGATTCTGCTTCAGCTTTGTCAAGAGATAATCTACTTAAAATTATGGTAGTAATGATTGTTTATCTTATAAACACTGTGAACTATTCAGTCCTCCTCAGGGAAGATAATCCAGGGCCCATAGCCCACAGTTCACAGATGTCACTGGAAATTATTCTAACAGGAATGACTCAGCTGCTTATTGCTACAAAGTTACCATATATTTTGCCTCTTGGGACCTGGACAGATTTTGAGAACAAGGCCTAACCCACATGAATCCCCGCTCAGTTCTTGACACAGCTGGGTATGTTCCTAAAACTATAGCTTAAAGTCTCCACAGAGCTGCATTTCAGATAAAATAGGAAAATAAAAACCACTTCTCATCAAAGCCTAAACAGAAATCTTATGCTCATCTCTAACAAATAGTTAAACAAATGTGTCCTTTTTCTAAAAGATCATGGCAGACAGAGCATATTAGGAAGAAAATCAAAGATACCTTTTTAAAAAGTAAACAGTTATTGATCTACATATTTCTGAATGTGTTACATGACATCAGATCAATGATCGAAGCCGAAAAATTCAGTGAGCAGTTTGGTCTTGGTGCTATCAAATTGTTATTGGTATCCCAACACATTGTTCCCAGCACTGTGGGCACACAGACAAAGTCAAAGGTGGATCGGAAGTCAAGAAACTGCTTTCCAGTTTCTTGCTGGCAATACTGGCGTTTGGCGGGGGTTGGAGAAAGGGCCAAGAGCACAGCCATGAGAAAGAGATTGAGAAAGGACAGATGTAGATATGAAGGTCTTAAGCCTTTTTTTTTTTTTTTAGATATTTTTTTTTTTTAAGATTTTATTTATTTGACAGAGAGAGAGAGAGAGAGAGATCACAAGTAGGCAGAGAGGCAGGCAGAGAGAGAGAGAGGGAGGAGCAGGCTCCCTGTGGAGCAGAGAGCCTGATGCAGAGCTCAATCCCAGGACCCTGGGATCATGACCTGAGCCGAAGGCAGAGGATTTAACCCACTGAGCCACCCAGGCGCCCCCTTAAGCCTTATTTGACATTGGGTGTTATAGAAATAAAGAAATGCCTAGGGGCGCCTGGGTGGCTCAGTCATTGAGCATCTGCCTTCAGCTCAGGTCATGATTCCAGGGTCCTGGGATAGAGCCCCACAATGGGGTTCACTGCTCGGCGGGAAGCCTGCTTCTTCCTTAGCCACTCCCCCTGCTTGTGTTCCCTCTCTCACTGTGGCTCTCTCTATCAAATAAATAAAGTCTTAAAGAAAAGAAAGAAAGAAAGAAATGCCTACACAAACAACTTTAATTTTGCTTGAGGCTGACCTGGGGCTCCATTATCTGAGCAGCACGCTGGAGTTTGTTAGAGGAAAGCCTGGAGGTACGATTGAGAGACTTGGGTTTGAAACCACCTAAACATTGACTAGCAAGGAACTCGTTAAATAAAATAGGATGTGTTTGTCCAGGAGACTTCTGTGTGGATAGTACATGTGGATATGAAAATTAGACTTGGTATATGATCAAGTGTAAAATGTTTTGTACCCATGTGAATGTGCGTGTAAAACAATACTATGTGTGTTTTTAAATAGCTTAAACCTGTATTTGTGTGCAAATGATTGATTCTGTCTGGAAGGATGTAAAAGACACAGGTAGCAATAGATAATTATGCTTGAAGATGTTTCTGAAGTTCTAGGAATGAAGAGTTCTTTTGTTTTGTTTTGTTTTACTTCTATCTTATACTCTTATGTACAGTTTGAAAAAAAAATCCCCATCATAAGCCTGTGCTACCTTTATGATAAAAAATTAGCAAAACAGATTAAAGACCTGGAGATGAGTCTCAATTCTGAGACGAATTCTGTGGCACTAAATTTTCAGAGCATCTGTTCATATTTTAGGGTTGATAAGATGAGCAAGAGGTAGGCGACGTGTAGAAGTTCTCCGCAGATTCTAAAGTGGAGTCCAGGTGTTTTTACCCCCCCGCCCGCCCCCCCCTTTTCTTTTTTTTTTAATGTAGCCCAGGAGTCCTCCATCTGAGTGCAAGGGAACCTGGGGCCAGCCGTCACAGTTGCAGCCCAAATATTCTCCAAGCCATTACAGAGGCCCAGGACTTTCAGACCGTTCTTTCCCTCCTGCCCCTGACAACTGCCTGCACCCCGCTCTGCTCTCCCCCGCCTTCCTGGAAACCCGTGGGTCTGTGATCCCAGCGTAGGGGAAGATGCCTGAACTATTTAGAAAGGGGAGGAGACAGCAGAGCTCCCCTGGCAGCAGAATGGGGCAGCTGTTCTCTGAGACACGTGACATCACCAACCCTCTGTTGGCAAACACACGGCCTCATCAGGAAGGGAAATCCAGCAATCCACATGCTTTTTGAGGCCCCAAACTTAGCTCACACTGTTTATTTGGGCTCTTAGTTGAATGTTGATCACTGAGATCTAAATAGTGATTCATTGCCCCACCTGACATGCAGTCCTACTTTATCTTCCAAGAGGGTAGGAAGTTCCCGCCAAGGGGGTCTTGGCTTTATTACAGCTTCTCTGAAGTCTGGGCCCCAGAACAGGAGTGACATAGATTCACTAAAGGAGACACACACACACACACACACACACACACACTCATATACACTCACACATCACCATGCACACTCAACACATGTGGCTCTCACATGCACACCACTCACATACTCACACGCACACTTCCCTGTGTCATGTATGTTGCGAACAAATGCTCAGAAACACGAGGGGGCGTCCAGAAAACTGCTTCTTCCAACAGTACCATATCTGCTTCAATGAGGCTAAGGGCTGGCAGAAAGAGTGGTTTGCCCTCCAGATGTCTACAAGGGGCGATTATGAACAATCACTGTGCCTTAGGCAATGTATTTGACGACACAGGACAAGTCACAAAATGAGAATTCCCCAGTTCCTCCTCCTGGTGGGTTATTATTGCACTGAGACTAGGTTTAGTGGTCCCCCCCCGGCTGTTAGGATCGCCTTTCCATCCTCCCCATGTTGGCCAACCACACTGTTTTTCGCTCCAATAGGTGAAAGAAGGATGTTTAGGATAAAGAAGTGGGAAAGCTGGGGGCACCTGGGTGGCTCAGTAGGTTAAGGCCTCTGCCTTCAGCTCAGGTCATGATCCTGGCGTTCTGGGATCGAGCCCTGCCATCGGGCTCTCTGCTCAGTGGGGAGCCCGCTTCCATCTGTCTCTGCCTGCCTTTGCCTACTTGTGATCTCTCTCTCTCTCTGTCAAATAAATAAATAAAACCTTTAAAAAAGGGGGGGGGAGAAAAAAAAAAAAGAAGTGGGAAAGCTGACCATTCCCCGGGTGCAGCCAACGGCTGCTCCTTCGGAAGCGTCCTGGCGTTCATGGAGGCTAGGGAGCGTGGTGCACAGGAGAGAAGCTGCAGAAAGATGTGCCTGTGGGAACTGGAATGGCCGTCAGCCCTGCCCTCTGGTGTTCTTTATTGTGCACAGTGGCCTAGCGGTGCCTTGTCCAGGCCACAGTGAGAGACATCTATATCTGTGGAAATACGGTCAGC
Source organism: Mustela nigripes (assembly GCF_022355385.1). Lineage (NCBI taxonomy): Eukaryota > Metazoa > Chordata > Mammalia > Carnivora > Mustelidae > Mustela > Mustela nigripes. The sequence goes on from NC_081559.1 coordinate 96,178,125, forward strand.
CTGAGTTTCGTGTCCACTAGCTAGTCTCTTCTCTTCCCTCAAGGCACCACTTTTTCGCCTCTTCTTTCTCTGGGAAGCTATCTGCCAGGCACCAGCAGGCCATCAATGACTACTGCATGCAAGAATGGCAGCTTTCCTGATGCAGCAGTCCGGAGATTTCTGTATGGTTCCCTATATACACATAAAGGGGCTTTGGCCATCTGGTGGGCATGGAGAAGATTGTAATGTGCCTGAACATTACCTCACTGTCTGAATATCTTTTCTTCTTTATTTATGTGTACTTCCTTGGTGATCTCATCCGGCCTCATGGCTTTAAATACTAGTTATACACTGACAACTCCCCAATCTAGATCTCCATCCTGAATCTCACTTGTGAATCCCAGGTTCATATATCCAATGGCCTTGTTGACTTCTCCAGTTAGATGCTTAATAGGCATCCAACCTAACATATTCAGAAGAACTCCTGATTTCCCCTCAAACCCTGCTTCTCCTGCAGGCTTCCCTTTGGGAAGGGTAAATCTGTCCCTCTGGTTTCTCAGATAAGATCCTTGGATTTATTCATGCCTTTTTAATTCCTCTCACTCCTATTTACTTCATCAGAGCTACGATTAATGTATATCCCAGGGGGCACCGGCCTTGTGCAGTCCTGCTGAGCTTTCCGACTCCTGATTTTGGCTCAGGTCCTCATCTCAAGATTGTGAGATGGAGCCCTACATCTGGCTCTACACTGAGTATGGAGTCTACTTAAGATTCTTTCTCTCTCTCTCCCTCTGTCCGACCCCTCTCCCCCTTGCACACACACATTCTCTCTCTCAAATAAATAAATAAAATTTCGGGGCACCTGGGTGGCTCAGTGGGTTAAGCCGCTGCCTTCGGCTCAGGTCATGATCTCAGGGTCCTGGGATCGAGTCCCGCATCGGGCTCTCTGCTCAGCAGGGAGCCTGCTTCCCTCTCTCGCTCTCTCTGCCTGCCTCTCTGCCTACTTGTGATTTCTCTCTGTCAAATAAATAAATAAAATCTTTAAAAATAAATAAATAAATAAATAAATAAATAAATAAATAAAATTTCAAAATATATCCCTGCTCTGAGCACATGGTAACAGCTCCATTATTCTGACAAGAGGCACCCATCAAATCATTCCCTGGATTAGAGAAAATCTACTTTGTAGAGCATCTCTCTCCCAGAAGCCCTGGCGTTTCTTTAGAAATGTAAGCAGGAAATGTCAGTCCTCCACTCTCAAAACCTCCAATGGTTCCACATCTTGCTTCAAGTCCAAGCCTAAGTCCTTACTTGGTCTACAACTTTGGTCTCTAGCCCCACCATCCAATCTCATTTCCTACCCCCACTTCCTTTCATACCCTGTCCCTAGTCCTACCAGCTTCTTGACATTCCTTCCTAGCACCAAGCATGTTTCATCTCAGTGACTCTGTTCTACTGGTTCCTTTGTCTGGAACATCTGTTCCAAAATATTCTCATGGTTTGCTTCTGCATTTCTCTCAGGTCTGCTCCCATGCTGCCATATTGGAGACACAGTTTTTGATCAACCACATTACCTCTATTTCTGCTGTTCCTAGTTCCTAGTTATTCACCATAACATTTAGCCCTACTATACATGTGATACATATTTTTGTGTGTTTATTACCTAACTTTTCCTTCTAGAATGTGAGCTCCATGAGAGTAGGGAATTCATGGGTTTTGTTTTCTTCTGTACCTCTAGTACCTAGAGCAGTGTCTGGCTCTCAATTGAGAGTAGCCTCTCAATAACTTTCTGATGAGTGGAGAACGGAAGAAAGGAAGGAAGAGAGGGATGGAGGCAAGGAGAATTGAGAAAGGAATTGTGAGTTCTTTGGGCCCTGAACCCAAGTAACATTGGACAATGGGACTTTCTATTAGAGCATAATTTCTTAAACTCATTTGGTCATGGACATTCAATAAGAAATACATTTTACATTATGACATTGTTGGCATAGCTATACAGATACAGATATATTTACTCCATGGTACATACTCTACTTTTTATTCTTTTTAATTCCACTTTAACATTCTTTATTTCATCAATGCAACACTGCTCTGGGCACCTTAAACTGATTTAATCAGCAATATATTGAACACTGTGTTTTGAAAATTATCATACTGGAGGGACTGGAAAATTTTGATGGAAATGAAGATTAAAATGCAGGTGAGGTGCTCACTAATGTATGCCATCTGGTGAATTTGTTAAATCAGACTGCTTTCTTTGTGAAATTTTGGCATTTTGGCTAGAATGGGAGAGGAAAAGGCAATTTTCTAGCATGGATGCCTTGAGGTGAGAGAGGCATGGGTTGTAAGCTGATAGCAAGGTGTTTTAAAATTAAGATGACATTAGGGGAAGATGTGGGAGGAGAGATGCAAGGAATACTTTGTTCTTCTCAAGGTTCAGGAAGGTTGCCCAGGGCTAAACTCTTTACATTGTCCACGTTTCAGACTGGGACAACCCAGTTTCAAACTCTGTCTAGCTCTCCTCTGCAACCCCGAGGACTTTTCCCACCCTTCCTTTTAGGTGGAGACTATGTGTACAGAATTTAACTGCTCTTCTATCATCCACAGGAATGTCTTTCCCAGGAAGATATAATTAGTTCTAGATTTTTCCATTCCAATATTCCTTGCCAAACTGAAAGCTGACTGAGTATGTTGTATTCGGGTTATCTTCTCAGGAGCAAACTGAGGCATTTCAGTTGGTCACACAGTGATTATTATCTGACACTGAGCCTTCATTATGTGCCAGACATTGTTCTAAGTAATTTACAACTCTATGAGATAATGGTACCATTAGTCTTCACCGTCTGCAGATCTGAGTGTGATTAAGTAAGTTATGCAAGGTTACCCAGCTAGTAAATGGGGAACCTGGGATTCAGATCCAGGCAATCTGGCTCCTGAGTTCTAGTTCTTACATATGACTTTTTCTCAATAAATGTGCTGACTGCTATTGGAATGAAGTCGGCGCCAGCCTATTGCTTCATGAAGTGAAACAAAGAGAACTCCTCAGTCATCAACAGTAGCCTAGTGTGAGTCTCCTCACTCTACTTTGTCCAGAGTTCAAGTTCTCAGAGAAGTATAGCCAGCCAAGGCTAAAACTGATTGTCCCCTTCAGTGATTGTGAACTGGTTCTGCAGATCTCTTTTGTTTGGGCCACTGAGAATATAAGAAACTGTGGATCTGAATTCCTTTGGCTGCCACTTTCCAGCTCATCGTAGTCCCCTCCCCACTCTTCCTTACTGTATCCCCACTCTGAGCCTCACTTGTATTTCCTGCCTAGTTCCTGAAGGCAGTTTGCACCCGAGTGTGTGTGTGTGTGTGTGTGTGTGTGTGTGTGTGTGTGTGATCACTGTCTTAAAAAGGGATCAAGTGCCAACTGACTTCACACTAGATCTCTTACCAGGATGTAGCAACCATCTGCCCATACCAGCACTCTGAGTATTGACAGAAGGCATGGGCTGGCTACTTTCTTCTCCTAGTGCTTCACATCTAAGTGAGAACACATGGTCCCCATTTGTTGGACGAGAACCCACTGGGAGCACCAGACCTTGAGGAATAATCTGGTGTCTATTTTCCTGAAGTTGACATAACAGCATGTGATCCTGTAACAAGTGGGAGTGGCTGTTGAAGGTGGAAGTCGAGGTGATGGTGAATCATTCACAGAGAGCATCAGGTCTTACCGGTGAGTGGGGGAAAGGAGTTAAGCCCCCAGGTCAAGTATAAAGGGATTCAGGAACAGGTTAGGAAGTGGAAACCTAAGGAAAGGAAGCGACTGAGGATTCAGTGTGTGTATCATTGGCCTGCCAGTCATGTGGTACTTGTTCTGACAGCCGCTGGACAGTTCTGAGACCCGCGCATTTAGATACCTAGGGGATGTTTGGCTTCAATTGGTCATTGCCTGAGTTAATTATAACTGAATGAACTTTTACTATTGAAACTCTCAGCCCTTAATGAACTCTGTGCTAAAGTTGTTGAGGAGAATACACCAGATCTGCCTATTATCTCTAATATCTGTTCATACTGAACCCCAGACTCTTGTAAGGGCCAAGAGTGCTTGTTCTCACTTTTTCTTGTTTAATGATCAGCTCTATGCCAAGATACTATTTATGCCAAAACATATAAACTTGATGCCAGACTAAGAGGTGGAAGGAGCTGCAAAAACCTTTTTTCTCTAGAAATATTTCAGAAAGGAGAAATGAAGAGCACAGATTTTGTAGTCCAGCAGATGGTGAATTCGCACTTTGACACGTTCTACCTGTGTGTACAGGGCAGATTCTTAAACTCTCTGAGGTTCAATTTCCTTATTTGTAAAATAAGGTAAATTGTGCTTGTAACACACAGAGTTGTCATAAAAACCATTAAATGAATTAACGTGCAAAATGATTAGCACATGCCTAATGATACTATAAGTCAATAATTGCAATTTTTATTATCATTGCTTCTTCAAGTAGTTGGAACAAATCTAAATAGAAGTGGTTAATGACCTATGACGAAATGATATTTCATACATTTCTTGCAGTGGACAGTAAACAAAAGTAAGAAACCTGGCTTGCATTCCCAGCTCAACCATACTGTGTAACCACTCCAGCTGTCAGAAGTAGTGGACAATAGCATATGCAAAGGCTGGGCTTTGATTCAGACATGACCTTGATCTCTAATTATTAGGTGATTTTGGACAAAATCACCAATGTTTATAGACTCCCCTCTGTTCCCTTATCTGTAAAGTGGGGAATACTATTTTTTCCCAGGTCTGGTATGATAAAACACTGTAAACATTCTTAATATATCAGTGATTTTTTATTCAGTCATTTTCAATGAATATTTGCATTTTCACCTGGACATGTGTGTTGCTGGTGTATTGCAGGTTAACTCATAATTTTTTTAAGAATGGCATCTCCCTGTTTATAAAGTTCTGTGTATATATACACACACATATGTAATGGAATATTACTCAGCCATAAAAAGATTGAGATCTTGCCATTTGTAA